>NC_048565.1:30409541-30720875 GCF_013265735.2 Oncorhynchus mykiss
CAGCCACTGAGAAGGAGAGGGGTGGGCTGCAGACTTTGTTAGCATGCCGCGACGGTGGTACTGTATTATCCTCAAAGCGGGCATAGAAGGTGTTTAGTTTGTCTGGAAGCATGACGTCGGTATCTGTGATGTGTCTGATTTTTTTTTGTAGTCTGTGATTTTCTTTAGACCCTGCCACATGCGTCTCTTGTCTGAGCTGTTGAATTGCAACTCCACTTTGTCACTGTACCGGCATTTCGCTTGTTTGATTGCCTTGCGTAGGGAATAACTACACTGTTTATATTCAGCCATATCACCAGACCTCTTTCCATAGTTAAATGCGGTGGATCGCGCTTTCAGTTTTTCGCGAATGCCGCCATCCACCCACGGTTTCTGGTTAGGGTAGATCTTAATAGTCACAGTTGTTACAACATCTCCAATGCACTTATTTATAAATGCACTCACCGAGTCAGCGCATAGATCAATGTCGTTCTCTGAGCCTGACTGGAACATATTCCAGTCCGCATGATAAAAACAATCTTGGAGCGTGGCTTCTGATTGGTCAGTCCAGCGTTGAATGGTTCTCGTCACTATTACATCCTGTTTAAGTTTCTGGCTAAGAGCCGGGACGATCAAGATGGCTTCATGGTCGGATTTGCCAAAGGGAGGGCGGGGGAGGGCTCTGTATGCATCGCGGAGGTTAGAGTAGCAGTGGTCGAGAGTATTAGCCCTATGTGTCTTGCAATCAATATGCTGTTAAAATTTAGGTAACATTGATCTCAAATTTGCTTTGTTAAAATCCCCAGCTACAATAAATGCAACCTCCGGTATATAGTTCCTTGAGGGCCGTCTTGGTGTTCACTTGAGGGGTTGTACACAGCTGTGACTATAATTGATGAGAATTCTCTTGGTAGGTAGAATGGCCGGCATTTGATTGTAAGAAATCCTAGGTCGGGTGAGCAGAAGGACTTGAGTTCCCGTGTTGTTATGATCGCACCATAAGTTGTTAATCATAAAGCATACACCCCCGCACTTCCTCTTCCCAGAGAGGTGTTTATCTCTGTCAGCGCGATGCATGGAGAAGCCTGGTAGCTGGACCGATTCCAACACCATATCCCGAGAGAGCCATGTTTCTGTGAAGCAGAGAATGTTACAGTCTCTAATGTCTCTCTGGAAGGCAACCCTTGCTCGAATTTCGTCTACCTTGTTGTCAAGAGACTGGACATTGGCGAGTAGTATACTCTGGAGTGGTGAGCGACGTGCTCGTTTACGAAGCCTGACCAGAAGACCGCTCCATCTGCCCCTTCTGCATCGCCAATGTTTTCGGTCAACTGCTGGGATTAGATCCATTGTCCTGGGTGGTGGTTTGAAGAGAGGATCTGTTTTGGGAAAGTCGTATTCCTGGTCGTAATGTTGGTAAGTTGACGTTGCTCTTATATCCAATAGTTCTTCCCGGCTGTATGTAATAAGAATTAAGATTTCCTAGGCTAACAATGTAAGAAATGATACATAAAAAAACAGAATACTGGATAGTTTCCCAAGAACGCGAAGCAAGGCGACCATCTCTGTCGGCGCCATCTTAATTTAAATAGGCCTGTCTGTAAACTAGTTGTAGCTTGTTCCTTTGTTCCCTTTGTTCTGCAAGTGTCTGTTATAATAGATATGTCAGACGTACCAATGATCGTTTGATAGGGAAATGTTCTCCAGAATGGATCAATCAAAATACTTACTTAAACAGCTGCAGAGACTGAATGTTCCTTTGTAGTCTTTAGTTTTGTAGAGATTTTCTTCTTCTCTGCTGAAAGTTTCAGAGTTCTAGCCATTATGTCCCTCACAGCTCACGCTGTTGGTCTCGTTGGCCTAATGTAAATTTTGTCGGAAGTGGGTTTTATACACTTCTGGGAAAAGGGGGTTCCATGATGCCGATGTGGGCACGGCCACTGACTTGGTTAAGACTTCATATGAAAAACAATTCTCTCATTTAGAAGGCTAACATCACATTCTTCTCACAAATAGTTTCATATTTAAACATATACATTCCACAACATTTTGATGTGACCCTGACAACTGGGAAATATATACATTCAGAGATGCAGTTATGCTGTTAGACTGTCTTTAGTTACATCACAAATTATTAACAAATTCGACATGATTGTTCTTTAAATACCCACAGACTATTCCAAATGTTTGCAATACAGAAATACTGTTAATTATTCAACCTTTGGATGTTACCGGGCTCTGGCTGGGCCACTCAAGGACATTCAGAGACTTGTCCCGAAGCCACTCCTGTGTTGTCTTGGCTGTGTGCTTAGGGTCGTTGTCCTGTTGGAAAGTAAACCTTCTCCCCAGTCTGAGGTCCTGAGCGCTCTGGAGCAGGTTTTCATCAAGGATCTCTCTGTACTTTGCTCCGTCCATCTTTCCCTCGATCCTGACTAGTCTCCCAGTCCCTTTCGCAGAAAAACATCCCCACAGGATGATGCTGCCACCACCCTGCTTCACCATAGGTATGGTGCCAGGTTTCCTCCAGATGTGGCGCTTGGCAGTTAGGCCAAAGAGTTCAATCTTGGTTTCATCAGACCAGAGAATCTTGTTTCCCATGTTCTGAGAGTCCTTTAGATGTTGTCATGTGCCTTTTGTGGCTTCCTTCTAGCATGACCAGCGGCTTCTTGGTCACCTCCCTGACCAAGGCCCTTCTCACCAGATTGCTCAGTTTGTCTTGGTGGTTCCAAATGTCTTCCATTTAAGAATGATGGAAGCCACTGTGTTCTTGTGGACCTTCAATGCTTCAGAATTGTTTTGGTACCCTTGCCCAGGTCTGTGCCTCAACACAATCCTGTCTCTGTGCTCAACGGACAATTCCTTCGACTTTATGGCATGGTTTTTGCTCTGACATGCACTGTCAAATGTGGGACCTTATATAGACAGGTGTGTGTCTTTCCAAATAATGTCCAATCAATTGAATTTACCACAGGTGGACTCAAATCAACATCTCAAGTTGATCAATGGAAATAGGATGCACCTGAGCTCAATTTCGATTGTCATTGCAAAGGGTCTGAATACTTATCTTTTTTTATTTTTAATACAGTTGAAAAAATGTCTAAAAACCTGTTTTCGCTTTGTCATTATGGGGTATTGTGTGTAGATTGCTGAGGATGTTTTATTTATTTAATCTATTAAGGCTGTAACACAGAATAAGGCTGTAACACTTCAACATGTGGAAAAAGTGCTTTCAGATTTGCAATATACAGATTAATCTAAAAATGCATTAGGGCTGCAAGTAATATTTGATTCTAAGGAGAAATACAGGAAACAGAGGAAAAGCATAATACATCCTTGATAAATCACCAATAATTGAATGCCAGTCTCAAGATGCTGCAAAATCAAACCAGGCAAATAATTTTGCTTTGTTTATCTGTACAGTATATGTGTGTGTGTGTGTGTGTGTGTGAAAGCATCATCAAACACATCCCATAATGTTACAATCTTTGCAATGTTCTACCACTTCCTCTGTTATTATTTTCATTATCAAGGGCTATCAAATAAGGGCTATCAAAGAAGAACTATTAACATGCACACACTGAAATTGTGAGGCCATTTTGTAGCACAATGTTTTTCTGCTTTAAAGATAGAGGCACAATACTGCACACACGGGACACATGGAAAACCTCCAGCTTAAACATAGAGGGATGTGAAGACTATTTTTCCTGTTTCCTCCAGCCAGAGGAGTGGAGAGTCATGTGGGCTGATAGATTCTGTCGTGTCTGTCCTACTGTTTTGCCAAACGCTCTGATGGCTACAACTAAAAAAAAGATGCTATCTAGAACACAGGAGGCTGCTGAGGGGAGGGTTCATAATAACGTCTGGAATGGAGTGGATGGAATGGTATCAAACACATGGAAAACATGTTTGGTGAGTTTGACACCATTCTATTCATAGCGTTCCAGCCATTACTATGAGCCCGCCCTCCCTAATTAAGGTGCCACTAACCTCGTGTGATCTAGAATCTAAAAGGGTTCTTTGGCTGTCCCCACAGGAGAACCCTTTGAAGAATCATTTTTGGTTCCAGGTTGCAGATGAACCCTTTTGGGTTTAACCTTTTGGAGTGAGTGTGTAGAGTAGAGTGATGATTAGCTCTAAGCCGCCTTGCATTCTCTTCCCCTCCACCAGTGTTAACTCAGTTCATCTGCAATGGCTCAAAAGAGAATCTAAGCCATATCAATAATAACTCTAATCTACTTACCAAGCTGACCAGATGAAAGCACTGTGCAGTTGTCCATTTACATTTTCAAAAGACACTCAGCATACATCAAGTACAAAGTACCAATAGGTCATACATATGCTCTGGGAAGCTATTTAAATATATTCTGACAAACTGAAATCAATCACTACACCTGTATTTTAATCATTTTAGGACCTGGACATCAGAATTAAGAGGGCTGATTGCTGAGTGCTTTAGACACATATTAAATATACAGATCATTCATTTCTCTGCCTACGCGTACAGTGCATGTCAGTACATACATTTTCTCTGTAAAGAAATAAAGTGAAAATGACACCATGTCTGGTTTATTTTCTGAAAAATATTTTATTTCCAGAGTAAAATAAATGATATATTGCCATACAAAAAAGTGTAAGAAAAGGGACAATGCCAAAACTTTAACTGTAGAGAAAATGGAAAATAAGAAGTTAGATGTGCCATCAAGCCTTGAGGGTTTTCAAATAAATATGTCAAGGGATAACAAAATAAGAACGCCTATTACCTTGTAGGATTATCAGCCATTGCATGTAAATTACTCCAAGTACCTTTTGTGAGACTTCACATGTAGATTCTGCATGCCTAAAGCAACAAGCAGTGTTACTCTGCCCTATGAAAAGCCCCTGTTTTAGTTTGCTTTGATCTTGTTCATTGTTTGTTTCTTATTCATTTCTTGTTATGACATTGGCTCCCATCTGATATGTGATTCCAACTAAAAATGTCTTAATAATTAAATATCAAATTATTATATTATCATCTCAGCTTAGTTAACTCTAATTAAATATTCTGAACCTCACAAGTACAAATATATAAACTTTAATATTCATGGTTTAGCTTGAAGAGATATGGTATGTCATTATAACACACACAAAAATACTTGTTGATTTTCCAATCTTTGCTTTTCCACTATGGTCCAAAAGCTATGGTCCCCCCCCCCCCCACCCACCCCCCCAAACATAAATCATATTCTTATCTAGTAATCCCTCATATTAAAAAATATTAGGGTTTAATAAACTAGGCAAATAAAAAGCAAAGAAATGTTTACAACTTGAAGACCCTTCAGAAATGTGTCTGCAAAAAGACAGATATACAGTATCTCTTTCACAATGATAGAAATGAGTATGAATAATATAAGATAACCCATAGAAAGACAAACTGTATTCTATGTTCATAGTCAAAAACAGTGTTTCTGTTCCAGCAAGAGTACTGTTTTTGTACAATGTATGCTGACATTAACACCATTTCAGCTACCTCCTCTGAACTGCATTCTGACACTGAAAGCATACAGTAACTTCAGACTATCATCCTATATAAGCGTTCTACTTCCTCTACTATATAGAGTACATGAGAAAGTGCTCTGTTCGTTTCATCAAAGTAAAACGTAAATTACACAACACCGAATCATTTACACTTATATATTAGTTCCCTGGCGGAACGAGATGTAACACATAGTAATACTGACCGAACAGGACCTGTCATTTTCACTGACTGGATCCATTTTATACTCAAGCGAGTATGGCGCCCACAGTAGTATAATATTGACCATCTAATCAGCTATGAGCAGGACAGAACCAGACAGCAATTGTCTTCTACTAACAATCACAACAGAGTTCACTGGCACTGGACGACATCCTCGCTGATAACACCTCTACAAACAAAATGGCCTCTATCAAAAGTTACCAATTTGGAGAAGAGAGCAGCAACAGTCTTCCAGAGCCTGAATAGGACTTCAGATAAAAAATGTTCTATCATTTAATAAATAAAGAAAGACAGAAAGACGATAATCCTTCAAGAGAATTATGAAGGTCGCAGATAGTCCTCTTGATGGTTCAGAAACTATAAAACCGACTCCATATTTTCGCACCACTCATGGTCCTCTAAGTTGTATATAAACTTTGTCCTGTTTGGGTTCTGACTCCCATCCTTCATGTTGTCCATTGTGAGACTGGAGGGGAACAGTTCGGTTGGTGTTGTATAGCCCTCGTGATTTTTTATGTATTTCTTATAGTTCTTGCGTAAACAGTACCAAGTAGTGGTGTACAGAATGAAGGCGGTGACCTTAAGACCAATGGCCAGGCTCACATACAGATGTCTGTAGGCGATATTGTCATACAGCAGGCAGGCTCCCTTATCCCCACACTCTGTACTCCAAAAAAGGCATGTTGAGTCAATCCCAGCACCAAAGATCAGAGGAGGGGGGATGAATCCTACAGAACAGGTGTGTAGAGAAATCAATACTATAGCATCTGAAACCTCGGTATGTTTGATTTATAAACAAAATAATGTAATAGTGCAACCTGACTAGTTCAGATGCAAGTCTAACAGTACTGTAACTTACCAAGTAGTCGCAGCAAGAGAAACAAAACTCCAAGAGCATATGATTTCAGCTCAGGGCTCACAGTCCTAGGAAGAAGAGACACCAGTAATTGTTACACACAGAAAAGAGAGAGCTGTCTCTGAGTAATGTAAAACCTCTCTACAGGTTGACTGGGTTCTACTGGTATAGCATGGTGGTAAGGTGAGTGCCAGTGGGGTTACCTGATGAGGATGATGACGGAGGGTGTTTGAGCCATGGAGCCGATCATGCAGCAGGCACAGATGACACAGAGGAAGGTGAGGAAGGCCTCCTGGCAGCCTGGACTGGGACACTTCCCTGGGACAGCTGTGGCCATCTCGCTGTCACTGGATATACATGTACACCCTGTCAGATTCTGAAGACAGGAGAATAGATGCATCTGCGTTAGTATTACTGTCTTAAATTATGTGACAAAAAGCCAGATTAACAAAGAGACAACAAAACAGTCTCCCATCTCTCTATAGGTGGGTTTTTGGGGCTTCGGTTCACTGCACAGGGATAAGCATCTGACTACAGAGCAAGGTGTAAAAATGAAGACCATATAGCCCAGGGATGGGCCACTTTGATAGGGGTGGGGACCACAAAAGATCTGAACTCATAAGGGACCTCAGTGGCTCGCGGGTCTGTGTACCCACATCCTTTTTTACAATTTTCTACATTGTGGAATAATAGTGAAGAGATCAAAACTCTTTCCCTTGATGACAGCTTTGCACACGTTTGTCATTCACTCAACCAGCTTCATGAGGTAGTCACCTGGAATGCATTTCAATTAACAAGTGTGCCTCGATAAATTTCTTTCCCTCCTAATGCGTTTGAGCCAATCAGTTGTGTTGTGACAAGGTAAGGGTGGTGTACAGAAGATAGCCCTAGTTGGTAAAATACCAAGTCCATATCATGGAAATAAAAGCTCAAATAAGCTAAGAGAAACGACAGTCCATCATTACTTTGAGACATGAAGGTCAGTCAATTTTGAAAATTTTAAGAACTTTGAAAGTTTCTTCAAGTGCAGTCGCAAAAAAGATCAAGCATTATGATGAAACTTGCTCTCATAAGGACCGCCACAGGAAAAGAAGACCCAGAGTTACCTCTGCTGCAGAGGATAACTTCATTAGAGTTAACTGCACCTCAGATTGCAGCCCAAATAAATGCTTTACAGAGTTCAAGTAACAGACACATCTCAACGTCAACTGTTCAGAGGAGACTGCGTCAATAAGGCTTTCATGGTCAAATTGCTGCAAAGAAACCACTACTAAAGGACACCAATAATAAGAAGAGACTTGCTTGGGCCAAGAAACACGAGCAATGGACATTAGACAGGTGGAAATCTATGCTTTGTTCGGATGAGTCCAAATTTTAGAACCGCTGTGTATTTTTGAGATGCAGAGTAGGTGAACGGATTATCTCCGCATGTGTGGTTCCCACCGAGAAGCATGGAGGAGGATGTGTGATGGTGTGTGTGTGCTTTGCTGGTGACACTGTCTGTGATTTATTTACATTTCAAGGCACACTTAACCAGCATGGCTACCAAGCATTCTGCAGTAATATGCCATTCCATCTGGTTTGCGCTTAGTGGGATTATCATTTGTTTTTCCACAGGAAAATGACCAACACACCTCCAGGCTGTGTAAGGGCTATTTGACCAAGAAGGAGAGTGATGGAGTGCTGCATCAGATGACATGGCCACCACAATCACCCGACCTCAACCCAATTGAGATGGTTTGGGATGAGTTGGACCGCAGAGTGAAGGAGAAGCAGCCAACAAGTGCTCAGCATATTTGGGAACTCCTTGAAGACTGTTGGAAACGCATTCCAGGAGAAGCTAGTTGAGAGAATGCCAAGAGTGTGCAAAACTGTCATCAAGGCAAAGGGTGGCTACTTTGAAGAATCTCACATATAAAATATATTTAGATTTGTTGAACACTTTTTTGATTACATGATTCCATATGTGTTATTTCATAGTTTTGGTGTCTTCACTATTATTCTACAATGTAGAAAATAGTAAAATAAAGTGTGTCTAAACTTTTGACTGGTACTGTATTTGTGCAGATAAACTACCTAACTCTCTTACCTAAATGCATTATACCAGTAGCCAGGGCTAGCCCTAGCCTTTTGGGTGCCCTAAGCAAGATTTGGTTGGCCAATTTTTTGGTGTTTGTAAGTCAATTTCCTGCAATTTTGCCATGAGGCATAGAAACAGTGTTGCAGTTGTATGCATTTTGTCATGGGGTGGAGAGAAATTGGGCGATTTTACACCAAAATCTCATGCAATTCTACTGATTTTGCCATGGGGCAGAGATAATTTTCCTTCAGCTTTGTAGCTAATTTCATACAATTGTATCCATTTTACCATGAAGTGGAGACATGTTTGCAGTTTTAAAGCTAATTTCCTGTAACTCTACACATTTTGCCATGACTTATGCCATGTTAATATGATATCTGAGTGAGAGTGACTAACAAAATCAATAGGGCCCGGTCGGTGTTTGGCCATAATGACAACAGGTTTAGATAACTGGCAAGACTAACTTACCTATCTAAAATTTGTTAGCTAACATGGCTAATTGAGTGACTGTCCGTGACTGACATAACAAGAGAAAAACTACCGATGCACAATCACATTTCTAAATCACACCTTGTGTATTCTATTATTCAAACGCTCAAAAGTCATTTAAAACCCTGACTAAACTCCAAAAAACATAAAAAAAAATGGAGATGAGGGTGGAAGCCTTCCAGGGTAGATGCCTGTACTTACTGTTGTAGTGCAGCCTGCGAAGCAGGAGGACAGGTAGGTGACTCCGTTGGAGCCGCATACTGGGCTGACTGATGAGGTGTAGCAGTTACAGTTACTCATGCAGGGGACCTCTGGCTTCTCGCCCACCCGCAGTGTTCTGGAGAGCGCGAGAGCGAAAGAGATAGAGAAAGCTGTTTAGACTATGCTGTGTACATATCAGAAAGGAATAAAAAGCACATAAATGTTTCTGAAAGTTTCTGTAGCTACTATGTATCTAATTGAGCATGTTTTAAATGGTGGAAATCACATTTCTGTGGAACTAGACAGTATAAGCTACTATCTCAGCTATTATCTCAGAAATCAGTGAAAGCGCTATTTCCAAACAGATTTTAAGTAACTTGTATATTGACTAATGTTTCTGTAGTCAGTGTGTGGCCGACCTTGTTCCTACTTTCATCAAACCCCCTTCCACCAAGAGAAGCTCTGCTATTACATATGCTAAACCAGTGGTGTAGGTACAGGCTGTTCTTACTCGTTGCCATAGGCGACGGTCACCCCAGCGACAGGCCCTGTATCACAGCCAAGGAAGAGGAAGGAGACGTAGCAGGCGGTGGAGATCAGGTTGACCAGCATGGCCATGCGAATGGCCCCCAGCGCTGAGAGGTTCAGCTTTTTGACCAGAAGCCCCCCCAGGAATATCCCCAGACAAGCACAGGGGATGGCAGTCATTCCTGAAGAGAGTTAATACCGCCATATGTTAACCTTATCACCTTCTCATATACTGTACTGATGCTTCTCACTGTACTGCTCCCTGTGTACTGTGTTGCACCAGGGGGTCTGTGGCTGTGTGTATTTGTGTGTGTCATGCATGTGCTTGCCACAGGCCCTAACCTAGTAGTTGATTAGCTGAGGAGGTGGTGAGGTTAAACTGCTGCTCCAAGTACTTCCCCAGGAAGGCAGCGAAGCCAGCCACCACACCGATCTCCATACAGGCTGCCAGCGTGATGCAAGTGAACACCGGGTTTGACAGAAGGTGCTTGGTAACCTTAGGGATCACTGAGAAGAGAAGATGAAGAGATCCTTAATTTCAAAGTGCCACATGGACACAGACAACTGCTAACAAGTCTAACTATCGTTTGCTAAAATATTCTGCTAGTTATAATTTAACTGGTGTAAGGGTAATATCAAAATCTGAAAACATTTTGTATTCTCATGTGGAATGTATATTTCTCTTTCTTCATATTTAGTAACACGCTAAATAGTATCTGTGGAAGCAGAGGATTTAATTGCCTTTATTTTCTCATAACAGACAGCATAAATCATACACTACCCCTGGCTTATCAGAGAATAGTCTATACCAGGGCTCTCCAACCCTGTTCCCAGAGAGCTACCCTCCTGTGGATTTTCGCTCCAACCCCAGTTGTAACTAACCTGATTCAGCTTGTCAACTGGCTAATTTTTAGAATCATGTGGGCTAGATTACGATTGGAGTGAAAACCTACAGGACAGTAGCTCTCCAGGAACAGGGTTGGAGAGCCCCGTTCTACACTTTACAAAACAGCATCTGAAACTAGGTTTTAAAAAAATCTTTATTGCGGTTTTGAGAAAAAACATACATGCGGTAAAGTGGTCAATGAAACGCAGACTATGGGGGAAAGCGCAAGGACACCATCATTGGCAGGCATTCAAAAAATCGACATTAGTAAAATCCGTAATGATTTATGTGTTCTAACAAACCCACAATGTGGTTATTAAAATCCGATTTTAATATGTATTGCTTTTTTTGCTGCATAATATTTACAAGTTGTCCTTTTCAGGATTATAAAAAAGACTGCTAAATGCTAACTTCTGTTCCTTTAAGCTGGTGGACTGGCTAGCCATATAGAATCGGTGGTGCTAGTTGAAGCTGTTTTTACGTGTAATGTAGTTGATTGGTGACACCCATACAAGCATATACTCAGATTTGTACCCCAACATTGATGGGGTAAATGTTCCCATTTAGTGTCTACTCTCTTCCACAGGTGTTAAATTAATACATAGTTTGTGGGGACTACATTATGTTTATTTGGTCTTACACTGAATTCTCCACCATTGACATGAGTATTGTATAGAACTATGTGTGGGCACATAATAGCCAAACAAATCATGGTGGGATAGAGATGGAGAATAAGTGATGTGATACGGTATATACAATAGCATAACAATTGTTAATTTAACTGCACAAATACTACATTTACTATAAACGGACAGAAAACAATTCTCACCTCTGAGCTGCTGAAAGCAGGTGGGACCATTGATGGGCTCATGGTTGTTGCGTCCCACCCCGTTGCTGGACTTGGGCATCTCATTATAGTCCAGGGGCAGAGAGGAAGAGGGGAGCATGGCCTGCTCACTCTCCCCTCCACCGTCCTTATCCTTCTCTCGGTCTGACAGGGTTTGGGGAAAGCCAAACATGAAGAGGGATGAGAAGAAGAGTAAGGCACCACACAGGAGGAAGCCCCCCCACCAGGCTCCAATCCACCGAGGGTCATCAGAGGTAATGTCCAGCTTACCTGTGGAGGGACAGAAAAAAACACATACAAGCATTGTTAACATCAAACACACATTTCAGTGATTTCCCCATAATCAACATTGTCTGGAATGTTATTTTGGTTAACCTTGAATAGCACACTACTTAGTTCTAATTATTTGGTATTTTATTAGGATCCCCATTAGCTGTTGCAAAAGCAGCAGCTACTCTTCCTGGTGTCCACACAAAACATGAAATAATACAGAATGTCAATAGACAAGAACAGCTCAAGGACAGAAATAAATACATGTTTTTTTAAAGGCACACGTAACCTACATATCAATACATACACACAATATCTAGGTCAAATAGAGGAGAGGCGTTGTGCCGTGAGGTGTTGCTTTATCTGTTTTTTTAAAACCAGGTTTGCTGTTTATTTGAGCAATATGAGATGGAAGGAAGTTCCATGCATTGCTAGATCATTTAACTTCTTAATGAATGCAGTTTTGTATAGCCTGTGCTCTGTGTTTTTTCCACAGTATTGGTGTAAGGTGAGGTCGGTTGTATTTCCCAGTGACTTACTTGTGTCGATGAAGACAAAGTCCACATAGAACTTGGTGCAGAGGGACCCCAGGAGGAAACCACAGGCTGGTCCAAACACCAGAGTAGAAAAGACAATCCCTGGGATGACATGGAGAGATTAGTTCAGTAGACAACACAGGTATGAACAAGTTATCACCAGTTCATGGGTGAAATATAACAATTCTTAATTTAACCACAAGGTGTCGCACCTTGTTCACTAATCCACAGCCTTTTCCAGAGGGCAGCATGAGGCAAGCTCAGAGCGGATTTTTTTTAATGCATGCTATGCAAATAATTATGCAAAACAAATGTATCAGCTTTAAGGAAGCTGAATTGAACTACACTTGAATATGAGTATCAGCTCTGATCCTAACTAGCCAGATCTTGACAATCATCATCACTGATGATGCCATACAATAAGGAGAGAAATCTATACTTGCGCTAGCTACATACATCATGAAAAAGATTCAGTTGACCTACTAAAATAAACCTACTCCAAAAAAGCCTGAGTCTAACAGTGTGGCCAGCTGGAGCAACACTGTGTGACCACAAATCCTCATTAAAGTGCTGATTGTCAGAGGGTGAGAGCCTGGCACAGGGAGTCAGACAGACAGGGGAAGACAAAGGGCCAGAGCTCATGAGGACCTGGGAGGCTCTATTTGGCCTCCAAATATCCTGTTTCACCTTTCAACACATCTCATTTAGTGTAAATTGATCCATTCAAAGTGGAACATAAAAACACATTTGAATGTGTTAGTGAGCCAGTGCTATACAGGGTAATGGATAATATGGATCACTTGGGTACGAGCAGAAGGATGCTCTTGGACCAACTGATACTCTCCAGAGCCTCCTGCTGATCCCCCTCAGTCCTGCTCTGGCTTAGGCTCAGGCACAGGCCAGTTGGGTCTTGTGCTGGGGAGGCCCAAAGCCCATGGTCATGTCATTCCTGAAATAAAATCCTGCTTAGCATAATACTGAGCTTTGGCAGACGCTGTTTGAAATGCCTGACGGACAGACAGACAATGGGAGGTGGGTAGACAGGCAGCACTTCAACTAACACAAGTCAATTCACAGACCAAAAACCATAGATACTGTAAATGTCAGAAGATAGAAGTGTGGTTCATTCATTTTCATCAGGTCTGTACAAGATACAGTATGTTTGCAGAGTGTGTTTCACCTTTCCCACTAATGCATGGTAGTAGTCACATTAAAAACTTTTATTGTTACAAATAATACAATTCAATATTTACTAATAATAAGTTACAGATAATAAGAAGTCTTTTAATCCCAACATTTTTAATATGCATAATGGGTTTAAGCCCTAAAATGTTTCAATCGAGCAATGTATTTCCTGGAATTAAATTAGAAAATGTGCAAACAAAAAACAAATGTTCTTGATTATCACAAATCAATCCTCTCTAGCAAGTACTGAAAACACTTAAGCAGCGGGTGTGGCATTAGGCCCTAGCTGGTTGACTAATTAGGGTGATTCAGAGATACTCAAAAGCAGTAGCACTCCTTGCTATCCCAGCTCCCTTTGCAGTTGTGCTCCATCAACGTGAGGTGGTGGAGGTAGGGAGCGGGAGCCCCATTAAGTTGAACAGCCACCTGACATTAGCCCATGCTGGCTCTGGGTCGGCCTTAGCACTGCTGCCGATAGGAACCACAGCTACAGTCAGCATGACAGATGTTACGCATACACCTCAAGCAGCCAATGAATGAGTCAGTTTCATCATTCACTTAATTACATTGGCTCAGGTTAAAGCTGTATGTAATGTACATCCCTGTGAACACTGACAATGAGTCCCTGTTTCCTGACCACACCACCATACTGCCCACATATTCATTATATCCCACAGGCTATGTTTTACTTTGCTGCTTATAAGGTTATACTCTCAATAAATGACTATGTTTATCTTACGCAAGGCAATGCACAGCAATAAAGTACTGCACACGGTTCCTGTCATAACACAGGACAAATCAGGTGACTTTTTCTGGATAAAGAGAGGGGAGTCTATAGTGTTCGCTTTGCGGTTGTCAAGCTGGAACAAAAATATATTGCTTCTTCCTGAGACCTAAGGCAAACCCTGGTTGTCTGGAAGGTTGGCGGTAAAGGCCAACGTGGTCTGTTGGTTGAAGGCAAATATAGATGCAGCACACTTGGCAAAAACTGGTTGAATCAACATTGTTTCCATTTCAATCCCAAAAAATCTATGTGATGACATTGAATCAACGTGGAAAACTGATTGGATTTGCAAGACGTCATCAACATATGGGAATTTCATGTTTTTTTCCACCCAACTTTGAACCTAAATCCTATGACATGATGACATTTTTAGTTGATTTCACGTTGAATTCACGCTAGTTGACAACTCAACCAAATGTAAATGATAACTAGACATTGAACTGACGTCTGTGCATAGTGGGAGCTACTGTATGTATGTATCCTTAAAACACTATTGTACAGCAGGATCATTTTCCTGTTCCAGAGTCAATCGTACAACATGTATCACACATAGGCCTCCTAGATTACTCTACGATCAATCACTTTGGCTCTAGTCTAGTACAGTATGTTGTCTATTTCTCCAACCAGCAGTAACAACAACTGCTGATCTGAAGCCATCTCTTACTGGGATTGGATAGCCTACAAGTAAATTCCAGTGAAACAGTAACTTATGCACCAAATCATCACTGGTAGCTTCACCATGGTGTTCTACAGTAAGTAGACGTCTTAAAAAATACTACATGGAACAAACTATGCTCAAAATAGAACCTGAGTTGTAACATTTTTATAAAAACAGGAGAGTTAGCACAATAAGCAGATATACCAATGAAATTGTTTATGCAGTCTGACAGACTTTTTTAGGATTAAAAATTCAAATGAATGCTGTGCATGTGCTGTTTCAAGCGTTTCCTTAAAAACAGAGAGTGTTGTCTCATAGCAACAACACCATCATTGCTCTCACCACAGAAAACCTCATAGTGGAAACTGAGTTAGGGAAATCACCTTCAAGGGGATGACGGTTAGACCACAACCACTCACAGGCTAAAAGTTTCCACCAAACTCTCCGCCTCTGAGTGCTTACAGAAACACAGTACAGTCACCTTGGTAATCACACTCAACTATCCTACATCTGGTGCACAGTACATGTCATGAACCTAACATATTTCAACCTATCAAGGACCACGCGTTCTGTGCATCTGACAGTTTTAATACCTTGTATTGAGAAGATGTTATTGTCATCCTGCTGGTTTAACCGTTCCAGATGAGGGAAATAGCAGTGAACAGAAGATATTCTTAGTACTGTATCTGGGACTCCAAGGGAGTCTTATCTGGAAGACATGAGATGGCCAGATACTCAGGTCTAGGAGAGGTTTTATTTTTTTTGAGCTGTCAGAAAAAAATCTCTGAAGATGAGCAAAAACTCGCCCTGTTCCTCTCTCCATGCAGGAAGGTGCACCACATGAGCCTACCCCTCTGCAACAGAGGACATGCAGGCAGCCCCCATCTACTTCTCTTTCTCAGGGCTTTATTCAAAGGGCTTTATTGGCATGGGAAACATATGTTTACATTGCCAAAGCAAGTGAAATAGATCATAAAAAAAAGTTAAATAAACAATAAAAAATAAACAGTAAATATTACGCTCACAAAAGTTCCAACGGAATAGAGAGATTTCAAATGTAATATTATGGCTATATACAGGTTTAAGAGAGGTGGAAACTTTTAGCCTGTGAGTAGTTGTAGACTCACCCTAACCGTCATCTCCTGGAAGGTGATTTCACTAACTGAGTTTCCTCTATGAGGTTTCCTGTGGTGAAAGCAAGGATGGTGTTGTTGCTAAGAGGAGACAACACTCGCTGTTTCTAAGGAAACACTTGAAACAGTGCCTGCACAGTATTCATTTGATGCACAACAGGCCAGTTAGCATGTATAACAAGATGCTACAGTTTCTCCTAAAAAAGTCTGTCAGACTGCATAAACAATTTCATTGGTATATCTGCTTACTGTGCTAACTCTCCTGTTTTTATAAAAATGTTACAACTCAGGTTCTATTTTGAGCATAGTTTGTTCCATGTAGTATTTTTTAAGACGTCTACTTACTGTAGAACACCATGGTGAAGCTACCAGTGATGATTTGGTGCATAAGTTACTGTTTCACTGGAATTGACTTGTAGGCTATCCAATCCCAGTAAGAGATGGCTTCAGATCAGCACTTGTTGTTACAGCTGGTTGGAGAAATAGACAACATACTGTACTAGACTAGAGCCAAAGTGATTGATCGTAGAGTAATCTAGGGGGCCTATATGTGATACATGTTGTACGATTGACTTAGTGATATAGTCTCTTTCTCTCTCTCACTCTATTTGTCATCTCAGGACAGTACGTGAAAAGTAAGTGTTCCTTTCCCCCGTTCCTGACGTCAAGTGGATAGGCCTCATTTCTACCTATTACATTTCTCTATCTCTCGCTCTCTTTGTCTTTCTTGCTTTTGCTAAGAGTTCTACGGTCTACCGGTTGAACTCTGTGGGATGATGAATGCGGTGTGGCCATATGGAGAGGTGTGACTTTGCCTGGTTTATTTAGGAGATTCCCCACTAGGCCACTGACAAGCTTGTAAAGGTGTAAGCATGCTTCAGTTCGGCTGGCACCTAGCCGAACCGAACGGATGTGCTCATCTACTCCCTTAAAAGACCTTTGCTTGAAAAACGAGAAACAAAATGGTAATAGTACCGTTTGTCCATTTTGAGACGCCGTAGCCGGTACACACTTCGTCAAAATAGTCCGAATGAATGTAAAATAACTCAAGAAATCTGTCATTAATTTAGTTGCACAATTTTACATCTAACTAAGATGTTTGGTGCAGTATTTCTTAATGAATTTTTTTGCATGAAAACGAGTCGTCTCTCACTGAACGACAACAAAGACTTTATTGAACAATCACTACTGAGCCCGAACAGCCCAAATATCCCTCACCAAAGTCCAAAACAAACAAAAAATTCACAAAATGTTGTCTTAATATATGCACAATGTCACGTCTACTCCCGCTCCCCCTCTCTGGCGCTCGTTTTCGGCAGTTTACTCATTATTACGCACACCTGTCACCATCGTTACGCGCACCTGTGCCTCATGACACTCACCTAAATCCATCACCTTCCTGATTACCTCCCCTATATCTGTCACTCCCTTTGGTTCTTTCCTCAGGCATTATTGTTTCTGTTGATCTCTTTCATGTCTGTACGCTACTCGTGTTTCTTGTTTTGTTCCATGTTCGTTTATTTATTAAATTCACTCCCTGTACTTAATTCACTCCCTGTAATTCACTCCCTGAACTGTTTCGGCTGGGAAGCATGCGGATGTCTTTACATTTAGCATGGCCTCTGGTTATTCCCACCCATCTTGTGGGTGAAGCAGCTCAAATGTTTACACACTTCAAGTCTTTCCACTAGATCTGAGCATTGATAGATGAATGTGATAGAAAGCATTTTACTCTGCATGGGGAGGTTACAGTACAAGCAATTGAGAATGAAAATCAGACACACTTTAAACTAGAAAAAGAATTCCATTGATTTCATGAAAGCAGTTAAGACAAAACTGCTATATAATACTATGCTAGGGAACTAATGGGCATTTTTGTTTAATGAAATAGATCATAATTAAGGCCATGATCAGAGCCAAATGGGCTTGTTTGTAAATGTCCATAGTATTTCCCTTAATTGTGTCTGAAATCCCCTTTGGAACAAGTACAAAACAAATACATTTCTTCTTGTTGTATTTTGTTCAAGAATGTATGTATCCCGTGAATTACTCTTGGTAGAGCATGGGTAGGCAACTGCATTTTTGTCAGAGTGGATGGTCGGGGGGCCCGGAACATAATTATAATAATTTGTACACTGTAAATTGACCACAACTAAGCCCATAAAGTATTTGAAAATAATCATTTTATACCTTGATTACATTGAGACATGATCACAGATGTCTTTTTATTTTATTTGTGGGAATATTTGGGAACAGATTTCCTAAACAACCTTTTAATTATTATAATTTTTTTACAGTTGTTTACAGATGAAACTGATATTGTTGCATCAGCTAGTCTCCCGTTTCATATGCGCTATTGCAGTTACGAGATTCACAGGCACAGGAAATCGTTCTTTTGTCTGGATAGGACAGAAAATGTGACGTGCCGCTCACTATACAAAGAGACGATTCCCTGTGTTTGTGAACCTCACAGCTGCGCTTGCAAGAATAGTGCATATGAGTCGGGACAACCTACGCTTTTAGGGAATCTAAAGTAATTGATGTTGGGACGTTCACAGAGGGCGCTGTACACAGAAATATCCGTCGCAACCGGTCCAGAACCACTCAAAGTCTCCTATATAGGGAACTTAACATCTATGCTAAAACATAATGCAGGTCACAAAAAGAGACAGTGAGAAACCTTGCAGAAACCTGAGCAGCCTTGCACAGCCTTGCAGTGTGCAGCCTTGCACAGCCTTGCAGTGAGCAGCCTTGCACAGCCTTGCAGTGAGCAGCCTTGCACAGCCTTGCAGTGAGCAGCCTTGCACAGCCTTGCAGTGAGCAGCCTTGCAACGGCTCATAATAATGTCTGGAATTTAGTGAATGGAATAGTATCAAACACATGGAAACCATGTGTTTGATGTCTTCAATACCATTCCATTAATTCTGTTCCAGGCATTACTATGAGCCCATCCTCACCAATTAAGGTGCCACTGCCGCCTGTGCTCCAGAGCAAAATGAAACCTCTTGAGACAAACGTTTCAAAGCTATGCAACCATAAAACACATAAGCCTACACACTAGAGGTCTTCACAGGTGATCCGGAAAGGACCTGTGGCTTTCCCACCCGAATCAATATGCATAAAAAAAATGTTTAATTAAAGAGACCCATTCTGAATAGACCCAAGGACAGTAGGACCCGTTCCGAAAAGGCCCATGGAAAACAGAACCAAATAGTCAGTGCTGGTTCAGATCCAAGAGACCCGTTCAGATCCGAGAGACCCGTTCAGATCCGAGAGACCCGTTCAGATCCGAGAGTAGAAAGAGAGAGAAAAATAAACCTCAGATTGGGCGCTGCCAGCACGATCAATAAACAAGTGATATTGGCCAAATGATCCACAGTTATGTGTCCTTAAAAACGGACTATAGCAAATTACAAAAAAACAATGAATTATGTTTCGATATGTAGCAAATTCAAAACTGTATAGCCTATTGTTTTATAGCCTATTGTTTTTAAAACAATAATTGTCCACCTCACGGTTCAGCTGTCAGAGATTTGAGCGCTAAATGCATCAGGGCATTGCATGCATATAGGCCTAGGCATCCACAGTATGATATGAATATTTAACAAATAAATATAAAGGAAGAGAAGCTTAGGCCTAGCCCTGGAGAGACCGAGAGAAAGATAGAGATATGCCGGCTCCATGTTCCCGACAACGACATGCATTTCTTTATACTTATCTACTGCACAGACATACAGTTGAAGTCGGAAGTTTACATACACCTTAGCCAAATACATTTAAACTCCATTTTTCACAATTCCTGACATTTAATCCTAGTAAACAATTCCCTGTCTTAGGTCAGTTAGGATCACAAATGTGTTTTAAGAATGTGAAATGTCACAATAATAGTAGAGAGAATGATTTATTTCAGCTTTTATTTCTTTCATCACATTCCTAGTGGGTCAGAAGTTTACATACACTCAATTAGTATTTGGTAGCATTGCCTTTACATTGTTTAACTTTGGTCACACGTTTCGGGTAGCTGTAAACAAGCTACCCATAATAATTTGGGTGAATGTTGGCCCATTCCTCATGACAGAGCTGGTGTAACTGAGTCAGGTTTGTAGGCCTCCATGGTCCTATACGCTCTTTCAGTTCTGCCCACACATTTTCTATGGGATTGATGTCAGGGCTTTGTGATGGCCACTCCAATACCGTGACTTTGTTGTCCTTAAGCATTTTGCCACAACTTTGGAAGTATGCTTGGGATCATTGTCCATTTGGAAGACCCATTTGAGAACAAGCTTTAACTTCATGACTGATGTCTAGAGATGTTGCATCAATATATCAACATAATTTTCCATCCTCATGATGCCATCTATTATGTGAAGTGCACCAGGACATTTCTCCAAAAAGTATGATCTTCGTCCCCATGTGCAGTTGCAAACTGTAGTCTGGCTTTTTTATGGCAGGTTTGGAGCAATTACACCCAAGGATGAACCAGACTCGTGGAGGTCTACAATTTTTTAACTGAGGTCTTGGCTGATTTCCTTTGATTTTCCCATGATGTCAAGCGAAGAGGCACTGAGTTTGAAGGTAGGCCTTGAAATACATCCACAGGTACACCTCCAATTGACTCAACTTATGTCATTTAGCCTATCAGAAGCTTCTAAGGCCATGACATAATTTTCTGGAATTTTCCAAGCTGTTTAAAGGCACAGTCAACTTAGTGCATGAAACCAAGATTGAACTCTTTGGCCTGAATGCCAAGCGTCAAGTCTGGAGAAAACATTGCACCATCCCTTACGGTTCAGCATGGTGGTGGCAGCATCATGCTTTGGGGATGTTTTCAGCAGCAGGGAGAGGGAGACTAGTCAGGATTGAGGGAAAGATGAATGGAGCAAAGTACAGAGAGATCCTTGATGAAAACCTGCTCCAGAGCACTCAGGACCTCAGACTGGGGGAAAGTTTACCTTCCAATAGGACAACGACCCAAAGCACACAGCCAAGACAACGCAGTAGTGGCTTCGGAATAAGTCTCTGAATGTCTTTGAGTGGCCCAGCCAGAGCTCAGACTTGATCCTGTTCTAACATCTCTGGAGAGACCTGAAAATTGCTGTGCAGCGACGCTCCCCATCCAACCTGACAGAGCTCGAGAGGATCTGCAGAGAAGAGTGGGATAAACTCCCCAAATACAGGTGTTTCAAGCTTGTAGTGTCCACCAGAGAAATACAGGTGTGCCAAGCTTGGAGTGTCCACCAGAGCTGTTACCAGAGCATTGAATGTTGATTTCTCTACCATAAGCCGCATCCAACATCGTTTTAGAGAATTTGGCAGTACGTCCAAACGGCCTCACAACCGCAGACCACATGTAACCATGCTAGCTCAGAACCTCTACATCTGGCTTCTTCACATGTGGTATCATCTGAGACCAGCCACCCGGACAGCTGATGAAACTGAGGCATATTTATGTCTGTAATAAAGCCCTTTTGTGAGGAAAAACTCATTCTGATTGGCTGGGCCTGGCTCCCCAGTGGGTGGGCCTGGCTCCTAAATAGTTGGGCCTACTGTATGACCTCCCAGGCCCAAACATGGCTGCACCCCTGAACAGTTATGTGAAATCCAAAGATTAGGGCCTACGGAATTTATTTAAATTGACTGACTTCCTTATATGGACTAAATTATTACATGTTTATATGTTTACATTTATATTCTAAATAATTAGCCTACACGTTGGGGAAAAATATAAGGAAGTGTGAACATAATAAAGGCTGCTGAACCTAATAGCCCGTAGAGCTTATGCCGTTAGCCTTAGTTCATTTCTTTGCCTTGCTCTCTCTGCAGAGGGCAATTCTTGTTCCCTCCATTAATCCTGCTCAAGTTTACTAAGCATCCAGGAGAGTAATCCTCCTGAGCTCAGTTAGAGCTTGGGGACGCAGGGCAACGTGGGAGGCCAAGCAACATCCTGCCCAGCCCAGCACAATTTCACATTGGACCAGATTGAGAGGCAGAGACAGAGATCATCCTTAAGCTAGTGCCAACCGCCAGTGTTTCAGAGTCTGAGACCTTTCTGAATTAGGGTATACACCGAACGGGTATCACAAAAAACAACACAATGTATAGGCGAGGAAGGGCAGGAGGGCATTTGTACAACTGCCCGGACGGGACACAAAACACATGTTAGTTTACTGTAACATTGTTTGCTTCAGTAATATCACTTTCTATTGACCTTCAGATAAAGCCATGAGTTAAGTACAGTGAACTCCTGCTGCCTGGAGTGATTAAAGGGATACTTCGGGATCTAGGCAATGAATTTATCTACTTCCTCAAAATGTATTTATTTAACTAGGCACGTCAATTAAGAACTAATTCTTATTTACAATGACAGCCTACCCTGGCCAAACCCTAATGACACTGGGCCAATTGTGTGTTGCTCTATAAGACTACCAACCACAGGTGGTTGTGATACAGCCTGGAATTGAACCAGGGTCTGTAGTGATGCTTCAAGCACTGAGATGGAGTGCCTTAGACCATTGTGCCACTTGGGAGTCCTAAAATCAACCCCCAAAAATAAGATGAACCCATGGATAACATTTTTATGTCTGCATAAAGTATGAAGTAGGTTAGAAGTAGTTTCGCAAGCCAATGCTAACTAGCGTTAGTGCAATGATGAAGTCTTTGGTATCTACTAGCATGCTATCAGTTACCACAGACTTCTAGTCATTGTGATAATGCTAGTTAGCAACTTCCTTCAAACTGCACGCAGAGACATAAAAATGGTATCCACAACTTCACCGGACTTCTGGGGAATGCAGAGCTATGTGAAGAGAGAAAGCGCCATATTTTCTAGAGCTGTCACATATAGTTTACACAATGTGCTCCCTGGTCTCGCCCAACTCGTTTCCTCTTCCCTCTCTCTCCACTGAGCTAAATCTGCACTGAAATTGCACCTTATTGTTCTGTCAAGACATTTTGTTAAGGGTAGTCTAGGATGGGGGAAATGTAACTAAATACATTATGAGTCTTTGCTTTTCTAACAAGGAAAGGACAGTTGCCAAAATGGACAGTTGCCAAACTTCTGTATTCAACTGCTGCTGATGTTAGCTCTCCAACAATGCCCTACCTATGAAGTTATCTGTTGTCAAACAAAACATTTCCACCGATGTTATTCAAATTCTTACATTCTAAGAGAAAATAGGTATGAAATATAGTATATTAAAATAAAATTAAGATACAGAGCAAAATTGCAGTGCAATAACATTACAACATTTTAGGTATTGCGTATTGCCAAGAACGATAAACCTAGTAACATAAATGTTGTTGTAGCTTACAGTTCTTTTCAACCTGGATTATTAAGGAGATGGGGTGTTTTCACAGTTGCTTGAGTCTGTCCCATTCAGACTGGTGATTAAGTCAGCATCAGTCCTAGTGAAACATGGGTCTGTTTTCAGAGCTCACCACTGTATTAAGAGATGTAAATCACACTGACTTTGATTTCTTGTCAGATGGAGAGTATACTGTATGCCTTTGAGTGGAAAATATAATCACACATTACTGAGCTGGTTAGAAAATTGACTGTGCTCTAATTGAATACCCCAAACAGCCTTAGAATATATAATGTCAGTGTAGCTGACATTAGAAGCCTACAGCCAGAACAATACCCTGCTAATTATATTATTTATGCACTTTTGTTGTACATGAGGAAATTATTACGATAAATTATTATGGTAAATATAGTATTATACTGTATCAAATGAAACATTCTAATTTTCTATGTAGGATTCCCATGGGAATATTAGAAATAGTTTAAAAAATCAGAATATATCAGAGACAAATAAATACTAGAGCGTATAACAATTCACCCAGAAACCCTAACCCAGCATTCCTTAGAGAGCAACTTTCACTTTCACTTCTGACCCTGACTTGATATCATTTGGGTCTCTGAGCTGACTTCCTTGACCGTCAACACATAAGGCATCAAAAAGTCCAAACATCTCTGCATCATCTTCACATTACATAATTTACAAGCTGCTGCTAAAACCCTGGTTTTATTAGAACATTTATTTATATTTTCAGTGGTCTTAGTAGCTCCACATTCAATAATTTCTGAATGTATCATTCAAACTACCCATCCCGGATCCGGGAGAATTGTCATCAACGGACACCTAATTAGCATAACGCAACGGACAAAATATATTACTAGAAAATATTCATATTCATGAAATCACAAGTGAAATATATTGAAACACAGCTTAGCCTTTTGTTAATCACCCTGTCATCTCAGATTTTGAAATTATGCTTTACAGCCAAAGCAAGACAAGCATTTGTGTAAGTTTATTGATAGCCTAGCATAGCATTATGCCTAGCTAGCAGCAGGCAGCTTGGTCACGAAAATTAGAAAAGCAATCAAATTAAATTGTTTACCTTTGATGAGCTTCGGATGTTTTCACTCAGGAGACTCCCAGTTAGACAGCAAATGTGAATTTTGTCCCATAAAGATTATTTTTTATAGCCGAAATACCTCCGTTTGTACTTCACGTTTGGTTGAGAAATCCACCGGAAACTGCAGTCACGACAACGCCGAAAAATATTCCAAATTAGATCCATAATATCGACAGAAACATGGCAAACGTTTTTTATAATCAATCCTCAAGGTGTTTTTCAAATATCTATTCGATAATATATCAACAGGGACAGTTGGCTTCTTAGTAGGAAAGAGAGAAACAATAGCCGCATTTGTCTATTACGCACAAATCACTCTGAGAGCCTCCAGCTGACCACTGATGCAATGTTGTCGTTCAGGCTCATTTTTCAAAATAAAAGCCTGAAACTATGTATTGTGACACTAGACACATTAGGGAAGTCATAGAAAAAGGAATCTGGTTGATATCCCTTTCACTGCTCAATAGGGACACATAGGAACGCAGAGCTTTCTAAATAAGAGTCCCTTCCTGATTCGATTTTGCTTAGGCTTTTGCCTGCAATATCAGTTCTGTTATACTCACAGACAATATTTTTACAGTTTTGGAAACTTTAGAGTGTTTTCTATCCTAAGCTGTCAATTATATGCATATTCTAGCATCTTGTCCTGACAAAATAGCCTGTTTACTTTGGGAACGTTATTTTTCCAAAAATGAAAATAGTGCTCCCTAGTTTCAAGAGGTTTTAATAAGGAGGTGGAAGATGGTGAGATGCCATAACCTCTGGTTATCAAATGGTAGCCCTGTGAGGATCAACGCTGGAGACCGGAAACAGGTACAGGGAGAACATTTAATGAACAACGGACATGAAACAGGAGAGGAACAGCGTCTGGACAGGGGAAAAATAACGACATCAGTGGGAACAAACGGGGGAGCAGACAGTTATAGACGGGGCAATCAACAAAGGGAAGGAGTCCAGGTGAGTCCAATGAGCGCTGCTGCGCGTAATGATGGTGACAGGTGTGTGTAATGTTGGGCAGCCTGGCGCCTGAGAGGGAGAGCGGGAGCAGGCGTGACAAGCCCATAGAATAGTGTGATAATATCAGTGTCGTTTCTAGACATAAGCAACCGCTTTTGGGGTCTCAACTAACTGTTAGTTAGAATAGTAGAATACACAACATGCAACGTCCAATCAAATCTCGTTTAGGGTACCCAAAAAAGCTAGAACAGCCTTGGATAATATCCATATTGGTTGAGACTTCAAATAGATTACTACATTTGCGCCGTTGAGTCATACTGTACTGTAACATTTTGAAAGGAAACATACTATATGTCTTACCTGAAATACATTTGTCTACACAATGAGGGAGCAGGCTGCACCATCCCAATGTCACAGAGGGGTAATCAGAACTTAATGAAAGCATTTTACTGCTGTTTGATTTGAGAGCAAAGCAAACTGTCTTGAATCTTCCTATGGGAAGGAGTGTGAGAATGTGCTGCCACTGGTGAGGGGATTCAGCAGCAACAACACTGTTTGGTAGACATTCATTTTTGATTGGGCTCTGTCTTTCTGCAGCATTGATATTAGGAGATTCCCTGTAACTCATTAGCTATGCAAGGTCCCCTGACCAACCCCAAAGGATAACTGAGGTAATTATAACAGGAATAGAGATGCTCATTTCATGCCCTGCTCAAGGACATAGGTCTTCAGAGTTGCCACATTCTCTGTCTCTCACAGTCACTAAAATGGCTTCTCTCCTTGCTGTAACGTACTTGACCATTTCAAACATACAACCAACCTGTCCAAAAGAGTACAGACTGTGGGAGTGCCATTCATTAGTTTGGTAAAAAGCGCATTTAGCTGTATTATCCCTTACAAAAAAAGACTGCAGTAACTGCAATTGACTGTGGTATTTTGGACACACTATTTGCAGAATAACTGTAGTGTACTGCAGTAATACTACACTGTAACTGCAGTTACACTGCCAAATTACCGCAGTAAATTGTTGTTTTATACTGGATGCCGTATTTGCAGCATACTGCAGTTATGCTGCATTCTAACTGCAGTTATACAGCACTCTGACTGCAATATTTTTTCATAAGGGATGTCAACAGTGACCGCTCAGACCAAGCAAACAGGACAAATAACGGACGAACCCGCTGAGTAAACTTAGGTGAGGACGTCTATTTTCATCGAGTACACCGTATAAGAGGGGATTAGGCCTAGCCCGATCTGCATCCTGTCTACCAGTCACAACTAACAGCATTACCCTGCCTGGCCTGTAAAGTCTTCAGGCTATGGTGTATCACAATGTTAACATGTTGTTCTGCAGGCATCTGCTTTAAACCGAGTTAAACACAGACAAATGTATCTTACTGATGTGTCCGGATATGCCTCCAGACACACATGGTCTTATACATATAGTTAGTGCAACAGTATCATTGTTTCAACATAAGGATTTAGGTTGGGTTTCAGTCAGCTGTTTTGTAAACAGCACAGGTGTTAACTGAGAACTTCCTAACTGTCCTGTTTTGAGGTTGACCACGCACATTTTTCACATTTGGGATGATATGTTAATCAACTGTCATAATGTTACCAGTACAACAATCCACAACTATGTTGACCTAAATAACAAGCCAAAGAACTAAAGTAGGCTCTCAACTCATAGTCAAATGCCATTACAATACATCAGGATCATCCTGCTTACTGCTGCCCCCCTAGACACCACTCACGTCAAACCATCAGCATGTAAACCAGCCTGCTGCTCAGGGTGTTTTAGCTAGTTATTGTGCAGTATTGTGTAGGTCAGGAGGAGAGGAGGGGGATTGAGGCTTTCTGTGGAAGTGATTGGTCTGGTATTTTATTTAGCTGACTGGAAAATAAAAGTGTACATTTGAAATACATAAAAAAAACAATAATAAGCATAACTTTCCAGATAATCATTCCTTTCAGCAAATGACCTGGCGTAGGCAATTTTGGAAACGTCACACAGACACACACATACTGCAACACTGTACAAAATACTATGCTAGGGCTGGGACGATAAACCCAAAATGATCGACACCGACCACACAGACCACTTATCGCAAGCGGTTTTGCTTATATCGTTCATTACAATAAGTAGCTTATACTAAGTGTGAAGTTTGAAATGCAATAAGTCTGCTAATATGGGTGACTGTTAACGAGGCAATTGATGGCTACAAAAATCAAACTAGCAGTAGTAGTTTAAAGGGTAATAAAAAAAAACTGTGGTGCACATTAATGTTATAAACGTATCGTTCCATTTATCCTTATTATCCATGTCCCCAACTCCATACTGTGTCCTACTAAAATAGCACACTCCAACATGCCTTTCCCTTGTAGGGCTATGAGCCTAAATATGTGAGTGCCTTTGAGTGTCATAGTTCTCTACAACTTGCACCTTTGTGCATTAGCCTGAGGACACAAGTCTGGTTCAGGAATTTCAGGGGGAGTTTTCAAGTGCTGGGCCAAACTAACCAGTCTCCTGCAGGCCCCTGCAGTCCAGTGTCTGTGGCTGTGTGGATTTACAGTAAACCTCAAAGAGATCACAACCCTGAATGGGAGTTCGGTGTCAGGGCTTGCTGATTGAAAGCATCACATCAAGTGGACAACATCAGCTATTTTAAGCCCAAATGCAGCACAGAGCAGAAAATTCTATGCTGATACTTGTGACTGTGCCCCTGTGCCATCATCATGCACAGAGTAATTTAACAAGACATAAAACAAATAACTGTTGTACACAACTAAATCTCTAAAGCTATATGCAATATAGCCAGCCAAATAAAACTATATACCCTTCCGTAAAGAGCTCTTTTAAAAGGCAAATATTTTCAGTCACTTGAACCAATGTCCAGTTTGAGGTAACCTAAGGAGAGGGAACATTTAGTGTGGCCTATATTTGTCAAAATAGCCCCTAAACTGATGAGGTCTCCAATCACATCTATAGCCATGAAATTCTTTGAAAGGCTGATCATGGCTCACATCATCCCAGACACCCTAGACCCACTCCAATTCACATAACAGATCCAACAGATCTCTTAACAGATCCACAACTGACGCAATCTCTATCGCACTCCACACTGCCCTCACCCACGTGGACAAAAGTAATACCTATGTAAGAATGTGGTTCATGGAATACAGCTCAGCATTCAACGCCATAGTCCACTCCAAGCTCAGGACCCTGGGACTGAACACCTTCCTCTGCAACTGGATCCTGGACTTCCTGACGGGCCGCCCCCCAGGTGATGAGGGTAGGCAACAACACATCCACCACGCTGACCATCAACATAGGGGCCCTTCAGGGTTGTGTGGTTAGTCCCCTCCTGTGCTCCCTGTTCACCCATGACTGCACAGCGGTGCACAACTCCAATATCATCATCAAGTTTGCTGATTACACAACAATGGTAGGACTGATCACTGACGACGATGAGGCAGCCTATAGGGAGGAGGTCAGAGACCTGGCAGTGTGGTGCCAGGACAACAACCTCTCCCTCAATGTCAGCAAGACAAATGAGTTGATTGTGGACTACAGGAAACGGAGGGGATAGCACGCCCCCATCCACATCAATGGGGCTGTAGTGGAGCAGGTCGAGAGCTTCAAGTTCCTTGGGTTCCACATCACCAAGGAATTAACATGGTCCACACACACACACACACACACACACACACACACACACACACACACACACACACACACACACACACACACACACACACACACACACAGTTGTGAAGAGGGCACGACAGTTCCTCTTCCACCTCAGGAGGCTGAAATGATGTGGCATCCTCAAAAAGTTCTACAGCTACACAATTGACAGCATCTTGACTGGCTGCATCACCGCTTGGTACGGCAACTGCAAAGCCCTACAGAGGGTGGTGAGTACAGCCCAGTGCCTCACTGGGGCCAAGCTCCCTGCTTTCCAGGGCCTCTCTACCAGGAGGTTGGTCCCAAGTCTGGAACAAACAGGACCCTGAACAGATTCTTCCCCCAAGTCATGCGATTGCTAAAATAGGCTGCTAAATAGCTAATGAAATGGCTGCCCGGAATACCTACATTGACCCTTCTTGGAAATAATTATCTTGCACTGACGCTTTGCACACACACTGGTCTCTACCCACACACTCACACATACTTACACTGACACCCCAACACACATACGTCCACACACACATAACATGTACACATGCATACTGACGCCACACACACACACACTTTCACACTCACCACATACGCTGATGCTACAGCTCAGTCTATTATCTATCCTGTTGCCTAGTCACTTTACCCCTACACACTTAACCAGCATGGCTACCACAGCATTCTGCAGCAATACACCATCCCACCTGGTTTGCGCTTAGTGGAACTATAATTTGTTTTTCAACAGGCTGTGTTAGGACCATTTGACCAAGAAGGAGAGTAATGGAGTGCTGAATCAGATGACCTGGCCTCCACAATCACCAGACCTCAACCCAATTGAGATGGTTTGAGATGAGTTAGACCGCAGAGTGAAGGAAAAGCAGCCAACAAGTGCTCAGCATATGTGGAAACTCCTTCAAGACTGTTGGAAAAGCATTCCAAGAGAAGCTGGTTGAGAGAATGCCAAGAGTGTGCAAAGCTTTCATCAAGGCAAAGGGTGGCTACTTTGAAGAATCTCAAATATAAAATACAGTGGGTAGAACACGTATTTGATACACTGCCAGATTTTGCAGGTTTTCCTACTTACAAAGCATGTAGAGGTCTGTAATTTGTATCATAGGTACACTTCAACTATGAGAGACGGAATCTAAAACAAAAATCCAGAAAATCACATTGTATGATTTTTAAGTAATTATTTGCATTTTATTGCATTATATATTTTTATTTGTTGAACACTTTATTGGTTACATGATTCCATATGTGTTATTTCATAGTTTGATGTCTTCACTATTATTCTACAATGTAGAAAATAGTCAAAATAAAGAAAACCCCTTGAATGAGTAGGTGTGTCCAAACTTTTGACTGGGACTGTATTTGTAAATATCTACCTCAATTACCTCGTACCCCTGCACATCGTCTCGGCACTGGTACTCCCTGTAAATAGCCATTTTATTTTTACTCGTTATTGCTATTCGTTATTAACTGTTTATTTATTCCTTGTGTCACTATTTGTATTTTTATTTTATATTTTTGCATCTTTATCTTTAACTCTGCATTGTTGGAAAAGGACCTGTAAGTAAACATTTCACTGTTAGTTTACACCTGTTGTTTATGAAGCATGTGACAAATAACATGTTATTTGAATCAGTCCTATTTCATTGTTTTGGGAATGCAACACCATAGCTTGTGACCATCTTGTGATAGTGTGGATGTCAATAAAGAATAAAATCACTTAAGTAAGACACTACAAGCTGCCGAAGGCTAAAAACAGAAATGTATTGAATGGACACATGACACACTGCAGGACATTGTCATAGCAATAAATGCTCTTTGGATCTATAAAAGAACATTCAGAGTCATTCAGAGACAATGTGGCTATTGCATTAGGATGTATGATATTGATGTACTTTGTGTGGGGCTTCCTTTAAAGGAGAATAATAATACGCAACAGGGACAGAAGGATTATGTCGCACATCCAGAGCAAGACAGAAACAGAGTAGCAGGCACTTTTTGTCTATATCAAGTCTTTGCTATGATTAGAAATCACCTTCGGGTTAACATTCTAAACGTGGATTGTCATTAACATTTAACAGTCCAGTTTGGGTGAAGACAGAGCTTGACACCAGCAACATGACCCTGCATAAACCAGAGAGACCATTTAAGGACAATAGCTTGCAGTGCTAAGCCTTCCCTCTCCCCTCATTGACGATACCCAGCTAGGATATTGGTTCCCAGAATGTTTCTGTTTGTTTGGTTAGGGATAATGTTCTGTGAGCCACAGTCTCATCCACACACCCGACTGAAGAACTGGGGGGACGCTTCAGTCACACTGGCTCCGGAGATAAAAATGAGTCACTGAAGTGTCATCCTGTGTGTTAATCTGGGAGAGTATATACTAAAACACATAGTTCCTAACTTTGTATTTCAAAAAGGAGTCATACATTCATGTCATGTTTCATGCTTTTAGCATCAATCAAATATGTGTTTGTCTATGTGTGCGTACATTCTGTATGTGTGAGTACATACTGTATGTGTGTGTTTGTCTGTGTGCGTACATACTGTATGTGTGTATGTCTGTGTGTGCGTACATACTGTCTGTGTGTATGTTTATGTGTGCATACATACTATCTGTGTACATATTGTATGTGTGTGTGTGTGTATGTCTATGTGTGTGTATGTCTATGTGTGCGTACATACTGTATGTGTGTGTTTGTCTATGTGTGTGTATGTCTGTGTGTGCATACATACTGTATGTGCGTACATAATTTCTGTGTGTGTATGTCTATGTGTGTGTACATACTGTATGTGTGTATGTCTATGTGTGCGTACATACTGTCTGTGTTTGTCTGTGTGCGTGCATACTGTCTGTGTGTATGTTTATGTGTGCATACATACTATCTGTGTGTGTATGTCTATGTGTACGGTACATACTGTCTGTGTGCGTACATACTGTCTGTGTGTGTATGTCTATGTGTACGTACATACTGTCTGTGTGTGTTCCTGTTTTGTTTGCTGTCTGCCTACATACGTGTGAAGAGTTTGATCTTCTAAACACTGTAAGTCAACATCATAAACTTGTGTCACCACACTCAGGGTTTCCCAAACTAACTAGACAGCTGATACAAATAATCAAAGCTTGATGATGAGTTGGTTATTTCAATCAGCTGTGCAGTGCTAGGGCAAAAATCAAAACGTGCACGTTCCTGCTGAGAAATAAAAAAATAGATATTCTCTTGTTTACAGCCTGTGATTTGCAATTATTTCAATAATGCTAGGTTAGAGCCCTTTCACAATGATAATTATAGTCATTCTGTGCTGTAAGACTGCATAAACAGATTCAGCATGTTTGCAAACAGGGCATTGATGTGGAACTGGAACATTGGTGGACTGTCAGACTGCCACCTCTGTGTCAGCACCAGGTCAGGGAGGGAGGGAGGTTGAGGGAGAGAAGGAGAGAGAGAGAGACGCCATAGGCAGACCTGACTCTCAAGAGAAGACAGGCTATGTGCAAATTGCCCACAAAATGAGATGGAAACTGAGCTGCACTTACTAACCTCCTGCCAAAGGTATGACCATGTTAGACACACATATTTCCCTCAGATTACACAGATACACAAAGAATTTGAAAACAAACCCAATTTTAATAAACTCCCATATCAATTGTGTGAAATACGACAGTGTGTCATCACAGCAGCAATATTTGTGACCTGTTGCCACAAGAAAAGGGCAACCAGTGAAGAACAGACCCATATTTATGTTTATTTACTTTCCCCTTTGTACTTTAACTGTTTGCACTTAACATGACATTCGTAATATCTTTATTATTTTGGAACTTTTGTGAGTGTAATGTTTACTGTTAATTTTGATTGTTTATTTAACCTCTGTTTATTATCTAGTTCACTTGCTTTGGCAATGTTAACATATGTTTCCCAAGCCAATAAAGCCCTTACATTTAATTGAAATTGAATTGAGAGAGAGAGAGAGAGAGAGAGAGAGAGAGAGAGAGAGAGAGAGGATATAGAGGGAGGAGGGCACCGTTTAACATCCATAGCAACCCTGTGCTGGGCCTTGTTACAATTTGTATGATCTGTTTGTTATGCTGACTCAGATGTTTTCCTGAGGCCTGGAGTGTGACACACACAGTGTCCATTGTGCTTATGGGTGGAGGCAGGCAGGGCAGAACATCAGGCGGTCTATGGGAGGCTTAGGCGGGGTGCAGCGCTCTGCTCTCTTCTACTGGAGTGCCCCCAGCTGCCACATAGAAGGAGAGGAGGAGCCAGTGCAGGGTAAAGGGATCAGTGACTGACTGCAGCTGGTAGCAGCTCCTTCAGCAGGTGGCTTGGCCTAATTACCAGGCTAAAGATGCCAACAGCAGAGCTCCTCCTTCCTCAACCAGGAAAATATAATGAAGCTGCTTGGACAAGAGAATATCTGACACAAATTACAATTAAGTAGTCATTTTTCTGCATCCTGAGGAAGAGGGTAAATTGATGGGGTTTGCCAAATGTGAGGTTGGCAGTGATCTGTAATGTGGAGAGCGTTCAGTGCTATTGACTATCCACAGTGAGCTCATTTTTGAAAGTGAAATATGGAAGTGATATTGTAATGTGGTGAGGCCAGAATATTTTCCCCCAAGGCATTATTGAATGGAAAATATATAGGCCTACTGTTCATCAGGTTTTGTATCACATATAATTTTTTCTCAGATATAGGGATTACACATACTAAACTCCTGTGAATTCATTGAAAACCAACAGAATACAGGAGGACCAGCGAGAGGGATCTCCTAACCCTGGCTACTTAATAAAAGTTGATTCAGTCAAACATCTGATTGTTTGTAATAATTATTGACCCTATTGATTCAAGTCCATTTAATTAGGCAATGTTATCCTGCGCTCCACGTCAGCATTGATACAGGGATGAAGTGCTGAACATTCTACTGGGTAATCCTTGGATCCTGCAGAGCCACTACTTACATACCACTCAATCAATGAGGTTGGGGATTTGTGTTAATGCCAGAAGAGGACAGTGAATCTGCACACTTTGACCACCAACCACAAGGTCAACCTAACCTCGGAAAATGAACAGCTACTGTGCATCCAAGAACTGATCTAACCAGAGGCCTGCGTGGATCTTGCGTTCTTCTAAAGCGGAAGGGCCAGTTCCTGGGCTGTGATTTGTGAACACTTCTCTGTGTCACTGGGTTGTGAGCAGAGGCTCGCTTCTCACATCAGCCTGAGCCCTCTGGCAGCTGCATCCTTCCCAGCAGGCATATGGCCAGAGCCGACAGCCGTGCCAGGGAAAGACTGAGTATCTCAATCCAATAGTCAAAACCAGCTGGACAAACAGGCATTTCCGTGGCAATGGCTTGCTGATGTTGTTGTGTTTATGGTCTGCCTCTGCCCCCTTTTATCCCTTAACCCCCCCAGACCGAAAACAATGTCCCCTTTTTAATCAGCGGAAGGTGCACACAGCTAGAGGATGAGGCGAAGTGAGAGGTTTCACTTTCCCCCCAGGTGACACAAGCTTGTCAAACTGCCTTCCCGCCTTTGGAACAACGACTCCCATTTTTAGGTTGCCGACATGAGCATCTCATCGTTATATGCAGGCCTCTGACACAGCACAGAAAGAGTGAAGGAGACGAGACCAAAAAGACAATATGAGAACCAGCGGACATAAACACACAAATACAAAAATTGATTAATGCGATACAGGCGTCTGGAATAAAAAATACATGCAAATTATTCAAATTAATTTGATATATCGGCCAGCCCTACGACAGGGCCTGACCCAGATTGCCTTGAGAAGGATGCATGGTGGTTTACTGATGGGACTAGAGATAGAGAGGGAGATGAGGACGTTATGACGTCCACCCCTCTGCCTAGCCCAACACACATCCACTCTACCTTCCCTAAGCATTCAGACACAGAGCTGGCCCGGGCCTTACAGTAACAGGGCTCAGAGTGATACAGTAGGGGCCAGAGATGGGGTGCGGTGGTTTGGGATGGGTGGGAAGTGTGCGGGCAGTGGACCAGGCCACTGGTCCTACTCTCTGGTGCTGCAGATGGCGGCCTATACAGTACAGTGAGTGATATGCTGAGAGGCAGGCCATGGGTGGCAGGCAGCACACTGCTCTGGTGTTAACGTGTTAAGGCCTCCATCTGGGGCTCTGGGCCACATCTGTTATCCAACACTGACCCACTTCATTCAAAGGTCTGACCTATTTTGAGGCTTCAAACTCAACCTCCACATCCCTCTCTGGTGAGACCAGTTGGAATTCAAGGGACGGATGCATGGTACTCATCTGGCTTGCCCAGCACCCGTGAGCCACACTGGAGCTTTTAGGCTCTGAGTAAAGTGCTCAAAGTCTCCAAAGCAGAGATATACCAGGGCATCTGGACAGCAGCATGACTGGTGAAGCTCTTTCCTTTGCTCTGATGAAACTGCCCTGCCAAAGCACATACATGGGTCAGTGCTCAGTGCTCTGGGTCTGGTGAGGGCAGGGGAGCAGGGCATGGTCAAGGCTGCAGACAACCTTTTAACACCAGTGCAACATGCTCTGATCAGTCATCTGTAACTCTTCATGGTTGACTAGACTCTAACTCAAATGATAGAAGCACTAGCAAGAGCTACAAGGGAGATGACACACAGACCTTTTAAAGCATAATTCTAAGGCATGTTGAAGGACATCTTTTAGATACATAGCTATAAACATAGGCAATAAAGGTGCTGTGTTATATTGGCATCAATAAAGATAACGTAGCATAAATGAATAAAGAAACCATTCAGCTCTTATCCCTCACCTTCATCTAAATTTACACAGAGCACTGCGACATCATTGCTTGGGTGACAAGTTAATGCCCACATTTGTCATATGTTCATGGCCACTCAGAAAGTATAGCCTTCACACAATGTGGTATCACATAAGGGACAACAGCAGAAAGCAGTTCATACAGCGGATACAGGCCTTACTGCTGCAGCTACCCTTACATCAGTAGAACACACGTGTGAACAAATCCCGTGAAATGTTTTACATGTGAAATAGCTGTTTTCACATGTTGAGCTTAAATTTCACGTGAAACCATATTTTCACATATATTAAATGTTAACACCACCTTTTCACATGTGACATTTTTCATGTGAATTGTTCACAAGTGTGTTCTACTGATGGGGGAAAAAATTGATACAGTTACAAATCGCAATATTATTTTGCAATGATATTATAGCGATATTTTACTCAAGTATTGATTCATAAAAAAAAACAAAATAATTGTATTTGTATTTTTTGCTACTGTAGGTAGCATTAGCTAGCGCTAGTTGGCTGTACCTGCGCCAAAACTCTGGTATTTTCATTCTATAGCTTGTTCTCTATCTTCTTTTTAAATAGCGAGTCAACATGTTTTCAGTACTTATATTTCCCTGATCAAAACTAGCTCTCATGCCCTCTCTTGTCTCTCTGTAGCAAACATACAGTACAGTGATCAAAATGTTTGGAACTTGAAATCACAATAAAAACGCAGTATCGAATCGCAATACATATAAAATTATAAGAATCACAATACATATTGTATCGGCACCAAAGTATTGTGATAATATTGTATCGTGAGGTCCATGGCAATTCCCAAAACAGACACACAACAACAAAGTTGTGCCATGGGCAGCTGTAATGATTCCTGTATAAACGATGGGCTTGCATAATCATAGTGTTGGATAACTTAAGGATAACATGAGGAATGCCCAAATGGAAGCTGCTATACATGATATATTATAGCCTATTCCTGCTTCATTGATACAGGGCACAGGAGGTGACTCACTTGCACTGCATGGCATTTGTTTTGCTTCATCAGCAGACAGCATTGATAAATGCTATCATTATGTTTAAGTAACGACAGCAGAGTCAACTAATGATAATGATGTTATACGCCCGCCCTATTTTTAATGACGACTGTTAATAATGGCTATCACTTATCAATCACTGTAGTACAGTTTGTCATTTACCAGCATGTGTGCTCTTTTGGGTACAAGGTATCCTGCTTCTTATTGTCTCAAACAAAGCATTATGTGATTGCTTCCCATGATTTCATTTCCAACGTATGTGTAGCGGTAATTTCTAGGCGCTCTCCTGACATGCTCTCATGTTGCTGTGCATTTAGATCCAATTGACATGGCTCAGTAAGGCCACTGTGCTCTGACAACTGGTGTGTAGTTACTATAGTGGTGCCTCTGAAGCATTCAGGGAATTATGCAGCCAAGCAGGTGATGACAAGCCTGCCATCAGGCTAGTGGAAATGCAGGTCCACGCAGAACAGAAAGATGAAGAGAACTTCTCTGCTGCATGTTGATGAATCCATGCTGTTTATTGCTTAAGAATAAAACAAACTGGTGTTGCTAGGGCACTCTCAACATGGAGCTTATCACAGAGATGGAAAAACCCATTTAGAATCTAATCCTTCAAGATGACATAACAGAGCTGAGTTTAAGTAGCTTTTAAACATGCCTCGCGGAAGCCACTGATTGGATTCAGAACATTTTAGCAGAATGTTGACGTGTCTTTCTAGGATCCCTCCGAGGTTTATGCCACTGCAACAGAACCAAAGCTGAAGTGACATTTGTAACAGAGCTAACATGAACCTACGTTATGTCGCAAAATGTGGTGGATGCTGATACTGTAAATACAGTACTATACTACATAGATACAGTACAATATAAGAGCGAAATTGTCTTGTGAAGTGACTTGATATCTCAGGAGAGTACAGTGCATTTGGAAAGTATTGATACCCCTCGACTTTTTCCACATTTTGTTACATTACAGCCTTATTCTAAAATTGATTCAATTGTTTGCTTTCCTCATCAATCTACACACAATACCCCATAATGACAAAGCAAAAACAGGTTTTTAGAATTCTGACCCTTTACTCAGTACTTTGTTAAAGCACATTTGGCAGTGATTACAGCCTCGAGTCCTCTTGGGTATGACGCTACAAGCTTGGCACACGTGTATTTGAGGAGTTTCTCCCATTCTTCTCAAGCTCTGTCAGGTTGGATGGGGATCGTCACTGCACAGCTATTTTCAGGTCTCTTCAGGGAGATTCAAGTCCGGGCTCTGGCTGGCCCACTCAAGGACATTCAGAGACTTGTCCCGAAGCCACTCCTACATTGTCTTGGCTGTGTGCTAGGGTTGTTGTCCTGTTGGAAGGTGAACCTTGCCACATCGGGTTCTTGGTCACCTCCCTGACCAAGGCCCTTCTCCCCCAATTGCTCAGTTTGGCCGGGCGGCAAGCTCTAGGAAGAGTCTTGGTGGTTCCAAACTTTTTTAATTTAAGAATGATGGAGGCCACTATGTTCTTGGGGACCTTCAATTCTGCAGATATTTTTTGGTACCCTTCCCCAGATCTGTGCCTCGCCCCAGTCCTGTCTCAGAGCTCTACGTACAATTCCTTCGTCCTCAATGCTTGGTTTTGCTCTGACATGCACTGTCAACTGTGGGACCTTATATAGACAGGTGTGTGCCTTTCCAAATCATGTCCAATCAATTGAATTTACCACAGGTGGACTCCAATCAAGTTGTAGAAACATCTCAAGGATGATCAATGGAAACAGGATGCACCTGAGCTCAATTTCATAGCAAATGGTCTGAATACTTACAAAAATAAGGTATCTGTTTTACTTTTTTTTTTAGAAATGTACAAACATTTCAAAAAGCCTGTTTTCACTTTGTCTTTATGGGGTATTGTATGTATTTATGTATTTAATACATTTTTGAATAAGGCTGTAATGAAACAAAATGTGGAAAAGGTCAAGGGGATGAATGCACTGTATATGTTTTTAAATAAGACCGTTTTAAATGAATCATTTAACAAACTCCCGAATTAAACTCTAAAAGGTCTTTACCTATCACATCTATAGGTAAAGAGTAAGTGGACTAGTTACAGTTTTGACTTGAAAATCTATGACAAGGTGTGAGAATGGCTGTCTAGCAATGATCAACAACCAACTTGACAGAGCTTAAAGAATTTAAAAAAATAATAATGTGCAAATGTCCATTTTGAGTTCAGGCTGTAACACAACAAAATGTGGAATAAGTCAAGGGGTATGAATACTTCTGAAGGCACTGTAGCTTGGTAAAAAGCTGAAGAATATGGAGGCCTGACGAAGTGTGCAGCGGTTTCCTTTTTATTTTACTCAAGCTTGGTAAAACATGGTTGGCAAATAAGCAACATTTTGGCTTGCTAGCGAAATTGTACAGTCGGGATTTTGTCTATATCGATGCTGTTACAATTACCAAACGTTTGGTTAAACACATCATTTATGAAACCATGATGTGATGTTTGACAGGATTGGATGTTGCAATCAATTTCAATTGCATTTTGAATTTCTTTGTGTGTCAGCAAAGTTGCTTGAGATGATGTCAATTGCAACTAGCATCTGCAACAGAAATTGCATCCAAATTGCATTCGTGTAACATAGGCTTAAGAGTGCCGATTTGACACACAATGGAATTGCATTTCAAAAGGCCACATTTCACGACACCTCTCTAATAGAGGCTTTTGTTTGAACCTTATATCTTTATCAATGAAAATACATGAAGCATTAACTGAAAAAGACAAGATCGAAAAGATCCAAGCTTGAGAGTTCATCCTATTATGACCTCCCCTCACATCTAGGAGAACGTCTCTGAAACCTGTGAAGTTAATATGATCTTCAGTTACAAGATGGACAGCAGTGATAACACTTTTCCAATCATCAAACAACTATGTGTTATAGACCCCATATCATAGAAACACAGCCTTTTAAAAAGCACATATCCAATTTATACATTGACACTGAAAAAACTAACGTGATCCTTTCAGTCTTTATCTAGGTCCTCTCGTGTTAAAGGAGATTACCCAGGATGGAAAAAGCCTCAAAAGCTGTGAGAGGTGGATGGGTGGGGTTAAGTTAATGCTTTATGGAGGGAGCATCATTGCTAAGCTACAGTCAGTTCATACATGTATGTACAGTATGTTTTTGCAACCTGAGGCCCTGTGGGAAGAGCCATAGTTAGAATGAGATGGTGAAGGATCATAGAGCAGTGGGAACGGACGGATATCCTGTTGACACTAACTCTCTAATCATATTTGTTTCCTTTGGCCCAAATGACATGGAAAACAAGATCAACTCGTAAAACACAGTGTTTATCCACAGCACCACTTTTAACATCAAGTCGTGATGGTAGCCATTTCACTCCTTCCTAGACAAATCCTTTCAACCCTCAATAATACATTTGAGCAAAATAATACAATGTTCAGTGATCAACATGACTGGACCTGCAAATTCAACAGTGACTAATCACAAAACTGAAAGTAAAAAAATATATAGAAAATGCTAACATAGTTTGAATCCGTTTCATCTGATGTTAAAGCGCTATAATTCCTGCCTGGTCGACAGGCCAGCCCAGCTCTGCCGCTGAGTTAGTAGGAGTTGTTTTTCACAGAGCTATGTGGTATGCATGTGCAGTCGGGCCGGTCAGACCCACCTCATGGCTGGCTGGTTGGCATTCCTGCATCACTCTGTAATTATGGCTCCACTCCTACAAACCACTGCTCTCTCTTCCCCAAAACACACTCTCACACTTACACAGGCCTTCCACTGATGTCATCCTGCCATTACCTCAACAGTTTATCCCAGTGGCTATTTACAATAGGCTATGCCTGGGGCTATAGGTGGTGTCATTGCCATCGTCACCATCATCAGTTTGTGATGATGGTAATTTAGAAATGAACATATCACAGCAGAACATACATCTGAGCAGAGACTTCTACCAATGGTGTGATAGTGGTAGTATATTAGTCTAATCACCATAGTTTCATCTCACACTCTGGGTCCCACTGCACTACGAGGAGACAAGGCAATATGTTACTGTGAGCTGCAGATTAATATTCATGTCTCCTGACACATTGATGTACAGTATGAACTTGGTTGTGTCAGACTAAGAACAGACTCAAGACAGTGATAAATCTTGCCAGCAGCTTTCTTTAACATGTTCAAATAGTACATACGGCTTTCTCGCCCTTTACAAGGATCACACTGCATAGTTCTGCAGGAGTACCATCCTCTCTCACTGCTCTCTGACTGCCTATCCTACTACCATCTCTTCCTTCTCTGTCAACGGTTTCTATGCCCTTTAACCCTTTAAATGCACCGCAATGCTCCATCCATGTTATGGACAGTATGTGAGGCTGTTCATTCAGGTTATCCTTACAGCATTAATGCATAGTAGTGAAATATAAAGAGTTAAATCTGCCATAGCTAGCATGTAACATTGTTTAGGCTGGACAGATGGACAGACACACAGACTGCAGGAGACAGGAGACTAGCGGGCTAAAGGGTAATCACTATGCTGACTGTCTGTTTTAGTCATTTAACATACAGAATCAATTAGGCTACCATAACACCAGCTATTAACCTTCATATTGTGGGCCTTTGGGATGTATTAAGCCCATATAAAACAACATATTCAGCCTTCCCCCGTGCAGGTGCTGTATGTTGAGTTTTTTGTTGTTGTTGTAATGTCTATGGGTGTGTTTGGTCTACATTCGTCAACAATAATATACTTCTGTAGGGCCTCCCGAGTGGCACAGTGGTCTAAGGCTATGCCACTAGCTATGCCACTAGAGATTCTAGGTTTGAGTCCAGGCTCTGTCGCAGCGGCCATTACCGGGAGACCCACTGGGCGGTTCACAATTGGCCCAGCGTCATCTGGGTTAGGGGAGGGTTTGGCCGGCAGGGATGTCCTTGTGCACTAACAACTCCTGTTGTGGGCCGGGTGTAGTGCACACAGACACGGTCGCCATGTGTACGGTGTTTCCTCTGACACATTGGTGTGGCTGGCTTCCGGGTGAAGTGGGCATAGTGTCAAGAAGCAGTGTGGCTTGGTTGGTTGTGTTTCGTAGGACGCACAGCTCTTGACCTTTGCCTCTTCTGAGTCCATACAGGAGTTGCAGCGATGAGACAAGACTGTAACTACCAATTGGATACCATGAAATTCGGGTAAAGAAAAATATAAAAAAATATATATATGTGGAAATATAGAAGCATCTACAGTATTTCAGTTTTTCGAGGCAGTGAAATTCAATGCTGTCATGCTGAATTCGGAGTGTCTTGCAAAAGTGTTTGAAAAATATTTAACAAAGGAAAAATACGGCAAATTACAACTAAAGTAAAACTTTTTCTGATTACCTTAACAATGTGTATTTTCCCTGCGTACAATGATGTGTACATTAATGAACAATCATTGAATACATTATCAGCATGTGAAAAAAAATCTTAGAGAGATTCAGACAATCTCGTCCATTCATGCTGCTACAAGCACATGACATGCCCACAGCATGAGGATTAGAACGATCAGCTGAGCACATGCTCCCAACTCAATAACACATTGTTCTCCAACGCTCACCACTTGTTTTCCTCCAACTCTCCGTGCAGCTTATCTGAGGAGAACAGCACCAAATCTCCCTCTGTGCCTGCCAAACTTTAATCAATGAGAGTCCACTTCCTACTGTACAGTGTTAACAAGGCGTTGCAGTTGTGCATTACGTCAAAGCTGTTGTGTTCTGTGCTTGTTTGTTTCTGTCACTTCTAGAAAAAACATAACTCGCTGTGAAAAATAGCTAGGACTCGAAACAAAGTGCATATGAGTAAGAATGAAAGTTAGGGAGGTCTACGCTGCTGGCCTAAGATCACACAAGACACTGAAGGCCTTTATCCTTGAGTTTGACCATCACATCCTAGTTACACTAACAAATATCATCTCCATTGCTAATGTTGTGAGTGTTTCCGGAAGTTGTCTCCCATTCAGCCGTACTTTCAGTCTGCTGTACTGCTGAGATATCAAACATGGCCACGTATGCAGCCAGCAGCTGATTCACAAAGCCATGTTGTCTCTATCCCACCAAAGGCTACTTATGTGCATACATGGACAACACGTTATGGCCATGCCTCTATCAAAACATGCCTGCTTTGAAGAGAATTGGGTACTGCATATAAAAGGTTAACAATGCTCTCTCTCTCTCACTATCAACAAATAATACAGAAGAAAGAGCACATGTTGGGCCTCCCGAGTGGCGCAGCGGTCTAAGACACTGCGGCGATTGAAGCGCCACTACCAATCCAGGTTAGATCCTGGGCTGTGTTGCAGCCGGCCGCAACTGGGAGACCATGAGGTGACTCATAATTGGCCCAGCGTCGTCTGGGTTAGGGGAGGGTTTTTGGCCGGCTGGGATGTCCTTGTCCCATCGTGCTCTAGTGACTCCTGTGGCGTGCCGGGCGCATGCACGCTGACACGGTCACCAGTTGTACGGTGTTTCCTCCGACACATTGGTGCAGCTGGCTTCTGGGTTAAGTGAGCAGTGTGGTTTGGCAGGGTTGGGTTTTGGAGGACGCATGGCTCTCGACCTTCGCCTCTCCCGAGTCCGTACGGGAGTTGCAGCGATGAGACAAGACTGTAACTACCAATTGGATATCACGAAATTGGGGAGAAAAAGGGGTGTAATTTTTTTTTAAAAGTGTTTTTTTCAATAATAATTATTATAAAAAAGAAAGAGCACATGTTGCAGGGAAATGTCCAATAATCCCTCAAAGATGTATCACCTTGACAACTGTAGGTATTCAAAGCGAGCTGCAGTCAGAGAAATGAGTTGTGCTTCATCTGACTGTGAATTATCTCTGTAGGTGGTCTTCCTCTTGCAGCAGATTTGAGCCAGCAGCCTGCATCTAGCCTAATGGCTGTGCTGTAACATGCCCTGTGTACACCCTTCAGCCAATCAGAATGGAGTATTAAGCCATGGTGTGTAATTGTGGTCATACAAGATGGTCTCATGTTAAGACTACACACATACTGAATGCTCAATGTACGCCAGCTAGCTTTACAGTTAGGCAGAAAAACATCAGTGATCAAGTGCCTTCAACAATGATGTCAAAACATGGGCCTTTACAGTATCGTTAAGGTACATTCACAAATAATAATCTGCTATTTAAGGTTATCTCAGAAAGTGCTTTGAATGCACTGTAAAACCTTGAAAAGCCACGTCAGCAGTGAAATACTTGCGTGAGAGAGCAAGCCAGCTGAGTGGAGATATTTTGCACTTTAATGCTCCTTTTCCATCCCTGGCATCTGCACTTGACTGTGACTCAAGCACAAATGTAATTGAGATTATAAACCCCTCACAGATCTGCTCACCTTGCGGTCACTTAGGTCAGATTGTGCTTGGGGACAAAAGAAAGACTGAGCACAACACAGAGAATACATTCACGCTGTATTGACTCAGAGGCAGGGATGTGTACACACTGCACCTTCCCGCAGTGAGACAAACACAACCACTGTTAGTCCTTCCACCATAGAGATGTACCAATGTAAGTAGTCTTGTGAATCCCTGAGCGCTGGAACAAATTCATTTTGAAATGGTAGTGTGATAACAATGTCCTTATAATAAATATTATTTTAATATATAATATATGCCATTTAGCAGGCTATTTTATCCAAGGCGACTTGCGTGTTTATATTTTTTAAGAATGGGGGGTGCTGGAAATCAAACCCACTATCCTGGCATTACAAGAGCCTTTCTCTACCAATTGAGCTATACACACACAAAATATTTTGCCATTTTGAAGCTACTCTCCAGTAATTTTACACAGTTTGTCATGGAGCTGAGAGACAGTTTTTCAGTTTTAAAGCTAATTTCCTGCAATTCTATGCATTTTGCCAAAGCTCATGTTGTGTTCCTCTTCTCAGACATTACAACAAAACCAATGGAAATGTGCCCTGATTGCCCGGTTTTGAGAATTCAAAGGTTCTCCCTAATTGATTTATTATTCTTTTTTTACGGCGGACCCCCGTTTGAAAACCCCTGTATTCATGCATCTACCTCACTTACCTATATACAGAGAGGAATCTTTCCTCTTCACATGGTCATCTATGTAGGACACACCCAGGGGCTGAACTGGGGTGGCTCCAATCCCCAGCAGCATCTGGGCCCCAATCAGCAACAGGTACATCATGTTGGTGTTGGCCTTGTTGGAACACATCTCCTCTATGTACTGCCCACCATTCCTGGTACTGTTGGCGCACCCATTCCTGCCCACCTCAGTCCTCCATGTCTGCCCTGGCTGGTACTCGTATTGTTTGGTTAGAAACTCCGGCAGTGCTGACAGAAGAGCTCCTAGCGCCATGACGATACCCCCACAGCCAATCAACCTTGGCCGGTGGGCTTTGGCCCCGAAGTAGCTGACGAATAGGATGAGAGCCAGGTTGCCAATCTCAAAGCTGCTGGCGATCACACCCACGTCGGCACTTTGGAGATTGAATCGTCGCTCCAGGGTTGTCAGGACACTCACCTGAGAAAGCAACAGCGGAGGAAATATGTTACTCATAAAAGGCAATCATAACTAACTTCACAAAACTGATTAACTTTGTAAATGGCAGGGCATCATCATTATGAGGCTGAAATATGACCAGTCTTAAAGCCTATTGCTTTCACACTAGCTGAGAATAATGTCATTGAGAGGAACATGAAAACACCTAGCTTACAAATAGCAACTAAATAAATAGGTTACAGTTTTACCATGAGTAAGAAAATTAGAATCACTTGAAACATTTGATGCATTTGAATGAATGGCCTTTGGTATAAGGAATAGCATGCAGTTGACATTTAAAAACAAATAACCAAGACTGTAGGCCTAAACATTGAGAAAATAAATACATTTGTATTTAGGGTATTTTTGAATTCCGATTAAGTGTCATATGATTTTGGTTTTTACAGAACAACTTCATATAAGTCAAATTAAATGTTTCTATATTAAACTTCTCTGAAAGAAGTGATTCTACCAAAAGTAATACAAAATAATGACATAAAACTCTATATATTGGAATAATAAGGGTTAACGTGCCGAGGGGTTTCCAAACCTTCGGTATATGCAAATGAGAGGAAATATGATATTATTTGCATGGTGGAATTTTGAATCAAGTAGCACACAGACCGCAAGAGGGTTTAGAGCAAATGAGAGAAAGGAAGCACGGCTATGAAAATACCATGTTATGGAGGTTGTGTCTTTTTACATAATACCTTTCCTTTGGATCTACTGACTCACAGACCTCTTCAGATGTTTCTCATTGTGGTCTGAGTAAAATCCCGTTTGCCAAGATACATCCCTGTCTTTCATTAGCTGGGCACTGCAGCACTTACTCCCAAGGCTTTATTGAAAGTGCCTTCTCCCCTAACGCTCACTCTCTCTCTCTGAGTTAATGGTGCAGCATTTAATGCAAGTGAAAGATAAGAGCATAACACTGTCTCCAGATAGAAGCTGGGGCAGCAGGGGATTTTGTCTCCCCTCTGCCATTGTTGGTAAAATACATGGAAGTCAGACATTATGGATTGCATTTCAGTTCATAAGATAAGATCTTAACTCAATATAATGATCAAATTGATCTCCATTTCATTTAGATTTTCTTCATGTGATATGCGCTCCATCACAGACTGTCATGAAAGCAGACAGTGAATGACCAGTTTTCTTTTTATAAGGCACTGATTTCAATGATGAACGCAACCTGAATGATGAAAAACAACTTCAGAAAGGCTCAGGAGGACTGTACATAGTTTGATAGCAATGACCTTGGTGAATCTGGCCAACTGAGTCTTCTGTTTTTGGTACAAGAATATGGTTGAAGCCCAGTTACCTGCATTGGTTGCCTCCTAGTTGGTGATACGGAACACCCCCAACTAATAGGGTAGAAAGATTCTTAAAGAACGTAGCCAAAAACAACCACCCACACATTTGTATCAACACTGTACAGGCAACAACGATGTATAGAAAGACCAAGACAAGACTCTGAAACAGAAATGTATGGAATACACACAAATGCTCTACCATAAAGAAGAGGGGCAATATCCCTTACTCTGCAGGAAGTATAATACGCTGCCTATTCTCAAATGTGTGTATCCTCTGATTTATCTAATTTTGCATGCAGCATCCTCGTCTGCCTTTACTTCAATTGGTAAGTATTGCCTGGAAGGATTTCACAACAAATAATGTGGGTTTGTAATGTCTGAGAACCAACTGCTGAGCCATATCCCACCCGTCACATTTTCACAAATGTATCAAACTATTTTCAGATGTGTCCCAAAATGCCCTTGAAAGGGCATGGTCCTGTTCCATTCCCACAGCAATGTCAAACAGGCTAATAGGCTAAGTTAAGCTCCTCTAAGGACCATTGGAGACAGGAAAATAGAAGCTAACGTAGATGCCAGCAGGAAAAATGATATTTTCTCTGTGATTACAAAGTGACTTAAGTTACATTAAATGGAAGGTGTGATTGAGTAATAACTATACTAATACAACTAGCTACACTTTGATTAAATGTAAACACAACAACGGGATGATCAATGTAGTGATGTCATCCTTTGCACAAGGCCTATTATTATAAAATGTTTTATTCTCCTAAAACTACAGCTCAGCAATAGGGATGCTATGGGTGTCCAAAATGGGCTTGCAGTCTCATCTGAGTTGCCAGAGAATGTACCGTGGCTTCCCAGCAATACTGGAAGCTTGAAGAGTTGGGTTGGAAACATCACCATTTGCTCCTGTCCTCAGAGCCCATTCCAAGCCAATGCAACCTGCTCACGGCACAGCTGGAGCTCTCAGCACTCAGCAGACACCAGCACAGACTACTGAACTTCCACCTCACCACCACACCACAGCAGAGGAATGGCAGCCAGGCCAGGTAGACCATGTCATGTCATCTACTGCCCAGGCCAGAATCAGGCAGCATTTGGACTGACAGCTTAGTGAGCTCTGAAAAATGCAGTGAATTTTGAAGAGTACCTGTCCCCTAAATTCCAATGCACTCTGCCAGTGAAGCATTTTACTAAAGAGTAGGCACAGCATTCCGAGATACTCAATAATTGACAAAAATATCTTTAGTTCCAGAAAGAAGCGTAACTCTGGCTACAGTAAGCTAGTTAAAGATAGACATGGAACCTTGAACCAAAAACTAAACAGTCAGTCACGAGAGTGTGTTTATTTATTGCAGCATGGTTACAATGCAAACTTGTCTGGCTGCGTTTTCGTGGACAATGTGACTGTCACCTCAACATTACCTCAGAGGAACCAAGCCCCACACAGACATCCCTTTTTAAACAGGAGGATGAGGCTTGTGTAAGCACAGTATGAGACATAACAACAGCCGATTGCTAAATAAAAGTGTTGAAGTGCGTCTCAGGTTCCTATTCTGTATAGAAGCCCTTTCAAAAGGACAATTCAGAGTCAGCCAGAGGCCTTTTTCTGACAAAATCCTATCTAATTCCAAAACATGAAGTTGATCCCTTGGCAATTAAATATTTCACTGACTGTCTGTACTCTCTAAGCTTTACCAATCTGCAAGTTGCAAGATTGGAGACTGCATGGTAGTAACAACAAACTTTAACTAACACCTAACCTGAATGGATTTAAGTCTCGAAAAAGTTGGTGTCTAATTATCATAATCAACTATTAAACTGGGTTTGAAAATCGAATATATGAGGGAAAAATTATAAAATACATAGATAGTTCAGCCTGTTTTCCCACGAGTAGGTGGAGCACATAACAGGAAACACATTCACCACTGTCACACATTACCACAACATAGAACATGGGACTGACTACAAAAGCTGAAACCACATTCAGTTGAATTTCCGAGAACTGAGAACTAAAGGTAGGCCTACACACCATTTCCAGATACTTCTCAAAATGAGCTAGGGAAGCTGACAGTCATATCACAACCCCATAGCGTTGAGAGTAATTGTCCATGCAGGTATGTGCACTGACTGTTTACCCAGAGACTATGTTGCCTGGAAAAGAGCCCGTCCACTGTAAGCTGCTAACGTGGAGCAAGAGCATAGGCCACGACCCCTGACTTCCAGGCTGGCTTTCCTGGCAGCACAAAAACACTTTAAGTAGCCTCATCCTATCATGGACACAAGAGTACCTCTGACAGGAGAACATCTAATGAGGTCATGACAGGGTCATCAACTTGTCCCTGTAGCTGGAGCTGGTGCCTGGTTTCCAGCCCATGCAAATGGAGCAGGTGCCATGTGAAAGAGACTACCTGTGCTGACGACCATAGCGCATGCAGAATGCCTGTCCTGTTTGCTTAGGCAAGTCATGCGCTTCCCTCTCAGATCCATCATTGGCAAATCCCTGCCTGAGCCCCAGAGTATACTTTACAAGCAGACATACCTGCTGAGTGACTAGCCTTCCACCAACTCATCTTTGCTTACCAATTTAAAGTACACCCTTTTTAGTTCAATGTTTGTTAACCTTCTCTGGAATAACCTCCTGAAAAGTGTAGTTGAAAACGTTTACATTCTCAAAGTGAAACAGGGCTTTAAATGGCAGTTCTACTGTAGGTGTCAACATTTGAGCTAAACTAAGCTATAAGTGCCTATGTATAAATGAGGACACAAAGCCATCAGTCCCATGGAGGCACTACTGCAGATGTGCCATATTCCGTTTCAACTGCATTTTAATCAAATGAGACATGACTGAACCAATTATCACAGAGGAGTCCTGATAGAACCATTTCTTCCACTGTAACTGGCAAGTGTGTACATAGCAGAGACACATCACAGAAAAATGACTGCAATGTTCAATCCAAGTGAGAGAGAAAGGGTGGAGACTACTGGTCTAATTTCACAAGAACTTGACTTCACATGCACGTAGTGTTATAAAGTTAGTCAAATCAAATAGATTTAAGAAACATATATAACAACATGTTATAAAAATAGAATAAAGAGATCTAAAAAAATTAAATTAAAAAAGTACCAAGTATGTGGGAAAACATTCCACTCAATAATTTGGGGTCATTAAACTCATTATCAAAAGCAGGATGTGATGGATTCTCGTTAATTTTTTGTACTTTTGGCTTAAAAATCCAAGTTCTCTCCTTACAAGGGAAATTCTGACTGTATACCAACATGCCATGAACATTCCCATGGCCAGGAGGAGGCTTTCAGTTCAGTGCTACAAAATAGATGACATGTTCCACTCCAAATAAGGCTAAAGCATTTCAGTTTACATCTTTGATTCCCCTGGGAAGTGGCACTAGCCCAGCATGTGACCTAAAATAACCTACTCATCCATCATTTGTTGTTTCATTTGAACTGTGGTAAAAAATGTTGATCATCACAGGACTAAAACTATGTAAAAGCCTTAACCAAGTAGGCCGCAGAATATCAAAACCATCAAGTTTGAACTAGAGATAAGAGTTGAATAGTCTTGCCTGCTCATCTTAGTCAAGATAGGATTGCTTTCAAGCCTGACACTGATAAAACAGGTAGGGACCTAACATTTCACTCATCTACATCAATAAATGGTGTTATTGCAGTACATTACACTACTGTATATTACAGCTATAGGAGCCCTTTGCCGCATAGACTTCTACCAAGTCACCGGTTCATTCTTGTCCTCTATGGAATCTGAGTGTTGTTTTGGACAATTGGATTATTTAGGTGCGGCATTAGGAGATTAAATCATCAACAACTGTTTTGTTGACAGAGGAGAAATATGCTATGTTTGCTGTTGACAAACGGTCAATGTTCAACTGCAACCAGACGAAAATGTGTTGCATCTCCCAGATGTGTATGGGCACTGGCTACTGCGTATAAAAAAACGGTTTGATGTCAAGCCTTCTTAAACCGGTTAGCTACACATTATCTCATTATGTCATAGCTGTTACACGTTTCATGACAGACACTTTGCTTACACGCACACTACTGGCACGGATATAGAGTTATAGCTAAGATAAAACGGCCCAAATACTAAAATGCATATAAAACATGCGTCTGGCAAGATGCTCTCATGAGAGACATGACAGACAATGACACAGTTTAAAATGTTTCACTCACCAGGTAGGCTCCAACAGTGCCCTGTGCCAGCATCAGGGCACATTCCGATATCAAGAATATCTTGATGTTTGAGAAGCATGATGACTTTTTACGGATGCTCTCTCCAGGGCTCCTGTCGGAACACATTTGTTTTTTCACCTGCATCCTTTTGAGAAGCTATTTTGTATCACAGCGAGAAACGAAAGCCAGAGGGTAACCGGCCAGCCCGGAGATAAACATAGAAGACACCGACTATGTTTCCCCTGTAGGCTACATTCAGTGGGTGTCTGACGCACGGTCTCGGTCTATTTTCTCTTTCAACCTATGCTTTACATCTTACAAACTATGACTGTAAATATACAGCCAGACTCCAAAAGTCTTCCACTCCACAAGCTTTAAAAATTGCCACTTCGTCGAATAAGACACATGAACTCACCGACGATTTTCTCATATGCATACGAGAATAACAGACGCCGGGTTTTCTCTCAAATAACATGTTTTACGAATCTTGACGCTCGTTTACGAATGTTAAGCGTAACAATGCATAGATTCTAAAAAATTATCGATAAGAACCTTGCCACGGCGTCGCTGCTCCAGCTATACTTGGCATGGTCTTTGTAGCCTGCTGTACAGTATGCGAGCATACACTCACTCCCTCCACCACTTGTGTAGCCTACTAGTATGTTCTGAGTCCGCGCCTCTTCCAACCACTAAGAGCCGTGGCCTATAGTGGCGATGTGTAGCATGCACCATATTCTAAACTGACTTGCGTTCGAATAGACTCTCTCTCTATAAAACATACACGTTGATATAGGGAATTTGTTCATTCTAATTTATAGGCCTATTTAAAATAGTAATCATTTCACATATTGAGCCTAAAGTAAAAGGGCCATTTCAAGATATTAGCAACACACTGTGAGTTGCTATGGATTACTCAATGTTGTGAACAACATGATTAAATAAATGGCCCACATGATGCCAACAATTACCGTAACAAATCCTTCCTGTATGATATACATGCACACATTAAATCATCCATCCTATTATTCTGTTTGCCCACATAACTGAGGTCTGAGATGATTATATTAGTTTTAGCTTAGTCAATGGTCTTTAAGTGAGAAGTAGACAGGACTGAGGACCATGACCTTTTGCCTCGACATGATATCACAGCTGGTCTTCTATGAGCAAAAAAATACTCTCTTATCTGACACTCCAGCAACCTCTAACTTCTACCTTTTTACACTGTCATTATGTGTACCCGAGCCCCCAAGCAGTGGACATCCGTTTGTCCAACAGAGAGCCATATGACAGGTGATAATCTACAAAGGGAAAATATATAGTAGTTTAGTGTTTGTGGTTCCATAAACCTGGTCAGTCTAACTAGTGCTTGTTAAAGGGATAGTTCACCCAAATTGCAAAATTATACATTCGTTTCCTTACCCTGTAAGCAGTCTATGGACATGGTATGACAGCAATTAATGCTTTGGTTTAATTTCCCTGCCTTTGTTCGCACATGCTAAAGTTTTAGCATTTATAGTACAGATCCCATTCAAGTCATGGGACTGATATTAGCATTTTTTCCATCATGTCCGAATCATCTGAAAGTGTCTCAAATTGATTGTGAAGCTCAACAAAGTCAGTATTAGACGATTTGATCACGATGCGCAAAAAAGCCAATATCAGTCCCATGACGTTTTTCCTCACATGATTTGTTCATAGGTTTTTTGGTAAGGGATGTGATAAGCAGGGCCTTCAACAGTAGCATTTCATGGTGAGAGAAGTATACAAATGCTGATGATCATTCTACAACAGATTATATCTACTGCTTTCCTGTGTGCCTGTTCCTAAATAATAATGCTTTGACCCTTTGACAGCACTCAAGGAAATGATAGAGATACGAATGGAATGTATGCAATTTCATTTACAATTCTATAGGTGAGATTTTGTCAATTAAAACAGTGTGTCACAGTCCAAATGAAATGCTGTTCCACTGTTATGCCTGCCTATGTGTGATTTCACAGTGCAAAGTCATTTATTTTAATCTGTGTACAGTTCTTTCAGTGAAACACGTTGAAGCAAATGTTGCAAATAATGAAATCAATTCTGTAATTTAAAACACATGGACGTCCTCCTTCCCTCTACCCTTTTTTCTGCATGAGTAACAACATCACTGAGGTGAATAGAGGAAGGTAATTTGTTTCTGCCAGCGATTAATAATTGCCTGCACACTAGAAGATCATATTCTGTTGGGTGCCCATTAATTCAAATGATGTTATGGTGTAGAGGGCATGGAGAGAGAGGAGAACTCAGGCAATGCTATATCATTTAAAACAAAACACAGGTGAAAGATTAACCTTCTTCAATAAACATTTCATGAACTCTGACCAATTATTGGCACATTGCCAATTACTTGTGTATTTAAATCACTTACTCTGGGTCAACGTTTGGGGACATTTATCAAGTGGGACATATATCAATATTCAACAGAACTATTCTGCATATAGTTTTTCATTAATGTAGAGTCCTCACAAGTGCTGTTCGATGACTAGCTTCTGACAGTAATTTCACTTGTCAGGATCAACATTATTCAACTACAGTTAATCAAAAAGACGACACCAATAGATCATTTGGTGTGTCAATAATCAATCTACGGTTCAATGATTGTGTTTGTCACTTGTAATTCAACCTCTAATTTTAGAGGGTTAGACTTTCAGCTTGTTTGCTGCTTGTTTTAGTGGTTAGATGTATATATGTAATAGATAAGATAACAAATGAATTCATGAATGAGTGAGAGTATGTAAAAGCTTATAGAAAGTCTGTGTCTGTTTGCATATGGGTGTGGTACGCCTGCCTATTTGCCTGTGTGTGGTGTGTTCAAGCATCCTGCCACACACCCTTTCCCAACAGTCTTCTCAGTACATGAGTCAGGTTGGAGGTGCAGAAGTGAGTGGGTGGACTTGACTGGTACTGCCAGGAATGCATGAATGGAAAATGGTGCTGCTCTTTGGAATAGCTGTTATTTATAGGATATGGAAAAGGGCGGACCGCCAAAGAACAGCCCAGCCCTTCTGTCCGGTCCCATCAGGGAAAAGCAGGAAAAGTAGGAACAATGACTAAATAAATACTCAAAGTACTCTGAAAACACAGTGATTTTACATCCAATTGTAAGAGTACAATTAATTAATCCACTAATTAATACATCCTCTGTCATTATTTGTTATTTAAAAAAAACATAATAAACAGAACCAGAATTCCTAAACACAGATGTTATTAACTTGCGTAGAGTTGTTTGGCAGCTAGGTTATTAATCCAAAAAGCAAGAGAGGTTGCACATTGATTCTGTGAATGACAATCACTGCTCTTATGTCATTGCTATGAGGACTGTGGTGAATGTGCCCCATGGGCTCTATATTTCAGCTGGAGTGAGAATGGGGAAAGAGCCCTGAAATTTAATTTTACTTTCATGATCTATGACAATATGGGACAAGGTAAGGTGCTCTTTATTGTATCACAGGTACCACGCAGATTATGTGCTTCATTCAAACATAATGTAAATCATTGCTACACACTAAGAAAAGAGGGTTCAATGGTTATTTGGGAAGGGTGATGGTTCTATGAGGAACCATGATGACTTAAATACATATTTGAGCCCTTCAATTGGTCTTTACTGTTAACAAAAGGGTTCTTTGCTCTTTTTGTGATAATTAAAATTTAGGGATGGTGGCTCATTAGAATATTTGCTTGTTTGGTTTGCTCATGGCTCTTTTTGTGCAACCGTGAGTGAGAGTGTCATTCCAGTTCACGTAATCTGTTGTGTTATGCTATTACCTCTCATATATGACTATGACCATGGAAGGTGTCTTGTGAAATAGTCACGTATGGCCTTGTGTCAGTTGAGAACGTTAGACTAAGTCAGTGGTTCTCTATTCTCTCCTCAGCAACCCCCAGTTCCAGAGCTAAAACATCTGATTCAACTTGTCAATTAAAACAATAATAACACTTATGGAATATTAACAATATAATATGGATCACCAGAGAAAAATACACTGTATGGCTCTTCAAAAGGATCTACAAAGAACCTTTGAGACTGAGACATTTTCTTTATAGAACCATTCTCCATAAAGGTTCTATAAAGAACCAGAAAAAAGGATTCTAAATAGCCCCAAAAAGGGTTGTAACCGTAGCGTAACCCTTTTTTGGTGCTATATAGAACCTTTTTTTTATGATTATTCATAGAACTTTAGGAAATGGTTCTTTATAGCACCATACAGGCTTCATTTAGAACCTTATGAGCATGGTTCTTTATAGAAACTTCCATTAAAAAATAAATAATTAAAGTGCCAAAAAGGGCTCCGCTATGGTTACAAGCCAAATAACTCTTATTTGGTACAATATAGAACCATTTGTTTTTAGTGTTCATCTCTTTTTGATGGAAGTTTGTGTTAAATATTTAAAGGTAAAAGGACATTTTAATAATTATGCCATAAAGTACGTAGGTAAGTAAGGCATTATGATTCCCCAACTGCCCTCAGGTGGCGCCAGGTGAATTACTGTCGTCATTATCTGCACCTCTCAGACTGATGCTGAAGAGAAGGCAATTTAACACAGTGTCTTTTGGGGTATTTTACAGGATCAGTATGACCCTGGAGATATGACATCATAGAAGTGAATGCGTTCACAAAACATACGCTGCTTCTCAAGGTGTTTCTTATTCACACAAAGTCCTGGGGGTTGTAATAGTGCCAAGAAAAGCATTTATCCACTGCTCATGTCATCAGTTGTTGGGGTCTATGTGCACACCTAAACCACTACCATACCTGTAAGATGAGGCATAACATGTCCTTACACTACTAATCAAATCAACATAACAAAGAGAGTCAATTAAAGTACATGCTTTATATTCAATTGCACAAGATAAACAATAGATGGAAGTCAGGGTTTGACATGCTACAGAATGAACTGTAACAGCCATTATTCTGAGAGAACCCAATGTGGGGTCTAGTCTATGCATGCATACAATATCTTAGTATATCACTTTAGAATATTCACTACTCTGTATAAGAATACAAGAGTCAGAGAGTAAAGAGGAGACATTCTAACAATAACATCATAAACCTTTTGATGATGCTCCATGTGGCACACGTATGTTTAGTGTGAGTTAGAAAAGGACGTGACAAAGAGTTGTCAAAGAGATAGCTTTCTGTCTCTGGGGTTCAAGTAATCCACTCCTGTGTCCACACACATCAAGATGTTTTACCTTTTATTTCCAATGGAGATGGTGTGTCATACACAGTATTGACTCAACTCACATATCATTATGCTTGACTGACACCACTCATGATGTATATGCATTCATATTGCTCCATCAATTAATATCACCTGGAATCTATTGGCATTATTTATGTGATTGTCATTCGAATTCACAGATGAGTAAGATACTAATACAAAGTGTATAATTGTACCAACTAGCTCTCACAGTATTAGACGTTCATCCATGTTTCTCAAACGTCAAAGTTTGAAGTTGTTCCAATCATCAAAGTAAAGTTAAGTTAAGGCATTAACACCAAATTCTTAAGATTAGGCATTAACTCTGAATGGTTAAGGTAAGGGTTAAGGTTTGGGATGGGCTTAAAACAAAAATAAATGTATCTTGCTGGATTTGAACATGCAACATTTGAAATCAGAGGCAGTTGCTTATGACTGTCCGCCGTCTCCATCCACAACACCAAAGCCTACTTGAAGGTAACAGCACTCACGGTTGCCCCTAGTGGCCGGTTTCCACGTCATCTCTCGACGTCCTCAGACATGGATGGACATTGAATGCTGACTTGTATCATAGGTGACCTGGCTGATTGTACAGTCTCCGCAAATATGCATGACACTTTCAATGAAGCAAAAAGGGCATAATTCATACAGTGTTACTATAAACCTCAACATTCTGTTTCCAATTGAATATGTCAGCAGTGTCCACAAGAGAAGCCTAAAGTCCCTGCATACTATACCACTGCCCATCCCCTCCTAGAGCCATCTCCATGGCAACTGCTGTGGCATTAGAAAGAGCGGGGCTGAAGATTTTCAGGGGGATGCTGGGATCCTGTGACAGATGAGATGAGGATTATGGAGCATCCATTTGGTTGTTAAATATCTTAGAGGCAAAAATACACACAGGCCGCAATATGGCTTGGAAATTACAGCTTGCGCTGTAAAATTCCCCTAACTGACCATCCGAGTGTAATGCTGCCAAAGTTAGAGACAAATTACTGTGCATTAAAATATTTGATGAGACAAAATAGGAGGGGCATACAACAAGAGTATTAATGCTGATTACAAAATTCTTGCCAACAGGATGTTGGCATACAACCATTTGCTGCAAATGACAAACGTTAGATAATTTATTCTAAAAACTTGGAAGTCAATCTATTCGATAGACACAATGGAAAAATCTAACGATTTAGTATTTAAATATTGAAATAGCACGGAGAAAAACAAATTGGTACAATTTAAGGCCAAGTGGCAAACAATAATGCAGGCACTAGGGAACGAGGGTGTGAGCATGTGGGTTTGGGCAGATGGGATGTAATCATTGTTTGTGTGTGTCTGTAAATTGTTGTTCATATGTATAAGTTAAAATAATAACTATAAAAAAATATATGTATATACGTGTATGTTTATTCTGGTATTATCCACCATGTAGCTTGTTTATGGCAATTGGAAATCAAATCAGGGTGTTCTACGGAGATACAATAGATGATCAAAAGTAATTGGCACCTGCTCGTCGAACATCGAATAAAAAAATCATGGGCGTTAATATGGAGTTGGTCCCCCCTTTGCTGCTATAACAGCCTCCACTCTTCTGGGAAGGCTTTCCACTAGATTTTGGAACATTGCTGTGGGGACTTGTTTCCATTCAGCCACAAGAGCATTAGCGACATCGGGCACTGATGTTGGGCGATTAGGCCTGGCTTGCAGTCAGCGTTCAAATTCATCCCAAAGGTGTTTGATAGAGTTGAGGTGAGGGCTCGTTGCAGGCCAGTCAAGTTCTTCTTACACCAATCTCAATAAACCATTTCTCTATGGACCTCGCTTAGTGCACGGACAGGGGCATTGTCATGCTGAAACAGGAAAGGGCCTTCACCAAACCGTTGCCACAATGTTGGAAGCACAGACTCGTCTAGAATGTCATTGTATGCGGTAGCGTTACGATTTCCCTTCACAGGAACAAAGGGGCCTGGCCTGAACAGTGAAAAGTAGCCCCAGACCAATATTCCTCCTCCACCAAACTTTACAGTTGGCACTATGCATTCAGGCAGGTAGCGTTCACCTGGCATCCGTCAAACCCAGATTCGTCCATCGGACTGTCAGATGGTGAAGCGTGATTCATCACTCCAGAGAACATGTTTCCACTGCTCCAGAGTCCAATGGCGGCGAGCTTTACACCACTCCAGCCAACGCTTGGAATTGTGCATGGTGATCTTAGGCTTGTGTGCAGCTGCTCGGCCATGGAAACCCGTTTCATGAAGCTCCCGATAAACAGTTTTTGTTCTGACGTTGCTTCCAGACGTAGTTTGGAACTCGGTAGTGAGTGTTGCAACCGAGGACAGACGATTTTTACGGGGTTCAGCACTCTGCGGTCCCGTTCTGTGAGATTCTGTGGCCTACTACTTCTAGGCTGAGCCATTGTTGCTCTTAAATGTTTCAGCTTCACAATAACAGCACTTACAGTTGACCGGGGCAGCTATAAAAGGGCAGAGTTTTGATGAACTGACTTGTTGAAAAGGTGGCATCCTATGAAGGTGCCACGTTGAAAGTCACTGAGCTCTTCAGTAAGGCCATTCTACTGCCAATGTTTGTCTTTGGAGATTGCATGGCTGTGTGCTCGATTCTATACACCTGCCAGCAACGGGTGTGGCTGAAATAGCCATATCCACTAATTTTAAGGGGTGTCCACTTACTTTTGTATATATCGTGTATGTGGGATGGGATGAGAGGAGCTGAGGGGTGGGATTAAAGGATAGTGATGTGTAATCGGTGTGACTGAAAACACTATTTATAATGTATGCTGGAAATGTTTGAGTACGCCCTATTCATATGTAATGTATATAAAAAAACTGTATTTGTTTGGTAAATACTGTGCAAAAACAGTACCGTGTATGAAAAATGTGTGTACAATGTATAAAAAATGTACTTTTGTCCTCTGAAGTGCTGATTTCTCAAATGCTGATTTCTCAACACTGGCATAATAAAGTACATGCAAGTGCTGCACAGCCAGACATTAGGCATACAGCAGACTATGTCAAATAGATCCAACTGCTGAACCTAGATGAACCAAAAACCAGCTACTGGTGTGCCTTTTTCCTCAAAAATTTCCACTATAAAGTTGGCAGTAAAAGTCTCAGCAGTCCAGGTGTTTTCCATGTGCATGCCGCCATATTTTTGTTTTTTTTTGCTTGTGTGTTTCCAGGTTACCATGGTGGCAGAGGCAAACACTGGGCTGACAGCTGAGTAGAGAGGCTGACTGCTCTGTCCCGCAAGGCTCTTTAGGAGGAGACATCTTTCAAACTCCCAGCCCATGCAGGACCTAAGGCACTGTGGGTTCTCTATGTGCAAATGGTTCCTGGGCTTTTTCTATCAGTGTTGATGGCCTGACTGTTCAAGCACACACTGTAGAGATAAGATGACAAGCATTGACTCATACCTTGTGTGTTCACATCTTAGAATTGGGAGGGTCAGTAAAGTTCCCTTCACCTCTTTGTGAATGTGAAAAGGTAATCACACCCTGCTATTGTTTGACAATGTCATAAAACAGGAAGTGTTGTGTTATGAACAACACTGATAAACCTGTATAATATGAATAACTTCTTTAGGGCTAGGCCCCTTTTTTCTCAATTTCCTGCCTGAATGACGTGCCCACAGTAAACTGCCTGTAGCTCAGGCCCTGAAGCCAGGATATGCATATAATTGGTACCATTGGAAAGAAAACACTTTGAAGTTTGTGGAAATGTTGTAGGAGAATATAACACAATAGATATGGTAGGAGAAAATCCCCCCTAAAAACAACAAGCATTTTTTTTGGAGAGACCATCCTCTTAGAAATCCTAAAAAAATGGCATATTGAAAATTAGCTCCCTGGATGCAATTCCTATGGCTTCTAGGGGGTGTCAGCAGTCTATGTTCAAATAAGAAATAATAGTTTTAGTAGAAGGACACAGTCTTGGAAATGTGTGTTTGTGCGCGCCATGAAGACCTTGTGCACCTGCTAAAATCGGTTTCCTATTGAACATACTTCTTTCTGAAAGAAATATTATAGTTTGATTACATTTTAGGGTATCTGAGGAGTAAATAGAAACATATTTTCACTTGTTGAAACAAAGCTTAGAGGTCGATTTTCAGATTCTTCCCTGCAAGTTGAGCGAGTGGATTACTCAAATCGATGGCGCCAACTAAACCCACTTTTTTGGATATACAGAAGGATTTTATCTAACAAAATGACAATACATGTTATAGCTGGGACCCTTTGGATGACAAATCATAGGAAGATTTTCAAAAAGTAAGTGAACATTTAATCTTTGTATGTGAATGTATTAAACCTGTGCCGATGGAAAAATATTTTGATGTGTGGCGCCGTCCTCAAACAATCGCATGGCATGTTTTCGCTGTAATTTCTACTGTAAATTGGACAGGGAAGTTAGATGAACAAAAATGTAAGCTTTCAGCCGATATAAGACACTTAGAAATACAATTGAAGTTGGAAGTTTACATACACTTAGGTTGGAGTCATTACAAAAAGTTTTTCAACCACTCCACAAAATTCTTGTTAATAAACTATAGTTTTGACAAGTCGGTTAGAACATCTACTTTATGTATGACACAAGTAATTTTTCCAACAATTGTTTACAGACAGATTATTTCACTTATAATTCACTGTTTCACAATTCCAGTGGGTCTAAGTTCACTGTCCCTTTAAACAGCTTGGAAAATTCCAGAAAATTATTTCATCGCTTTAGAAGCTTCTGATAGGCTAATTGACATAATTTGAGTCAATTGGAGGTGTACCTGAGGATGTAATTCAAGGCCTACCTTCCAACTCACTTTGCTTGACATCATGGGACAATCAAAAGAAATCAGCCAAGATCCCAGAATTATTTTTGTAAACCTCCACAAGTCTGGTTCATCCTTTGGAGCAATTTCCAAATGCCTGAAGGTACCATGTTCATCTGTACAAACAATAGTACGCAAGTATAAACACCATGGAACTACGCAGTCGTCATACCGCATACAAAAGTATCTATATCCACAGTTAAACAAGTCTTATATCGACATAACCTGAAAGGCCGCTCAGCAAGGAAGAAGCCACTGCTCCAAAACTGCAATAAAAAAAAGCCAGACTACGGTTTTCAACACATGGGGACAAAGATCATACTTTTTGGAGAAATGTCCTCTGGTCTGATGAAACAAAAATAGAACTGTTTGGCCATAATTACCATCGTTTGGAGGAAAAGGGGGGTGGCAGCAAGCCGAAGAACACCATCCCAACTGTGAAGCACGGGGGTGGCAGCATCATGTTGTGGGGGTGCTTTGCTGCAGGAGGGACTGGTGCACTTCACAAAATGGATGGCATCATGAGGCGGGAAAATTATGTTGATATATTGAAGCAACATCTCAAGACATCAGTCAGGAAGTTAAAGCTTGGTCGCAAATGGGTCTTCCAAATGGACAATGACTCCAAGCATACTTCCAAAGTTGTGTCAAAGTGGCTTAAAACTTCTTAGGGATAGGGGGCAGTATTTGGAAGTTTGGATGACTGAGGTGCCCAAAGTAAACTGACTCTTACTGCATGGTAGTATTGGATTGAAAACACTCTAACGTTTCTAAAACTGTTAAAATAATGTCTGTGAGTATAACAGAACTGATTTGGCAGGCGAAACTCCGAGGACAATCTATCCAGGGAATCTTTTGTTGATGAGGTCATTGGATTTTCCAATACCTTTCTAGGGTGAAGCCGAATTATTACGACCCAGATTACAGTTCCTATGGCTTCAACTAGATGTCAACAGTCTTTGAAATTGTTTGATGTTTTTTTGTTGTTTAAATGAAGAAGTAGTTGTATTCTTTCTAAGTGTCACTCAGGTGGACTCTAGTATTTTGGTGAGCGTGAATGAGAGCGCGCTCCGTGTTGTTTTTTTCCGGTATTGGAAACAGTTTATTTTCCGTCTTAAATTTTATAGATGATTTACATTTTAGGGTACCTGAGGTTGGATTAGAAACGTTGTTTGAAATGTTTGGACCAAGTTTACAGGCGACTTATTAGATCCTTTGTAGGTATGTTGGGCGAGTTGGAACCAGTGTATATCTGAATCAAACGCACCAAGTAAACTGACATTTTTGGGATATAAAGAAGGACTATTGAACAAAACGACGATTCATTGTGTAACCGAGTCCTTTGGGATTGCAAAAAGATGAAGATCTTCGAAGGTAAGCGATTTATTTTATCACTATTTCTGACTTTCGTGATGCATCTGTTTGGTTGGAAAATGTTTTTCATGCTTTTGTATGTCGGGCGCTGTCCTCAGATAATCGCATGGTATGCTTTTGCCGTAAAGCCTTTTTGAAATTTGACAAAGAAGTTCATCTTTAAACCGATGTGTAACACATGTTTTTTCTATGAATGTTTATTATGACTATTTCTGTATTTTGAATTTTGCGCTCTGCAATTTCACCAGATGTTGTCGAGGTGGGTCGCTAGCAAAACGCCTGCACCAGAAAGGTTAAGGACAACAAAGTCAAGGTATTGGAGTGGCCATCACAAAGCTCTGACCTCAAACCTATAGAACAATTGTGGGCAGAACTCAAAAATCTATTGCGAGCAAGGCCTAAAAACCTGACTCAGTTACACCAGCACTGTCATGAGGAATGGGCTAAAATTCACCCAACTCATTGTGGGAAGCTTGTGGGAGGCTACCCAAAACGTTTGACCCACGTTAAACAATTTAAAGGCAATGCTACGAAATAATAATTGAGTGTATGTAAAGGTCTGACCCACTAGGAATGTGATGAAAGAAATAAAAGTTTAAATAAATAATTCTCACTACTATTATTCTGACATTTCACATTCTTAAAATAAAGTGGTGATCCTAACTGACCTAAGACAGGGAATTTTTACTAGGATTAAATGTAAGGAATTGTGAAAAACTGAGTTTAAATGTTTTTGGCTAAAGTGTATGTAAACTTCCGACTTCAACTGTACCTAAATGTTTAAAATCCATAATATTTATGATGATTTATTTTAATTGCGCGCCCTCCAGTTTCAGCAGAAGTTTTGCCGCTACAAACTCCCAGCCTCTTACAAACTCCCAGCCTCCCTCTGAGAACTTTGTAGTGCAGTGAACCATGCAGGATACAAGGCACTGTGGGTTCTCTATGTGCTAATGGTTCCTGGGCTTTTTCCATCAGTGTTGATGGCCTGACTGTTAAAGCACATACTGTAGAGCTAAGAAGACAAGCAGTGACTCATACCTTGTGTGTTCACGTCTTAGAATTGGGAGGGTCAGTAAAGTTCCCTTCACCTCTGTGTGAATGTGAAAAGGTAATCACACCCTGCTAATGTTTGACAATATCATAAAACAGGAAGTGTAGTGTTATGAACAACACTGATAAACCTGTACAAAATTAAGTGTTTATTTATTTTTCTCAAATGAGAAACTTCAAGGTCTTGACCCTACTATACATTTGGATTAGCCCATCTGACAGTCAACAGAGATCTTTAATGTAAACATTGGGCATTCACAAGCACTTGCTTCACTAATGACAATCCAGATATCTGGATCTACTCTACCATTACAATAACGTGTTCCCTGTAGCAAACACAAGGATGCTATTACCAGCTACATATCATATTCTCAGACCCAAATGAAGCCACTGTACAACAAGGCCTCGTCAACAGAAATCTACAAACACTTCATCAAAGCTTCTATCCGCTGTCACTGATAACAAAACCTGAAACAATTATTCATTCCATAAAAAGAACGTGAGCAGTAATAGAAGATGCATTTCATATGTATTATAAGTTAGTCACATACCTGAGGTTTATTTATTGATCGTTAAGGTTTAGGATTCTGTGGCTTTTTATAATGTTTTTATTTTCTCGTTGAAATGGACTCTATTGCATGTTCATACGCAGACTATGACAGCTTCCCCTCTCTGCCGTTGCAAAGAGATACTGGGCCAATAGGGCCTCAGGCACTACATAATCAAGTGCTCCACAGCAGAGCTGGAATTTCACCTGGAGGGAGGAGTGAGCCAGGCCCAGGCCCCCATTGTTCCCATGGATAACCAGCACAAAGCTTTTAGTAGGACACCCACAGCATCAATCCTACCTGCCTCTAACTCCCCACAACTCTTTCTCCCAAAGATAATTTAACTACACTCATACCCATGCATATAAATGTTCCTGACTTGCATTGGCCACGGTATATTATGGCACATTCATCTATGATCTGTTTTTGCCTGCAGCAAATCGTTGCATAGACAAACTCAGGATTTTTATAAACATCACTCTGCTGTATTTCTTTAAAAACCAAACAGTTTAGGCACCATCTGTATTGTGTAAGCATAAAGACTGCTGTGTAGCAAGTCAGGGCAGAAATGCAGTATTTCAACTACTGGAATGAGTTCTAGTGGCGGTGGACTGCAGCTTACAATTAAAAGATCACTGAGTGCATGGTGTACAGTGTGCACACCCTTTGCCACAACACTCATGACAGTGAGAGAACACTTCAATTTGGTGGGGCATGGACTCTACAAGGTGTTGAAAGCGTTCCAACGGGATGCTGGCTCATGTTGACTCCAAAGTTGGGTCAAGTTGGGTGGATGTCCTTTGAATGGTGGAACATTCTTGATACACATGGGAAGCTGTTGAGTGTTAACCCAGCAGTGTTGCAGTTCTTGACACAAACCGGTGTGCCTGGCACCTACTACTTTACCCATTCACCCTCTGAAGTGCACACATACAGAATCCATGTCTCATTTGTCTCAAGGCTTGAAAATCCTTCTTTAACCTGTCTCTTCCCCTTCATCTACACTGATTGAAGTGGATTGAACAATTGACATCAATAAGGGATCATAGCTTTCACCTCGATTCAACTGGTCAGTCTGCCATGGAAAGTGCAGATGTTCATAATGTGGAGAAAATGGCGCCGGAGGAGATGGCCGCCGTTTTACGGTCTCCTAACCAATTGTGCTATTATATGGTTTTTTTCCGCGATATTTGTAAATTATTTTGTACATAATGTTTCTGCAACCGTATCTTACGGAAGAAAAGAGCTTCTGGATATCAGGACAGCGATCATTCACCTCGGATTAGACAAAGATTTCTTCAACAACAACAACAACAACAACAGTGAGAAGGACTCAAACGATATTCTCCAAACACCCCACAGGGCAGACATCCCAATTATTCTCAAAAGGAAGCGACGCAGAGGACGAAGAGCCGGATGCCTCGTCCGGACCCGCAGAAGACAACTAGGAAAGCTGCCATTACTGTCAATATTACTCGCCAACGTGCAATCATTGGACAATAAACTAGGTGAGGTAAGATCACGGATATCCTACCAACGGGACATCAGAAATAGTAATATCTTATGCTTCACGGAATCGTGGCTGAATGATGACATGGATATTCAGCTAGCGGGATACACGCTGCACCGGCAGGATAGAACAGCACACTCCGGTAAGACAGACTAACTGTAAACAACAGTTGGTGCACGAAATCTAAGGAAGTCTCTAGATTTTGCTCGCCTGAAGTAGAGTATACTGTGATAAACTGCTGGCCACACTACTTGACTAGAGATTTCTCAGCTATACTTTTCGTGGTTGTTTATTTACCACCACAGACAGATGCTGGTACTAAGACCGCACTCAGTCAGCTGTATAATGAAATAAGCAAAAAAGAAACCACTCACCCAGAGGCGGCGCTCCTAGTGGCCAGAGACTTTAATGCAGGGAAACTTAAATCAGTTCTACCAAATCTCTATCAACATGTTAAATGTGCAACCAGAGGGAAAACAATTCTAGATCACCTGTACTCCACACACAGAGACGCGTACAAAGCTCTCCCTCGCCCTCCATTTGGTAAATCCGACCACAACTCTATCCTCCTGATTCCTGCTTACAAGCAAAAATTAAAGCAGGAAGCACCAGTGACTCGGTCTATAAAAAAATGGTCAGATGAAGCAGATGCTAAACTACAGGACTGCTTTGCTTTCACAGACTGGAACATGTTCCAGGATTCTTCCGATGACATTGAGAAATACACCACATCAGTCACTGGCTTTATCAACAAGTGCATTGAGGACGCCGTCCCCACAGTGACTGTACATACATAACCCAACCAGAAGACATGGATTACAGGCAACATTAGCACTGAGCTAAAGGGTAGAGCTGCCGCTTTCAAGGTGCGGGACTCTAACCCGGAAGCTTATAAGAAATCCCGCTATGCCCTGCGACGAACCATCAAACAGGCAAAGCGTCAATACAGGGCTAAGATTGAATCATACTACACCGGCTCAGACGCTCGTCGGATGTGGCAGGGCTTGCAAACTATTACAGACTACAAAGTGAAGCACAGCCGCGAGCTGCCCAGTGACACGAGCCTACCAGACGAGCTAAATCACTTCCATGCTCGCTTCGGGGGCAAAAAAACATTGAGGCATGCATGAGAGCATCAACTGTTCCGGACAACTGTGTGATCACACTCTCCATAGCCGACGTGGGTAAGACCTTTAAACAGGTCAACATACACAAGGCTGCAGGGCCAGACGGATTACCAGGACGTGTGCTCTGGGCATGTGCTGACCAACTGGCAGGTGTCTTCACTGACATTTTCAACATGTCCCTGATTGAGTCTGTAATACCAACATGCTTGAAGCAGACCACCATAGTCCCTGTGCCCAAGAACACAAAGGCAACCTGCCTAAATTACTACAGACCCGTAGCACTCTCGTCCGTAGCCATGAAGTTCTTTGAAAAGCTGGTAATTGCTCACATCAACACCATTATCCCAGAAATCCTAGACCCACTCCAATTTGCATACCGCCCAAACAGATCCACAGATGATGCAATCTCTATTGCACTCCACACTGCCCTTTCCCACCTGGACAAAAGGAACACCTATGTGAGAATGATGTTCATTGACTACAGCTCAGCGTTCAACACCATAGTACCCTCAAAGCTCATCACAAAGGTAAGGATCCTTGGACTAAACACCTCCCTCTGCAACTGGATCCTGGACTTCCTGACAGGCCTCCCCCAGGTGGTAAGGGTAGGTAGCAACACATCTGCCACGCTGATCCTCAACACTGGAGCTCCCCAGGGGTGCGTGCTCAGTCCCCTCCTGTACCCCCTGTTCACACACGACTGCATGGCCAGGCAAGACTCCAACACCATCATTAAGTTTGCTGACAACACAACAGTGACGAGACAGCCTATAGGGAGGAGGTCAGAGACCTGGAGGGGTGGTGCCAGAATAACAACCTATCCCTCAACGTAACCAAGACTAAGGAGATGATTGTGGACTACAGGAAAAGGAGCACCGAGCATGTCCCCATTCTCATCGACGGGGCTGTAGTGGAGCAGGTTTGAGAGCTTCAAATTCCTTGGTGTCCACATTAACAACAAACTAGATTGGTCCAAACACACCAAGACAGTCGTGAAGAGGGCACGACAAAGCCTATTCCCCCTCAGGAAACTAAAAAGATTTGGCATGGGTCCTGAGATCCTCAAAAGGTTCTACAGCTGCAACATCGAGAGCATCCTGACCGGTTGCATCACTGCCTGGTACGGCAATTGCTCGGCCTCCGACCGCAAGGCACTTCAGAGGGTAGTGCGTACGGCCCAGTACATCACTGGGGCAAAGCTGCCTGACATCCAGGACCTCTACACCAGGCGGTGTCAGAGGAAGGCCCTAAAAAATGTCAAAGACCCCAGCCACCCCAGTCATAGACTGTTCTCTCTACTACCGCATATCAAGCGGTACCGGAGTGCCAAGTGTAGGATAAAAAGACTCCTGAACAGGTGCCCAAATGGTTACCCGGACTATTTGTATTGTTTGCCCCGCCCCCCCAACCCCTCTTTTACGCTGCTGCTACTCTGTTCATCATATGTGCATAGTCACTTTAATGATACTTACATGTACATATTACCTCAATAAGCCTGACTAACAGGTGTCTGTATATAGCCTTGCTACTCTTTTTTCAAATGTCTTTTTGCTTTTGTTTTATTTCTTTACTTACCCCCCCCCCCCTCCATACACACACACACACACACACCCACACACACACACACACACCCACACACATACCTTTTTTATTGTTTTATCCTCACCATTGGTTAGAGCCTGTACGTTAGCATTTAACTGTAAGGTGAAACAACACCTGTTGTATTTGGCGCACGTGACAAATAAACTTTGATTTGATTTGAAAGTGCAGATGTTCATAATGTTTGTACACAGTGTATAACGCATACAATAATATCAGATTCATAGTACAACAGTGTGCTGCCCTCCCTTTGTACCCAATTGTATAATATACAGTACTGACCAAAAGTGTAATTAAATGTGGAGTTCAGCTTTTTTCTTTCAGAAATCAGAGAGTTCTGCGAGGCACATAAATACTCAATTATTATAAAGACAGAAAAATGCTATTTGCAGCTTAGCTTCAGGAGTTACTTAACACATTTTAGGAGGCTTAGTGATTGTGGCCTGTCTTAAAATAGTGTGTCAGTGTCTGTTCTATGTTCAAACCATGTCACGCTGAGGCTTTTCTGTCTATTTTTAGACTAGTATCAGTAAAAGGGGCAGCGTGTGGTTTTCAACTTCTATCGCCTGCACTGCTGAGGTGAGTGTTTAAAACATGGCACATACCCTGTAGCTCAAATGAACTAGCAACCTGGTCTGATTTCCTCCCCAGGGTAGGTTAAACCATGGGATTCCGTGCTTATTTCCAGATGCAGGTCAGCTCCACAGAGATGGGGCAGCCTGCTGTTTACTCATCCCATCTCCCAGTGATCTGGCTGGGCTACTGTACCCTGACTAAGTCCTCTCAGGCTACACTCACAAACACCTCATTCTTGTACTTACTCTACAATGGTTGTGGTGTACTATAAGCCCAGCAGAAATAGTCAAAAAATGCTTGTGTTTGTTTGTTTTGGCTCGTAGCCAAATGCTCGTGGGCATTCTAGCTCAGGACATGCCTGTTCCATGGACATGGCATAGAGAAATGGCCATGATATTATGAAGCAGGGAGATGAGAAGAGGAAATGCAAATCCACTGGACTAGAAGGACAAGTTGAACTGCATATGTAAGGAGTCAAAGTGAACTGCTAAGCTAAGAGGAAAGTAAAAGGACCTAGATTATAAACCTGTTGGTATGGTACCTCGAATAACCAGAGGGCCTCAGTGAAAACAATAGCAAAAAGGGCTGCTTTGGAAGAGCTGTAACCTCATTCACAAATAGGGACATCGGTTGCAGATCTGTCATGTATTACTGTCTCACTGAGAATTATACAGAGAGACACTACTCTGGTCCAGTGATGGTAAAAAAAAGACTGATGCATGAACAAGGCCCTCAAAGCTCCCCTAATGTGGCTGTTCCGACTTGATTCAGGTGGCAATACATCCATATTACTGGACTGAAGTCTATAAATCAGTTGTATTTCTTCTAACATTTAGAGGCAATTAATAAGAAACAAATGTGTGTAAATTACTATCTAGGGTTTGTTTATTGAGGTAAAAGGTACGAGTTCCTTGGAGAAAACCCCCATGCTTTGTGACTTAACTACTGTGGATCATCTCTTTTGAAGTGCACTAATTGCTGCAGAATGAGAGGGGGAAATGATGTCCCTATCAACGCTGCTCTTCTTTGCTTTTGTGTACATTTGGCTGCAGTAATGAGACATCAGAATGGTATATCTGAGCTCTGGATAAAAATGATTCAGAGGGATATTAGGCATTTACTGCAGGAACGACACTTCCGCAACGTGGAGTTTGGACATATTCCCAAATTTTTATTTCAATGGACCAGTAATCTCTTTAATTAAACCCTCCCCACCCGGCACACTGAGCACAGTTAGAACTGGCAAATGAGGAGAAACAGACTTATACATCAACTGTCTCCTCAGCCATCCAAGGGATTCAGAGGGGAACTTAGAGCTAAGCTTTATGTGAGAACGAAGGCATTATCCCACCAAGTGGGTGGAATTTCAAGGTCTCTCTGGGAAGAAGTGTCAAACTATCATTGCCACGTGCGATATAGTGTTAGATCATAAGAGGGTATAAAACAATTGTGAAGTTGTCGAGTTTTGAAAGGTTAATAATCTCCTTGGTAACAGAAGATTCCATGTCCCGAGTATGGTCATCGACTGACAGGCAGTATACATTTGGCGTGTGACATGAGTGGTGATAATTAATGTCGAAAAGACTTTTAAGAGGACACCAGATGCAAAAAGCCCACTGTCACAGTAGACACAAAACCCTGCAAGCTGTCCCGTGCGCTGCTTAATATTTCATGAGGTTTACTGACTACTTTTTCTCAGCTGCAGTCCATTAGAATAACTGGAAATGTATGATTTATGTCTACTAGCTATGCTCTTCCTGGACTTCACTGTGTCAAGAATTTTTGCATTGCGTTACTATGATGTCAAACTTGGCTATATAAGAGTTATACTGTAGATACATTGCCACAGTAACAGCAAGCCTGTAACATATTTTCACTTAATGTATGGAAATAGACCTTGATCCCTCCATGTGGACACAAGATGAGTTTCAGTACAATGTACAATAGGCCTACATTCTAACACAAAGTGACTAATCTTTGCATCAGCATGTAATTGTAGATTTGTAATGGGGCGTTATGAAGTGTATAATCAACTTTTGTTTAGCAAAGAAATATTATAAATTCCCACAGACTAAACTTCCAGTTGGTACGATTGCGGCTAGCATTCAACATGGAGACTAGACTAAAAGAGGGAACTGGAGGCAAACATGCTTAATGATTCAGGGGGGTCTCACTCCAGAAAATCTGCTATAAATTTACAAGGAGTTTTCAAAGCTGCTGACTGTTCTCCCTTTGCCTCTATCTCCATGACTACAGTGCAGGGAGGATTGTCCAGTGGTGGATAAAGTATCCAATTGTCATACTTCAGTAAAAGTAAAGATACCTTAATAGAAAATGACTCAAGTAAAAGTAACCCAGTAAAATACAAAAAAGTATTTCGTTTTAAATATACTTAAGTATCAAAAGTAAATGTAATTGCTAAATATACTTGCTAAAATATACTTAAATACATACAAAAGCCAAAGTAAAAGTATAAATAACTTTTCTTGTTATTTCTTTATTTATGAATAGCCAGGGGCACACTCCAACAATCAGATATAATTTACAAACTAAGCATTTGTGTTTAGGGAGTCCGCCAGATCAGAGGCAGTAGGGATGACCAGGGATATTCTCTTGATAAGTCTGTGAATTGGGCCATTTTCCTGTCCTGATAAGCAAGCAAAATGTAACGAGTAATTTTGGGTGTCAGGGAAAATGTGTGGAGAGAAAATTACATTTATTTTCTTTCGGAATGTGGTGAAGTAAAAGTAAACATTGTCAAAAATATAAACAGTGAAAATAAAGTGACCCAAAAAAACTACTTAAGTAGTACTTTAACATATTTTTACTTAAGTACTTTACACCACTGCGATTGTCAACCCAATCCATTCCAAACCACTTAAGTAAAATTGTCTAGATAAACGGGAAGGCATGGTAAGAGAGCCTCCAAGAGAGCCTCCATTGTTTACAATGTGACAAGAGCCAGACTGCCTTCCATCCACAATCACTCCTCTGCTCTGTTTTAATAGCAGGCTCAGTGATGCTTGACTGGGAAGACAACATGGAACATTTCATTACTCCCACCATGACTTATGATAATCTAGTGAGTGCTAGTTAACTGAGACTCTTCCTTTTATTCACCATGTCAGAAATCTCTCTATGCTGGACAGGGAAGGAACACACTTAGGGAAAAAGGCAGTGTTAGCCAGCTTTAGTTTCTCGACTGTGTTGAGTCTCCTCCTGATTACCTTTCAAACATCTGTGCATGTTTCAGTGAAAGCGTTTAGGTTTCACTACTGAGAATGTGGTGTTGGTGATGCTACTTTGAAAATATAGTTGAACAAACTACCAGTTACTTCACAATAGAATACGTTTTAAGCTACACTAAAGCTACCCTTAACAAAAATGAAGTTTACTTAACCAAAGTTACTTTGGAAAAAGAAGTTCACTACATCCAAACTACTTTGTGAAAAATTATCATATCTAAATTTGAAATGTCATAGGCTACAAATTGCAAGAACAGATCACTCTGGAGTTAGCTGTTAACAGAATGTATAATTTAGCTTATTACACACAAAACCTATGTTCCAAGTGTGAATTAGGCAGTTCTAATCTTTAAAAAAAGAAAGGAAATTCTTGCCTACTACACCCATATTTTCAGTTTTTTTTGTAGCACAAAAAATTGTGTAGTTCCAGTAGTTAGTTAGTTGACTGCTACATGGCAAAAAATTAATTAACTAATGAAAACACTACCTAAATTAGAATTTAGTTCAACTACCACCAAGCTACTACAAAATGTAGTTAAATTACTAGTTGAACTACATATAGTTCACTACTCCCCAACACTGGCAGAATGTCAAACAGTACTAGTTTAGAGTGACTGAAAATAAAAACTGGTGTTGTTGCAGTAAATCAATCACACAGCCTATCTGACGGAATGCAACCTGAGAGGGAATGTGGGGGAGGGTATTATGGGTAATTTTAGGGACCGTTTAGGGACCATTATGAAACACTTACCATATTTATGCCATCAAATATTCATTGGCTGCTTTTCCCTGAGTAACAACCATTTCAGAAGTCAAGTGCAACTGAACTAAAAGCAACAAGTGAAGTCAGCCAGGGAGAGGTTGACAGCCTGGAACGGGGATTTCCTTGAGGCAATTTAATACTACATCAGTAACAAAGCAGTGTTCAACAGTCTTCATGCATTCTGACTTCATATTATCATAATTCATTGCTGAAATGACTAATCGTAAGTATGTTATACGCCATTTTTACAATAGCTTTACCATCACCATTCTAATTCTATTAAGTAGATGGTTCTGAGATCACCCAATACCCAATACCCTACCCACAACCAGAATCCCTCAGCTATTATATTATGTGGACTCATCTGTGTGAGTTTTGCAGAAAATAATAAAAGACTAATAGCCACATGAACAGCATATTTACACACTGAAGATACTGAGTCTCCTCCCCCCTCTTGGAGCAGAAATGTATTTTCAGCTGCATATGAAAAGACAGGGTGGTCCAGTCCTTTCTGCTCAGCCTGTAATCCTGAAGTTGCCAGTTGGGAGAGCTTCCTTCCTGATGGGGAAATGACATGCAAATAGCCTCCTCTTCCCTCCCTTACATCCAACCCTGCATGTACTGCAGCTGTCTAATGAAGGCAACAGCTGCCTCTGATGAATTATGTCTTTAAAGCTGCAATCAGCAGTAGAAACAATTAGAAACAGTTCTCCCTGACCCTTGTTTTGGTAAAAATCTGAGAGATGGGCCTGGAGAAATGGAACAATTCTCAAATGCATAGACAGAACTATGGATGCAAGAACTGACCATCCATGAGATCAACAATATAGTTTTAACCACGTTTTGAGGCTATAAAGTGTTTGTTTACATTTACATTATTTACACACTTTGGAGTAAAACAAGCTTATGTTTGGGGTTCTGATGGGGTATTTAAAAAAAATATAAATATATATTTTTTTTACCTTTATTTAACTAGGCAAGTCAGTTAAGAACAAATTCTTATTTTCAATGACAGCCTAGGAACAGTAACTGCCTGTTCAGGGGCAGAACGACAGATTTGTACCTTGCCAGCTCGGGGGTTTGAACTTGCAACCTTCCGGTTACTAGTCCAACGCTCTAACCACTAGGCTACCCTGCCGCCCCATGACAGCTGAGCTAAGGAGGAATTTATAAGTTATATTCTTCAATAGTCAATGGGTAAATATTATTAATTTATAAGTCCAAAAATGAATGTAGCAACTGGTCCGAAAAACTGTTCTTTGGTTTAAGTCTGTGAAGAGGCACTCCAACATAATGCTTTACTGCATAATTAAGTCCAACAATTTTAACATCTTTATCAGGAAATAATACAATTACAAAGATACATATTTGGCTTCATGCGCACTCTGATTTTGTTGCATCACCAAACAAACAGCAAAAATGACATTTTGCATGAAGGTTTTACAGCAAGTCTGTTGGCTAGACTCCAGTACAGCCGGAGAAGGACGCCTGTAGCTAGAATCAGAAAGGAATCAGATGTAAGCCTACAGTATATGAGATTCAAATGCCTAATAAATTATCCTAAAGACATAAATCAAGAGGGAAGCTTGTGACTCATGAATGGATTAAGACCAGTCAGCAGAGTATCTCTTAGCCAAGGTTCCTTCAGTGGCCTGGGAGGATCTGTGGGGCTGTCATTCACTCAGCCTGTCTGAAGCTCCACCTCTCAGGAGGACAAATGACCCTAGCCAGGGCTGCAGTGATAAAAAACTCCCTCCCTCTAGTTTATGGCTTTGCCTGTGTACAGTGCAGTCAGGGACCGAGCAGTGGTGTGATGTATAGCAGGGGGCTACACTCAGTTGTCCTGGCTAGTCGTGAAATAGTACATGTCCAATAATTCAGCATAATGCACCATCCATTATGGCAGCTGTTTGATCAGTTTGTAAAGACGGGCAAACACATTGCTTTCCCTAGCCGCATATTTATCTTAAAGGCACAGGCAATGCGATATTTCAGAGAAATCAATGGTTCCTGCAATTCGGGAGGCAAGGAAGCCCTGCTGAAAACGTCAATGAAAATATACAATCTAATCTATGGCAACAGAGAAAGCCACAGAGCACACTGTTCCGGACTCTGACAGATTCTAGATTTTTACAGATTTTTGCATAGCTAACCTTTGTCGTCAAAAGTATCACTTGCAAGACAGAACATAACTATAGCACTAAAATACGGTTCTCATGAAATGTCTGTGTAAATGTAAGATGTCCTGCAGGTGTCTCCGCACTAGTGTCCTTACAGGATGAGTTGGACACAGCCAGTCAGGTGAGTAGCCTACAATGGCAGTTAAACGTGGGATATCTGAATAAGCATTGCCTGGTTTCAAAAGAACATCAGGACTGTGAGATAGTTTTGTTGAAGCCAAGGCTTTACCAATAACAAATTAATATGGCATCATATCACAACTGCAGTTGGCTCAGTTTTAGTCTCTTTTTTTTGCAGCAGGATTTTTCAGAGAAAATTACAAATTCAATGTAAATTTCATACAGGCTTGCTGGCCACTGTAGGCCTTTCATTTCCTTTTCATTCTATGTTTCTTAACACACCCTTGTATCAGGGGTAAGTGGAATTATCAAGCATGTAAAGTAAGTGTGAGCTAAGTCCATAAGAAGATTTATTTGCATAAGAACAAACACAGCGGAGGGAGCTTCCGGTCAACCGGCTTTACATAAAAACATATTTTCAATGGAGAGTAGGAAGTAGGCTATGTGCTCACTGTTGACAGTTGCATACTGCATGTGACAACATTTCTTAAAACTCTGAAAAAAGAAACATTACCATACTGATTTTAATATACCATATGAATAAATGTATTATTAAGCTGTACGTCTGTACATTGGTTCATAAATCTAAAATAGCAGCAGCAGCAGTTTCCCATGGACAGGGAGCCAACCACAATCAGTAGGTCTAATGTATATGTCATTAAAGCAACCAATCTTCTGTTTAGGAGACAACCAACCTCTTCTCTCAGCTTTTAGCTGAAAGCAGTCACCTCTGAAATAATGAGAAGTAGAGAAAAATACTGTACTACTTCCTTAATAACCTCTACAGGATCGGTCTCCCCCCGTGGAACGGTTGAACTAACGTAGGCTAATGTGATTAGCATGAGGTTGTAAGTAACAAGTACATTTCCCAGGACATAGACATATATTATATGGGCAGAAAGCTTAAATTCTTGTTAATCTAACTGCACTGTCCAATTTACAGTAGCTATTACAGTGAACGAATAACATGTTATTGTTTGAGGAGAGTGCACAGTTATGAACTTGAAAATGTATCAATAAACCAATTAGACACATTTGGGCAGACTTGATACAACATTTTGAACAGAAATACAATGGTTTATTGGATCAGTCTCAAACCTTGCACATTCACTGCTGCCATCTAGTGGCCAAAATCGAAATTGTGCCTAACCTGGAATAATACATGGTTATCTTTCTCTTGCATTTCAAAGATGATTAAAAAATAAAAGACCAATGTGCATGTTATTTTTTTATCTCCTACATTAATTTCACATTTCCACAAACTTGAAAGTCTTTCCTTTCAAATGGTATCAAGAATATGCATATCCTTGCTTCAGGTCCTGAGCTACAGGCAGTTAGATTTGGGCTGGTCATTTTAGGCAAAAAATGGGAAAAAAGCGTCCGTTCCTTAAGAGGTTTTAATCTCTGCCCAAAGTACTGTTAACTATAAGGGACCATTAGCACTTACAGCAATGAATGAATTATTAGCTCATGCTTACAACGTGTAGTTTCCCTATGCCAAATTACCATGTTGCTGTTACATTCCAAATAAAACCTGTCTAAAAGGAATACAATAGTAAGAAACGCATGGTCGAAACCCCTTTTAGCAGTATTCATGTTTTGTTAAAGTAAGGGGATGAATTTTGAGAGTGGATTTACCATCTGAAATGAAATGCATGTCTTTATTGCAACATAGCTTTCTCAAACGGGTCATACAACATTTAATGACCAAGGGTCTGTTTTTCCTTTGTTATTTCTGGGCCTGTGTTATCTACAGTTAACTGCAGTTGTTATTAACAATTTTAGCACCACAGACTGTAGGCCTACTTTAGCATTTAGAGACAGTGTCAGTTCATACAACAATAACACTGCCACCCAGGTCAGAGAATATACTGTAGACCCACTGTCCATACAGCAGATGAATCGAGTTCCTTCTACACTTTTCCCTCGCCCTCAGTTTGCTGTCTACACAGATTCCAATCATTGCACATCATCCAACACATTTGGCTGTGCCTAATGACTGTTGCACAAATGAATAATCAGCGTTATGCCATTTAAGTGCTTCAGTTGACTTCAAGAGACAAATCTGATAAAAATAGACTAATACTCCCAGGATACATAGTTAAATGGACTGTGGCATGCAAAATTATGGAAATCTATTTCAGGAAACATTCATTAAATAATGGGTTTGTTATTATAAAGTCATTACACAATCATAGTGACTTTCTATATTTTTTATTTGCACAATACCCACTGACTACAGAAGTCCACTGACTACAGAATATTCAGCATTGCCAATGAGAGGCCTATAATGTTGTCAGACTCTAATCTAAATCTATGACGTTAAAATGCCTATTTACTCTGTTCCATCTGACTGCACTACCCACTGTCTCATCAGCCAAGCCAGGCTATTTCTAAACTTGATCTCCACTATAAAAAGCATCTAAACATTATCTCACATTTCTTTTAGACAAACCTTTACTTTTTAACAGTGGAGATTTGCATAAACCTTGCTGTCTGTCTCTCCGACATTTGCAACATTGTTTCAATATTCTAATTTGATCTCCAGCTATCCCATAGTAATGAACATGTCGGGAGTTGGGACGAGACAGACAGGCAGGCAACATTTCTACATAATTTTGTTACGGATAAATACAAAAAAATATAAATTGAAAAAGGTCAAATGAAACAAAGTGCAGCTAGTTTGCAGTCTTTCCAGCTTCAGTTAAGTGATTGTGTTAGCTGTGTTGTTGGCTAGCTTCTCTGTCTGAACAACAGGTAACATGTAAAGTAAGACGCAGGTCTCCTAACGCAGGCCTCCTAATTGTCCCTAGAATTTCTAAGCAAACAGCTGGATGCAGGGCTTTCTCCTAAAGAGATCCATATATTCTCCAAACACTAGCTTCTTGGGCATTATCGCTTAAATACGACCCTTTTTCATCTGAGAAAGAATGTATCACTTCACTGACAGGGAAACAAATGTGCCTCTGACACCCATGTTGTATTTCACACACAGGTGCAATAATAATAACTATGTTATGGCTTCTGACAGCATGGGAAATTAAATCATTGTTTTCAGGGGGAAGACAGTGGCAACTGAATTCTCAATGGTAATCGTCAGCATATACAGTAGGTCCAGTAAACTAAGTTACTCGTTCATAAAATACCCGAGAGTTGTGTATGTACAATCAATTTTTTTTCGGATCCTATTTTTGGTGTCCATTTGTACTCGTTGCCTTTTTAAGTGCAGAGAGTACGATCAGATTTCTCATTGAGATTATTTCAAACATGGTGAAAGGATCATATGAATATGTTTATCTGCTTTATAAAATGTTGGCATATTATCAAAGACAACACTTTTTTCTAAATGTACATGTAGAATTCAGACGTTTTCACTATGTCAGAGCATCTATCTTATCTGTAATATTTGCGTTCTACATTACACTAATAAAAGGAAGGGAAATATAATAAGCCATACTAGACTGGCTTCCTGTAAAGGCAAGGGCTGATTTCATGGTTTTACTGCTAACCAACAAAGCATTACATGGGCTTGCTCCTACCTATCTTTCCGATTTGGTCCTGCCGTACATACCTACACATACAGTGCCTTGCGAAAGTATTCGGCCCCCTTGAACTTTGTGACCTTTTGCCACATTTCAGGCTTCAAACATAAAGATATAAAACTGTATTTTTTTGTGAAGAATCAACAACAAGTGGGACACAATCATGAAGTGGAACGACATTTATTGGATATGTCAGGTGCGTGAATGAGGACCCAAAAGCGAATTAACAAACAGAGTTTCTTTAATGATGAACACACGTGGGCTCAGATGGACAGGTAGATTCCGACAGGACAGGACAAGGTTGCAGCAAACACGATGATAGTCTGGTTCAGGCATGAGACACACAAACAAGAATCCGACAAAGACAGGAGCAGAAACAGAGAGAGATATAGGGACCTAATCAGAGGGAAAAAGGGAACAGGTGGGAAAAGGGGTGAAATGAGGTAGTCAGAGAAGACAAGGAACAGCTGGGGGAAAGAGGGACAGAAACGGTAACCTAGTACGACCAGCAGAGGGAGACAGGGTGAAAGGAAAGGACAGAAACAAGACACAACATGACAGTACCCCCCCACTCACCGAGCGCCTCCTGGCGCACTCGAGGAGGAAACCTGGCGGCAACGGAGGAAATCCTCGATCAGCGCACGGTCCAGCACGTCCCGAGAGGGAACCCAACTCCTCTCCTCAGGACCGTACCCCTCCCAATCTACGAGGTACTGGTGACCACGGCCCCGAGGACGCATGTCCAAAATCCTACGGACCCTGTAGATGGGTGCGCCCTCGACAAGGATGGGGGGGGGGGGGGGGAAGACGAGCGGGGGCGCGAAGAACGGGCTTGATACAGGAGACATGGAAGACCGGGTGGACGCGACGAAGGTATCGTGGAAGAAGAAGTCGAACTGCGACAGGATTAATGACCCGAGAAATACGGAACGGACCAATGAACCGCGGGGTCAACTTGCGAGAAGCCGTCTTAAGGGGAAGGTTCTGAGTGGAGAGCCAAACTCTCTGACCGCGACAATATCTAGGACTCTTAGTTCTACGCTTATTAGCAGCCCTCACAGTCTGCGTCCTATAACGGCAAAGTGCAGACCTGACCCTCTTCCAGGTGCGCTCGCAACGTTGGACAAAAGCCTGAGCGGAGGGGACGCTGGACTCGGCGAACTGAGATGAGAACAGCGGAGGCTGGTACCCAAGGCTACTCTGAAAAGGAGATAGCTCGGTCGCAGACGAAGGAAGCGAGTTGTGGGCGTATTCTGCCCAGGGGAGCTGTTCTGACCAAGACGCAGGGTTTCGAAAAGAAAGACTGCGTAAGATGCGACCAATAGTCTGATTGGCCCGTTCTGCTTGACCGTTAGACTGGGGGTGAAAGCCGGAAGAGAGACTGACGGAAGCCCCAATCAAACGGCAAAACTCCCTCCAAAATTGAGACGTGAATTGCGGACCTCTGTCCGAAACGACGTCTGACGGAAGGCCATGAATTCTGAAAACATTCTCGATGATGATTTGTGCCATCTCTTTAGCAGAAGGAATCTTAGCAAGGGGAATGAAATGAGCCGCCTTAGAGAACCTATCGACAACCGTAAGAATAACAGTCTTTCCCGCTGACGAAGGCAGTCCGGTGACAAAATCTAAGGCGATGTGAGACCACGGTCGAGAGGGAATGGGAAGCGGCCTGAGACGGCCGGCAGGAGGGGAGTTACCGGACTTAGTCTGCGCGCAGACCGAACAAGCAGCCACGAAACGACGCGTGTCATGCTCCCGGGTGGGCCACCAAAAACGCTGGTGAATGGAAGCAAGCGTACCCCGAACGCCAGGGTGGCCGGCTAACTTGGCAGAGTGAGCCCACTGAAGAACGGCCAGACGAGTAGGAACGGGAACGAAAAGAAGGTTCCTAGGACAAGCGCGCGGCGACGGAGTGTGAGTGAGCGCTTGCTTTACCTGCCTCTCAATTCCCCAGACAGTCAACCCGACAACACGCCCCTCAGGGAGAATCCCCTCGGGGTCAGTGGAGGCTACTGAAGAACTGAAGAGACGAGATAAAGCATCAGGCTTGGTGTTCTTAGAGCCCGGATGATAAGAAATCACGAACTCGAAACGAGCGAAAAACAGCGCCCAACGCGCCTGACGCGCATTAAGTCGTTTGGCAGAACGGATGTACTCAAGGTTCCTATGGTCAGTCCAAACGACAAAAGGAACGGTCGCCCCCTCCAACCACTGTCGCCATTCGCCTAGGGCTAACCGGATGGCGAGCAGTTCGCGGTTTCCCACATCATAGTTACGTTCCGACGGCGACAGGCGATGAGAAAAATACGCGCATGGGTGGACCTTGTCGTCAGAGAGGGAGTGCTGAGAAAGAATGGCTCCCACGCCCACCTCTGACGCGTCAACCTCGACAACGAACTGTCTAGAGACGTCAGGTGTAACAAGGATAGGAGCGGATGTAAAACGATTCTTGAGGAGATCAAAAGCTCCCTGGGTGGAAACGGACCACTTAAAGCACGTCTTGACAGAAGTAAGGGCTGTGAGAGGAGCTGCCACCTGACCGAAATTACGGATGAAACGACGATAGAAGTTCGCGAAGCCGAGAAAGCGCTGCAGCTCGACGCGTGACTTAGGGACGGGCCAATCAATGACAGCTTGGACCTTAGCGGGATCCATCTTAATGCCTTCAGCGGAAATAACAGAACCAAGAAATGTGACGGAGGAGGCATGAAAAGTGCACTTCTCAGCCTTCACAAAAAGACAATTCTCTAAAAGGCGCTGGAGGACACGTCGAACGTGCTGAACATGAATCTGGAGTGACGGTGAAAAAATCAGGATATCGTCAAGGTAAACGAAAACAAAGATGTTCAGCATGTCTCTCAGGACATCATTGACTAATGCCTGAAAGACAGCTGGAGCGTTAGCGAGGCCGAAAGGAAGAACCCGGTATTCAAAGTGCCCTAACGGAGTGTTAAACGCCGTCTTCCACTCGTCCCCCTCCCTGATGCGCACGAGATGGTAAGCGTTACGAAGGTCCAACTTAGTGAAAAACCTGGCTCCCTGCAGGATCTCGAAGGCTGAAGACATAAGAGGAAGCGGATAACGATTCTTCACTGTTATGTCATTCAGCCCTCGATAATCTATGCAGGGGCGCAGGGACCCGTCCTTCTTCTTAACAAAAAAAAACCCCGCTCCGGCGGGAGAGGAGGAGGGGACTATGGTACCGGCGGCAAGAGCTACAGACAAATAATCTTCGAGAGCCTTACGTTCGGGAGCCGACAGAGAGTATAGTCTACCCCGGGGGGGAGTGGTTCCCGGAAGGAGATCAATACTACAATCATACGACCGGTGTGGAGGAAGAGAGGTGGCCCTGGACCGACTGAACACCGTGCGCAGATCGTGATATTCCTCTGGCACCCCTGTCAAATCACCAGGCTCCTCCTGTGAAGAAGAGACAGAGGAAACAGGAGGGATAGCAGACATTAAACATTTCACATGACAAGAGACGTTCCAGGAGAGGATAGAATTACTAGACCAATTAATGGAAGGATTATGACAAACTAGCCAGGGATGGCCCAAAACAACAGGTGTAAAAGGTGAACGAAAAATTAAAAAAGAAATGGTTTCGCTATGATTACCAGAAACAGTGAGGGTTAAAGGTAGCGTCTCACGCTGAATCCTGGGGAGAGGACTACCATCCAGGGCGAACAAGGCCGTGGACTCCCTTAACTGTCTGAGAGGAATGTCATGTTCCCGAGCCCAGGTCTCGTCCATAAAACAGCCCTCCGCCCCAGAGTCTATTAAGGCACTGCAGGAAGCTGACGAACCGGTCCAGCGTAGATGGACCGACAAGGTAGTGCAGGATCTTGAAGGAGAGACAGGAGTAGTAGCGCTCACCAGTAGCCCTCCGCTTACTGATGAGCTCTGGCTTTTACTGGACATGAAGTGACAAAATGACCAGCAGAACCGCAATAGAGACAGAGGCGGTTGGTGATTCTCCGTTCCCTCTCCTTAGTCGAGATGCGGATACCTCCCAGCTGCATAGGCTCAGCACCCGAGTCGGCAGAGGAAGATGGTAGTGATGCGGAGAGGGGGGCAACGGAGAACGCGAGCTCCTTTCCACGAGCTCAGTGACGAAGATCAACCCGTCGCTCAATGCGAATAGCGAGTTCAATCAAGGAATCCACGCTGGAAGGAACCTCCCGGGAGAGAATCTCATCCTTTACCTCTGCGCGGAGACCCTCCAGAAAACGAGCGAGCAAAGCCGGCTCGTTCCAGCCACTGGAGGCAGCAAGAGTGCGAAACTCAATAGAGTAGTCTGTTATGGATCGATTACCTTGACATAGGGAAGACAGGGCCCTGGAAGCCTCCTCCCCAAAAACAGATCGATCAAAAACCCGTATCATCTCCTCCTTAAAGTCCTGATGCTGGTTAGTACACTCAGCCCTTGCCTCCCAGATTGCCGTGCCCCACTCATGAGCCCGTCCAGTAAGGAGAGATATGACGTAGGCGACACGAGCAGTGCTCCTGGAGTAAGTGTTGGGCTGGAGAGAAAACACAATATCACACTGGGTGAGGAACGAGCGGCATTCAGTGGGCTCCCCAGAGTAACACGGCGGGTTATTGATTCTGGGCTCCGGAGATTCGAAAGCCCTGGAAGTGGCCGGTGGATCGAGGCGGAGATGGTGAACCTGTTCTGTGAGGTTGGAGACTTGGGTGGCCAGGGTCTCAACGGCATGTCGAGCAGCAGACAATTCCTGCTCGTGTCTGCCTAGCATCGCTCCCTGGATCTCGACGGCTGAGTGGAGAGGATCCGAAGTCGCTGGGTCCATTCTTGGTTGGATTCTTCTGTCAGGTGCGTGAATGAGGACCCAAAAGCGAATTAACAAACAGAGTTTCTTTAATGATGAACACACGTGGGCTCAGATGGACAGGTAGATTCCGACAGGACAGGACAAGGTTGCAGCAAACACGATGATAGTCTGGTTCAGGCATGAGACACACAAACAAGAATCCGACAAAGACAGGAGCAGAAACAGAGAGAGATATAGGGACCTAATCAGAGGGAAAAAGGGAACAGGTGGGAAAAGGGGTGAAATGAGGTAGTCAGAGAAGACAAGGAACAGCTGGGGGAAAGAGGGACAGAAACGGTAACCTAGTACGACCAGCAGAGGGAGACAGGGTGAAAGGAAAGGACAGAAACAAGACACAACATGACAGGATATTTCAAACTTTTTTAACAAATCAAAAACTGAAAAATTGGGCGTGCAAAATTATTCAGTCCCTTTACTTTCAGTGCAGCAAACTCTCTCCAGAAGTTCAGTGAGGATCTCTGAATGATCCAATGTTGACCTAAATCACTAATGATGATAAATACAATCCACCTGTGTGTAATCAAGTCTCTGTATAAATGCACCTGCACTGTGATAGTCTCAGAGGTCCGTTAAAAGCGCAGAGAGCATCATGAAGAACAAGGAACACACCAGGCAGGTCCGAGATACTGTTGTGAAGAAGTTTAAAGCCGGATTTGGATACAAAAAGATTTCCCAAGCTTTAAACATCCCAAGGAGCACTGTGCAAGTGATAATATTGAAATGGAAGGAGTATCAGACCACTGCAAATCTACCAAGACCTGGCCGTCCCTCTAAACTTTCAGCTCATACAAGGAGAAGACTGATCAGAGATGCAGCCAAGAGGCCCATGATCACTCTGGATGAACTGCAGAGATCTACAGCTAAGGTGGGAGACTCTGTCCATAGGACAACAATCAGTTGTATATTGCACAAATCTGGCCTTTATGGAAGAGTGGCAAGAAGAAAGCCATTTCTTAAAGATATCCATAAAAAGTGTTGTTTAAAGTTTGCCACAAGCCACCTGGGAGACACACCAAACATGTGGAAGAAGGTGCTCTGGTCAGATGAAACCAAAATTAAACTTTTTGGCAACAATGCAAAATGTTATGTTTGGCATAAAAGCAACACAGCTCATCACTCTGAACACACCATCCCCACTGTCAAACATGGTGGTGGCAGCATCATGGTTTGGGCCTGCTTTTCTTCAGCAGGGACAGGGAAGATGGTTAAAATTGATACAGGATACAGGACCATTCTGGAAGAAAACCTGATGGAGTCTGCAAAAGACCTGAGACTGGGACGGAGATTTGTCTTCCAACAAGACAATGATCCAAAACATAAAGCAAAATCTACAATGGAATGGTTCAAAAATAAACATATCCAGGTTTTAGAATGGCAAGGTCAAAGTCCAGACCTGAATCCAATCGAGAATCTGTGGAAAGAACTGAAAACTGCTGTTCACAAATGCTCTCCATCCAACCTCACTGAGCTTGAGCTGTTTTGCAAGGAGGAATGGGAAAAAAATTCAGTCTCTCGATGTGCAAAACTGATAGAGACATACCTAAAGCGACTTACTGCTGTAGTCGCAGCAAAAGGTGGCGCTAGAAAGTATTAACTTAAGGGGGCTGAATAATTTTGCACGCCCAATTTTTCAGTTTTTGATTTGTTAAAAAAGTTTGAAATATCCAATAAATGTTGTTCCACTTCATGATTGTGTCCCACTTGTTGTTGATTCTTCACAAAAAAATACAGTTTTATATCTTTATGTTTGAAGCCTGAAATGTGGCAAAAGGTCGCAAAGTTCAAGGGGGCCGAATACTTTCGCAAGGCACTGTATGCTATGGTCACAAGACGCAGGCCTCCTAATTATCCCTAGAATTTCTAAGCAAACAGCTGGAGGCAGGGCTTTCTCCTATAGAGCTCCATTTTTATGGAATGGTCTGCCTACCCATGTGAGAGACGCAGACTCGGTCTCAACCTTTAAGTCTTTACTGAAGACTCATCTCTTCAGTAGGTCTTGATATGATTGAGTGTAGTCTGGCCCAGGAGTGTGAAGGTGAACAGAAAGGCTCTGGAGCAACGAACCGCCCTTGCTGTCTCTGCCTGGCCGGTTCCACTCTCTCCACTGGGATTCTCTGCCTCTAACCCTATTACAGGGGCTGAGTCATTGGCTTACTGGTGCTCTTCCATGCCGTCCCTAGGAGGGGTGCGTCACTTGAGTGGGTTGAGTCACTGACGTGGTCTTTCTGTCTGGATTGGCGCCCCCCCTTGGGTTGTGCTGTGGCGGAGATCTTTGTGGGCTATACTCGGCCTTGTCTCAGGATGGTAAGTTGGTGATTGAAGATATCCCTCTAGTGGTGTGGGGGCTGTGCTTTGGCAAAGTGGGTGGGGTTATATCCTGCCTGTTTGACCCGGGGGTATCATCGGATGGGGCCACAGTTTCTCCTGACCCCTCCTGTCTCAGCCTCCAGTGTTTATGCTGCAGTAGTTTGTGTCGGGGGGCTAGGGTCAGTCTGTTATATCTGGAGTATTTCTCCTGTCTTATCCGGTGTCCTGTGTGAATTTTAGTATGCTCTCTCCAATTCTCTCTCTCTTTCTTTCTTTTTTTTCTTTCTTTCTTTCTTTCTTTCTTTCTTTCTCTCTGAGGACCTGAGCCCTAGGACCATGCCTCAGGACTACCTGGCATGATGACTCCGTGCTGTCCCCAGTCCACCTGGCCGTGCTGCTGCTCCAGTTTCAACTGTTATGGCTGCGGCTATGGAGCCCTGACCTGTTCACCGGACATGCTACCTGTCCCAGACCTGCTGTTTTCAACTCTCTAGAGACAGCAGGTGCGGTAGAGATACTCTAAATGATCGGCTATGAAAAGCCAACTGACATTTACTCCTGAGGTGCTGACTTGTTGCACCCTAGACAACTACTGTGATTATTATTATTTGACCATGCTGGTAATTTAGGAACATTTGAACATCTTGGCCATGTTCTGTTATAATCTCCACCCGGCACAGCCAGAAGAGGACTGGCCGCCCCTCACAGCCTGGTTCCTCTCTAGGTTTCTTCCTAGGTTTTGGCCTTTCTAGGGAGTTTTTCCTAGCCACCGTGCCTCTACACCTGCATTGTTTGCTGTTTGGGGTTTAGGCTGGATTTCTGTACAGCACTTTGATATATCAGCTGATGTAAGAAGGGCTATATAAATACATTTGATTTGAAGTAAATGCATCCGGGTACAATTCTACCTGCAGAGAAAAAATAACTGCTCTGCTAGCCAAATACACTATATACACAAAAGTATGTGGACACTGCTTCAAATGAGTGGATTCGGCTATTTCAGCGACACCCGTTGCTGACAGGTGTATAAAATAGAGCACAGCACCATGCAATCTCCGTAGACAAACATTGGCAGTAGAATGGCCACACTGAAGAGCTCAGTTACTTTCAACGTGGCACCGTCATAGGATGCCACCTTTTCAACAAGTCAGTTCGTCAAACTTCTGCCCTGCTTGAGCTGCCCCGATCAACTGTAAGTGCTGTTATTGTGAAGTGGAAACGTCAACAACAACGGCTCACAGAACGGGGCCGCCGAGTGCTAAAGCGCCTAACCTGTAAAATTTGTCTGTCCTCGGTTGCAACACTCACTACCGAGTTCCAAACTATCTCTGGAAGAAACATCAGCGCAATAACTGTTCGTCGGGAGCTTCATGTAATGGGTTTCCATGGCCGAGCAGCCGCACACAAGCCTAAGATTAACATGTGCAATGCCAAGCGTCGGCTGGAGTGGTGTAAAGCTCGCCGCCATTAGATTCTGGAGCAGTGGAAACGAGTTCTCTGGAGTAATGTATCACACTTCACCATCAGACTGACAAATCTGGGGTTGGCAGACGCCAGGAGAACACCACCTGCCACAATGCATAGTGCCAACTATAAAGTTTCGTGGATGAGGAATATTGGTCTGGAGCTGTTTTCATTGTTCCGGATTGGTCCCTTAACGCTACAGAATACAATGATATTGTAGACGATTCTGTGCTTCCATTGGGGAAGGCCCTTTCCTGTTTCAGCATGACAATGCCTCCGTGCACAAAGCGAGGTCCATACAGAAATGGTTTGTCAAGATCGGTGTGGAAGAACTTGACTGCACAGAGCCCTGACCTCAACCCCATCAAACACCATTGGCAGAATTGGAACGCCGACTGCGAGCCAGGCCTAATCGCCCGACCTCACTAATGCTCTTGTGGCTGAATGGAAGCAAATCCCCGCAACAATGTTCCAACATCTAGTGTTAAGCTTTCAGAGAAGAGTGGAGGCTGTTATAGCAGCGAAGTGAGGACCAACTCCATATTAATGCCCATGATTTTGGAATGAGATATTTGACGAGAAGGTGTCCACATACTTTTGTTAATGTAGTTTATCTTAACATCACATTAACCAGCTTTCTGATAATGGAATTATTGTATCTACAGCCAGCCTACAGTAAACAATCAGTGTGCCTTGTGATTTGAGCTAACAAGATCTAAACCTAATCTTAACCTCTTAAACCTAAACCTAAACTTTCTTACAACCTGACATTTCAACATTCTTTCCTTATGTTATAAAGCAGTCAGTGAGGAGGAGCCCTGTTGTTATTCTAAGAAAAAAAATCATGCCCTTTTCAAGTGAAACCAAAATACTTTTAAAGTATATTAAAACACACTATTAGCTATATCTTCCAATTACAAAGCAGCAACACAACTCAAAAAACTTTTCATTTAGAAAAGGGAAAAAAAGTCAGTCACATTAATGTCTTTAGGTTATCTTTGAAAAGTGTGTTTCCAGCAAACCGAACTTGGTTCTGTGAAAGTTCCCAGAACATTCGTTAGGTCGCGGCAAAATCTAGTGGGCTACAGTCACACCTGTTGATGCCAAAATTATCAAATGTTCTGCTTCCATCTAGTGGTTGGTTGTAATATCACAGCACACGTTTTGTTACATAGTACTGCAGCTTTTACAAACGACTCAAAAGTTTCATTGTGTTGTTGCAAAAAAATCGTTTCACAATTATTTACATTTAGATAATCATATTCAGATAGTAAGTGTACAGTATACATAAAATGCAATCTTGTAGGCCTACTGTACAAGTTACGCACACTTGCAAAATATTAGTTTCCACTCCCCCTTTGCATGCAAACACGTTTTTACGTTGTCCTTAAAAAATGAATTATTATCTTCGGTAGCAAAGTAATCAGGCCTTATCTTGCACTACTCAATAGTAAAGCACAACAACAGTTTCCCCAATACTGTAAGCAAATCCTCAACACACATCCTCATGCGTATGCGTAATTGCCATTTGGAAGATACAATGATTATATCCACAAACTTTAAAAATAATGTGAGGTATATTTTGTAAATACGTGTGCTGCAAACGTGTTGGTTATTCAAAAGTCGGGTTAGGTTCAGATATTCTTTACGCTAAGACAATAGTTTCCTTCAGTCTTTAGTCTATGCTAAATAAAATCCAGAATGGAATTGTATAGTATATTTCCACGCCCCCTCAAGAATTGTGCGCACCACTCCTTGTGGCATAAAACTCGTCTCTGCTACTCAACATCTCAGATGGTCTTGAGCCAGTCGGGCCAATAAACAGCAGAAAGAATAATGACAGGCCTCAACGTTTTAAAAATGGATGCTAAATGTAGTAGTTCTTGTTGGGTTGGGAAATCTGGTGAGACCAAATCTGTCATTATTTATCGTTTGTGCAATGTATTCAAGTCCACAGTGCAATGGTCAGTGGACCATTCTGCCATTTCTAACTGGATCCATTCCTTTCCTCAACATACTTAGTAGGATGATGATGATGATTGTTTCACAGCGCTGACAGTCTGTGTTTTAAGTAGAAGATTCATTGGAGAATATGGGAACATTGGTAAGTTTTGTTTGTCTGTCATCACCAGATGTTGTAATATCAAGCTAACATTTTACTATTGTAGGCCTATACAGTAGAACTAAATTCATATTTGTCTGGTAATTGCTTTCAGAATCAATCTACAGCCACAATGTTGTCATGGATGGAAGGGACATAACTTTGAACATCTGGGATTCACCATGTTGTCAGGTATTACGAAATGTTAACATTCAATCTGTTATAATGCAGGTTAGTGTTTTTCATCATGAATCTTGCTATAGAGGCAGCTCTGTAGAGTGGTCAAAGCGGGCACTGCCACAAAGTCATAAAATCTGAATTTAACCCTAACCTTAACCACACTGTTAACCTTAATGCCTAACCCTAACCTTAAATGAAGGTCAAAAAGCTAACGTATTTTCATGCATTTTTACAATAGAGACAAATTTGACTTTTCAGTTGACATATCTAAGGGAAAATCGCTCAGTTCTGCCTCATGCCAACCTGCTGTTATAATATGCCATCATCATGATGTCTGAAACTGTATTCAGTCCTTTGAAATGACTGCAAGAATTCAGTATATTTGGCATCTTATACAGAGCACTTCAGTTAATCATAGGCTTCTTTATAAGTGCCTTTATGAGTATTACTGCAGAGAAGCGCCTGGTTGTCTTTGGCATGAATGAGTCCACTTTTACTAGCACCATGCGCGACCACAATGACTGGACACAATCAGCCCAGAGAAATCCAAGTAAGCCTATAAAAATTGTATATCTTTTATCTTTTTTTTTGTTCTTTTAAACTTTACCCCCTTTTCTCCCCAATTTCGTGGTATCCAATTGTTAGTAATTACTATCATGTCTCATCGCTACAACTCCTGTACGGGCTCAGGAGAAACAAAGGTTGAAAGCCATTCGTCCTCCGAAACACAACCCTTCTTAAAACAGCGTGCATCCAACTCAGAAGCCAGCCACACCAATGTGTCAGAGGAAACACACGTGCACCTGGCGACCTTGGGCAGCACGCACTGCGCCCGGCCCGCCACAGGAGTCGCGAACGGTTTTGTCCTGGTCTACAGGATCTGTGACAGGGCCAGCTTCAACTCTGTCACCAAGCTGATGAAGTCCATTAAGGACTTCCAGGGCATGGTCAAAGTGCCCATGGTGATCGTAGACAACAAGAGGGACCTGAATCACATGCGAACAGTCCTCAGTGAGGAGGGCAGAATGCTAACCCTGACAATAGACTGCCAGTTCTATGAGGTTTCAGATGCTGAGAACTACCACAGTGTCCTCATGGTGTTTCACGGACTAATAGACAGGATATGGGAGTCCAAGTCTGCCATAAAGAAGCCAGCTGGAATTAAGGGCATTGTGAAAAGCATGTCTGCAGTTTTTGCCAGGAGACGAACAGATTCGCTGTGAGACTATGGCACAGGGAGGAAGACATTGTAGACTGTAATCAATGTATGCATAGGTCTGACATGAGTTGTTGTATGATGTCTGTGCTCTGGCATCTGGACATGACTTGGTATGTGACAAAGGGATCCAGAGACTGCCTTATGGCTAAGACATGACAATGAAGGGCAAAAACAGGGGCAGATGGCATTGTAGGTCTGGAAATGGCAGTGATGGAAAAAGTGCCCAATTGTCATACTTGAGTAAAAGTGAAGATACCTTAATAGAAAATGACTGAAGTAAAAGTGAAAGTAACCCAGTAAAATACTGGTATTTATAAATAAAAGTATTTATTTTTAAATATACTTAAGTATCAAAAGTAAATGTACATTCCTTATATATTAATTTACATTCCTTATATTTAGCAAACCAGACAGCACAATATTTATATATTTTTTCTGTGGATAGCCAGGGGCACACTCCAACACTCAGACATCATTTACAAATGAAGCATTTGTGTTTAGGGAGTCCGCCAGATCAGAGGCAGTAGGGATGACCAGGGATATTCTCTTGATAAGTGTGTGAATTGGGCCATTCTCCTGTCCTGATAAGCATTCAAAATGTAATGAGTAATTTTGTGTGTCAGGGAAAATGTGTGGAGTAAAAATTACATTATTTTCTTTAGGAATGTAGTGAAGTGAAAGTAAAACTTTTTAAAACCAAAGTGAGCACTTTTCATATCAATATTGTTTGTCACCAAGATGAGTGACTAGACTCCTGGAAATTAACACAATATTGTGATGTAGCTCAAGTGATAAACACTTGAGATATGTATACATTTATGTTTATATTCCTATAATGAAATAAATAAAAACATGTTTTATGAGCTGAATAAAACCCCTATACCTTCATCTTATTGACATCTTATGGAATTCATGTATGGGAATACTGGAATAAATATTGACTGTGCAGTATAGTTTGTAAATTACTCTTCAAGGAACTACAGCAACCAATACAGTAGCAGCTTTAGCTACAATCTAAATCACCAGTCAACACTTGTCAAGAAACAACATCCTCTGAATATAAGGACATGTAGGAATATTTGACCCTGCTGATGAGAAAATTCCAGTCTACCCCAGACAGAATAATGAGCAGAACATGGAAGATGGAACAAATAGTTCAAGGCAAGTAAGGATTTAATGTGAAGTGAGGATATGTAAACATAGACACATGCTATTAAGAAACAGTAATGAAAGTGTCATATTTCATTTCATGCATGTCCCTCATCGTGAAAAATGTGGGTTATTTCTTCAAGACAGTCTTTGTTCAACATTTTCCCATGGTAGGTAGTAAGAAGGAAAGATGGATCCCCAGAGTCAGATTTTTTCTCAAATCTAATTTATTAATCCCTCTAATGACAGTGGTAAAGACACAGAGCTCAATGTGGACAGGATCAAGGCGTGTCAAGGCTTCATTGATCTGTCTGTTCTTAATGATTCAGCTATGTTATTGGCAAAGTTAATGAGCACGGTCACATTATTTCAGACATGCTTTTATGTCTTCTATTGGGTATTTGACAACAGAATAGGAGGCATTCTTGCCCCTAGTCTTATAATGCTTGCCATATCACAAAGACACACACATTCTATACAGTGCCAACCAGTTCAAAGTTGGGACACACCAACTCATTCAAGGGTTTTTGTACATTTTTTAAAACTATTTTCTACATTGTACAATAATAATGAAGACATCAAACTGTGAAATAACACATATGGAATCATGTAGTAACCAAAAATTTGTTAAACAAAAGAAAATATATTTTATATTTGAGACTATTCAAAGTAGCCACCCTTTGCCTTGATGACAGCTTTGCACACTCTTGGCATTTTCTCAACCAGCTTTGTGAGGTAGTCATCTGGAATGCATTTCAATTAACAGGTGTGCCTTGTTAAAAGTTAATTTGTGGAATTTCTTTCCTTCTTAATACATTAGAGAAAATAACTTGTGTTGTGGCAAGGTAGGGGTGGTATACAGAGTTAATTTTAGATTATGGCAAGAACAACTCAAACAAGCAAAGATAAACAAAAGTCTATCATTACTTTAAGACATGAAGGTCAGTCAATGCGGAAAATTTCAAGAACTTTGAAAGTTTCTTCAAGTGCAGTCGCAAAAACCATCAAGCGCTATGATGAAACTCTCTCTCATGAGGACCGCCACAGGAAAGGAAGACCCAGAGTTACCTCTGCTGCAGAGGATAAGTTCATTAGATTTAACTGCACCTCAGATTGCAGCCCAAATACATGCGGCACAGAGTTTAATTAACAGACACATCTCAACATCAACTGTCCAGAGGAGACTGCTTGAATCAGTCTTTCATGGTCGAATTGCTACAAAGAAACCACTACTAAAGGACACCAATAAGAAAAATAGACTTGCTTGGGCCAAGAAACATGGGCAATGGAGGAAGGGAATGGACTGGAGGTAATCTGTCCTTTGGGCTGATGAGTTTAAATTGGAGATTTTTGGTTCGAACCACCATGTCTTTGTGAGACACAGAGTAGGTGAACGGATGATCTCCACATGTGTGGTTCCCACCGAGAAGCATGGAGGAGGATGTGTGATGGTGTGTGTGTGCTTTGCTGGTGACACTATCTGTGATTTATTTACATTTCAAGGCACACTTAACCAGCATGGCTACCACAGCACTCTGTAGCGATTCACCATCCTATCTGCTTTGTGCTTAGTGGGACTATCATTCGTTTTTCAACAGGACGATGACACAACACACCTCCAGGCGGTGTAAGGGCTATTTGACCACAAAGGAGAGTGATGGAGTGCTGCAGGTCAAGGAGACACCGGATGTCCACTAGGGGGTGTGGTAGGAGCAGAGGTGACGGTGTGTTTCCCCCGCTACAATGACTTCCTCAAAATAACTTGCTATTACGCATTTGAGACATGTGAGTTGATCCATGTCATTTCAGCAAGCCATGACACCACCACCCCAGATTGTTATGAAATTGTTTCTGTAGTTAGAGAAAGGTAAGATTGGCATTCCTGAAACATTATTTTGTAGAAATTTAACTATGTAACCTATTTGATTGCACCCAAATTGGCCATTTTAATTCATAGGATTCAGATAATATTCATTAAATATAGTACCCAACATCTGATGTGGACCAAAATCATTTCTACCAATATGTAAGACATGAGGAATAAAAAACATTGTCAAAAGCCAGCCACGAACCCCCTACAACTCATGCCAATCCAATCCCACCCCAACCACCAGTATACAGTATCAGTTTTTTTATGTTTGACAAGTAGTGTGAAGCAGTGGCGTGGGTGGCTTTTGACAATTTTTGGGCGATTCCTCATCTGTTACTCATTGGTAGTGTTAGGTTCCAGTCACCCCTCATCGTGCTTTAGCAATTCTCTCTCGCTGTATCCCAATCACAGGTAAAACATTTTATAAATGATCCAACCCAAATGTAGAAAGACTGACCTCAGTGCTTACTTTGAGTCTAGGGCTCAAATTCCAGTTTATCAACTTAGCACACATCATCCCTGTTAGAACATACATTTATTAACAACTTTTTATTGCCGGTCATAACTCTTCTCATTACAGCCCCCCTTTGTCCCTGTTTTCCTGTCATGAGTGGCCTGGTAAAGAAAGATCAGTATCTCAATGCATTCTAAATAGTTAGCAGGGAGTATACCCCCCCCCCCCTCCTTTCCTTCACCCAGTACTTATCATTCTAGTGTGTCTTCTTCAGATATCGTTTACAGTTCATTTTCCCAATGGCACATGTAACTTTTGCCTGTCACATTTCATGGCCCTTAATAATGTCCCGATTTTAATATCCAAGTAGATATTTCCATTCCTCCCACGTACACGAGTCTCTCACCTGAGCTTGTTGTCTCTCCACGCTCACTCCACACTTGCTCTCAGCACCCCGGCTTCGGTTTATGGCTCCGACTCAGATAGGAGTGGTAAAAGTTGCTCTCTCATTGCACACCTTTGTCGCTCTTTCTTCAACCGGGTAGGGAGGGCTTTGAGGTTTACACACACTGTCTATGGTCAAATTATACCTACCATGCATTAATACACGATCTGACATTACCTTCAATCATAACCTCAAAAAAGCACAGATTATACAACATTACATTTTTGTTTCTGGAAACCAGACAAACATTGTCTATTTGACGAACTATGACATTAACCTTTTCTTAATAACATCTCTAAAACAAATGTCAAAAAGCACAACATACCGTTACTGCTAAAACCATTATCTAAATTAGTCCATACTCCCTTATTCTACTGGCGACTTCTTGGAAGAGTAACCAGATTATGAAGTTAGCACGCTAACCTCTCACAGAATTCCCACTCCAGGATCCCAACCTGGTGGAATTTGTATCAAAACAAAAACACAACATGAAATCAGCAATACATATATCACAATCCATTTGAAGTAACTGTCATCCCTTATTAACATATATTTTCCTTTCTATATATAGACTGAATACAGTACCACTGTATAAGTACCCCAAAGACCAGGACCTCTGGGAACTGTTAATTTTCCACTTTCAAACATGTGATTAAAAAACCCCCATGTTAAATCAAAAATAAACAAATTTGAATAACTAATCAATTTAGAATTACAACTCTATAACTCCCTACGGAAATAATAATAATCTCCTAAAGTAATGGTACAATTTGGATAGAGAATGGTGTTTCTCATGAATTTTATAATGAAATCACCCTGTTCCATTAATTTCTAATGAGGCTGATCATTCCTCATTAGGATTTTTTAGTATACAGGACTTTCGACATCATTAAAATATTTCCTCTCCTTTTTCCCCCTGTCCTTCGGAAACCATTTAAATACCTCTTCAAAACATTGCCATCCTCCTGCATACGCAATTTAACTGAATTGAAAAGACCCCATCCCATCCAATAAACACCGCGACAGTGTCTCTCCACTGAGTCTAACGATTCACTGGTCTCCTTTTCCCATGATTCTCCATAACCACCACACCACATAAAAAAATGTAAAGTTCATTTTAGGTTTGGTAACCCCTATACTAATTCCTCGTGACCCCTCCACCCTTTCGTCCATTCTAGAATCCTATTCCAGAATAAGACGACATCAAACTTAAATTTATTTCAAAATAAAACCACATAAAATGTCTCATGATTTAAAAAAAAGAAAGGAAGGAGTGTTTGACCATATAATTTAAATGTGTTACCTTTAGAATCCATTCCCCTGGCATTTCACCTAGAATCTTCAACCCAAAATATGTTTTCCTGTGGCTAATTTTGCCAATTTCTCATCGTAAGGAATCTGCAATATTTACATGTGGTTCTCTACCACTTTCTCTCATCAAGGCAGCCACCTTAGCCATTTTGTCTGCTTAACAATCACTTTTTATCTGTACGACTAGTATGAGGTTCACATTTCACCACTGCTAATTTACTGGGTAACTGACATGCTTCTAATAATGCCTCTACCTCCAGACCATTGTTTTATTGGTGTTCCTGTTGCTGTTAACATGTCTGGTTGTGAACACAATTTTACCTTTATTTAACTAGGCAAGTCAGTTAAGAACAAATTCTTATTTTCAATGACAGCCTAGGAACAGTGGGTTAACTGCCTTGTTCAGGGGAAGAACGACAGATTTGTACCTTGTCAGCTCAGGGATTCGATCTTGCAACCTTTTGGTTACTAGTCTGACGCTCTAACCACTTTCTACTTCCTGTCTTTCTACAGAGAACCATTCACTTCTGACATGAAACCCAGTCTCTTTCACTCCTAATATTCTATGCTCCTTCTCTATCATTTATTTAATATCTCAATGTTCAAAATGTCGAATCCAACAGTAGGAAGAAGTATGGTCCAAATCAGTTGTTGGATACTATATTTATTGAATATTATCTGAGTACTCTAAATTAACATGGCCAATTTAGGTGCAATCAATTAGCTTAATTTCTCATAGGTCAAATTAGATTACAACAAAATAATATTTCAGGAATGCTAATTGTATCTGTTACTACCCGCTGGGCACAGATGTCAATTCAATATCTATTCCACGTTTATTCAATGTAATTTCATTGAAATGACGTGGAAGCAACGTTGATTCAACCAGTGTGGTCCCAGTGGGTAACTACAGAAATGACTTCAGAACAATCTGAGATGGTTGATGTCGAAATCCTATTTCTTTTGCTTTTTGAAGTGGAACAACCCATATGTCATCTGGGCCTACAGCTAATTAGAATATCAAATTTTTTTCCCAGAAAAGCTAGCAGGATTTGTCCTCTGTGTGGGGCTATTCCAGCTAGACCTGTTTGCTGTTTGTTCTGGGAATCATGAGCTGTATGATGGCAAGGAGAAATGGAATGACACTAATGGATTCACTCACATGCAGTAATTTATGTTTATGTTCTGCTGAGCGTTTTGTTTTCATTCAACTTTTTCACTCCTGACACTTTATCAGGACGTGGTTCATAAGGACCTCCACCAGCCAAAGCAAAGTGGTAACATTAACATGATGCCTTCTAATTACAGTCGCTGTACTATAATATAATATATATATATAGAACGATCGCCTTACGGCGAGGATAGCTGTACTGCAAGCCCAGCTCCAGACGCAATCATTAGGCAAGGGTAATTTCAGTGTAGGAAAGGATAAAACAGCATCTGTGCCACCAGTAAGCACAGATAGTAGTATAAATCCCATGGCACAGTCCCCGCAGCCGGACAACTTTCTCATGGCTTCTGGAGGGAAATGCTGTAGGAATGCTCAACCGGTGTCGCTCATTCAGCCGACAGAAACTTTCAACCGGTTCTCCCCATTAAGCAGCGAGTCGGAGTCAGAAGCCGAGCCTTCTCTGGTCTCTACTCCTCCCGTTACGGTGTCTGAGATGCCGAAACCTCCCACCATTAGCTCTGACAAATTGATAACCCTAGTCATTGGTGACTCCATTACCTGCAGTATTAGACTTAAAATGAATCATCCAGCGATCATACACTGTTTACCAGGGGGCAGAGCTACTGACGTTAAGGCTAATCTGAAGATGGTGCTGGCTAAAGCTAAAACTGGCGAGTGTAGAGAGTATAGGGATATTGTTATCCATGTCGGCACCAACGATGTTAGGATGAAACAGTCAGAGTTCACCAAGCGCAACATAGCTTCAGTGTGCAAATCAGCTAGAAAGATGTGTTGGCATCGAGTAATTGTCTCTGGCCCCCTCCCAGTTAGGGGGAGTGATGAGCTCTACAGCAGAGTCTCACAGCTCAATCGCTGGTTGAAAACTGTTTTCTGCCCCTACCAAAAGATAGAATTTGTAGATAATTGGCCCTCTTTCTGGGACTCACCCACAAACTCAAATCAAATAAAATAAAATGTATTTATATAGCCCTTCGTACATCAGCTGATATCTCAAAGTGCTGTACAGAAACCCAGCCTAAAACCCCAAACAGCAAGCAATGCAGGTGTAGAAGCACGGTGGCTAGGAAAAACTCCCTAGAAAGGCCAAAACCTAGGAAGAAACCTAGAGAGGAACCAGGCTATGTGGGGTGGCCAGTCCTCTTCTGGCTGTGCCGGGTGGAGATTATAACAGAACATGGCCAACATGTTCAAATGGTCATAAATGACCAGCATGGTCGAATAATAATAAGACAGAACAGTTGAAACTGGAGCAGCAGCACGGTCAGGTGGACTGGGGACAGCAAGGAGTCATCATGTCAGGTATTCCTGGGGCATGGTCCTAGGGCTCAGGTCTGTTGAAACTGGAGCAGCAGCACGGTCAGGTGGACTGGGGACAGCAAGGAGTCATCATGTCAGGTAGTCCTGGGGCATGGTCCTAGGGCTCAGGTCCTCCGAGAGAGAGAAAGAAAGAGAGAAGGAGAGAATTAGAGAACGCACACTTAGATTCACACAGGACACCGAATAGGACAGGAGAAGTACTCCAGATATAACAAACTGACCCAGACAGGATGACCACATCAGTGAATCAACCCACTCAGGTGACGCACCCCCTCCAGTGGAAAGAGGGGAACCGGCCAGGCAGAGACAGCAAGGGCGGTTCGTTGCTCCAGAGCCTTTCCGTTCACCTTCCAACTCCTGGGCCAGACTACACTCAGCAGACAAAACGCAGAAATAAAAATATAATTCATGCCTTACCTTTGACGAGCTTCTTCTGTTGGCACTCCAATATGTCCCATAAACATCACAAATGGTCCTTTTGTTCGATTAATTCCGTCGATATATATCCAAAATGTCAATTTATTTGGCGCGTTTGATCCAGAAAAACACCGGTTCCAACTTACACAACGTGACTACAAAATATCTCAAAAGTTACCTGTAAACTTTGCCAAAACATTTCAAACTACGTTTGTAATACAACTTTAGGTATTTTTTAACGTAAATAATCAATAACATTGAAGACGAGATGATCTGTGTTCACTACAGGAGGAAAACAAACTGTAGCTAGCTTTCTGGTCACGCGCCTCTATCTAACAGTACACTTTAAGTTACCTTTGTTCTGGATGGCCGTACTTCTTCATTACACAAAGGAAAAACCTCAACCAATTTCCAAAGACAGTTGACATCCAGTGGAAGCGATCGGAACCGGAAGAAGCTTGGTTCCCAATAAAAATTCATTGAAAAGAGAGTGACCTCAAAAAAAAATCTGAATGGTTTGTCCTCGGGGTTTCGCCTGTGTGAATTTTGATCGCATTTGCATTGATCTCAGAGTGTTTAGAGGGACAATAGAGCCCTGAGTACCAGGCTACCAGCGACCTGATGGTCATGAGCAAGTTGGATACTACCAACTGTCCAGAGTGCATAAAATTAGATTACCATGACTCAACGGTTTGGCGGTAATATGTCACCGCAACAGTCCTAATCCCACCACAACAGGCTGAAGGTATTTTCAAACAGCTCTTACACTAAAATGACATTATCATCAATTTCACAGTATTATTCCAACATCATAGTGTGGACAATATATCATGCACAGGAAAATCATGTTTTTGACTGCACTTGGCCTTAAAAATTACTTTAATGACTTCAAAGAATGAATCAGCAGTATAAACAATAACAAAGTAGGCTCCCTTCCCCTGTTTGGTAACAAGCTGAGGAATGGGGCTGGAAAATGTACAAATTCATGATATCCATGACATCAACATTTTGGGCTATATATATATATGTCATGATTTTCATAATAATGGTCGGACCAACTTAACAAAACAAAAAACAATAAACGAACAAACCGTGACTACAGAGGTGCTATGTGCACTAACTCCAAACATTAACAATATCCCATAACCCACAGGTGGAAAAAATGCTACGTAAGTATGATCCCCAGTTAGAGACAGCGATAGCCAGCTGCTTCTAATTGGGATTAATACCAAAACCCCAACATAGAAAAAACAACCCAGAACTAGACTAACCCCCAGTCACGCCCTGACCTTCTCCACCATAGAAAATAAAGGCTCTCTATGGTCAGAACATGACAATATAGTTCTTGTTCAAATTTACTTTGTTTACAAACATTGGAGTAAAACAAGCTTATATTTTGGGTTCTGATGGGGTATGACAGTTGACCTAAGCTCATGAGGCATTTATAAATGATATTCTTCAAGAATCATTGGTTACATATCATTCATTTATAATTTCCAAAAAATGAGAGAACTGCTGATTAACACTTTAATATGTATAACATTATATAACTAGGCAGAAGTGTATTAGGCCTCATCTAATAGGGTGCAATCAAAATCCCCTGAGTCGAACATTAAGGCACTGTATGCCAACCTGCACTGACATTGACTTTCAAGCTCCCAATAAAGGAGTTACCATGGTCAGCAGGGGGTCTGGAATGTGTGAACTGTACAACTGTTGAGGCTAAATTGACCTTTTTGCTGCAGAAAAAAACCTGAAGATATGCAGTAATTGTTCAAAGATCCCAGCTATCCAATATCCCTTTGCCATTTCTGAACTTCCCAGCAGATTATTAAGGCCCCCTGCAGACCTGTTCTCCACAAGTGCACTGGCTGCACACTTACTATGGTCTTCCTTGCTGGCCAGGAAGTCATTCTGACACTGAGGGAGCTGGTAACCATAATCCTGCTCCCACCCCTCAATTTACTTCAATAACAGTGCATGATTTCTCTTCAGCTATTCAACTCAAAACATGCTGATGAACTAAAATGAATATTGAAGCACTGCTATGCTGGTGCAGCACATGGGGACAGCACATGGGGATGTGTGAAACTTACTACTCACCTGGCGCGACTGGTAAGACGCTTCGGGAGGACAGTCACGCCTGCTATTAAAAGCAGAGGTCCGGGTTTTAAGACTCGGTGTGAGCCAAATCAGGGGGAAGCGGTACTCGCTAAGAAAGCACCATTACATCCTTTACACTGGCAAGTCCCTTTTGTCTAGCATCAATCAAGATAAACAGCACTTATTAGCCTTTAGGTTTCAGTTATTCTGTTGCTTGTGAAATAATCTAAACTCTCTCTTAGTCAGGTGACAGGAGACGGGTGCCTCTGGTCTGGAGCTGTCTGTCAGTGAGCGCTACACTGCTGTATTGTGACAGCTCTGTAAGCCATCTCTCTCTGCACAGGGTGATAATGAGGGCTTTTACACAGGGTCAGGCCTCTGCCTGGCGGCACTGCACAGAGATCTGAAGAGATTACACAAACACACAGTCATGCACTTTCAGTATGTACGCACGTGCCGTCGAGCACACCCACACACACGCACGCACGCGCACACACACTCACACACGTACAAGCACACAAACAACTATTGCGTAAGTAGTAAATGACAAGAGGCCTGGCTCTGATCATGAAATCCTTTCTCTCTGATCACATTACCTATCAAAACTACCTTTGGAAGACAACACAGTGTTTCAATGTAGTCAGCTATTGTTCCAGGTACTGTGGATGCAGAGACATGGAGCTGTACAAAACTGCATATTTGAGCAAACACATGGAGTTCACACTATGTCAACAACATGTAGTTCTGCAATGGTCATATACCCAAGTCAGTATGAGAAACACATCCAGTGTTAAGCTGTTTAATGATGATGATTTCCAACTATTTTTCTGTTTTAAATGAAATGACTGCAAGCATTGAGAATATTTTGCATCTTAAACAGAGCAGTTCAGTTATTCATAGGCTTCTTTATAAGTGCCTTTATGGTAGACACAGATACAGTGTATGATGCTGCCATTTTCCCATAGTAGAGTGAGTTTTACTGCAGAGAAGCGCTTGGTTGTCGTTGGCATGAATGAGTCCCATTTTACTTGCACCATGCAGGGCCACAGTGACTGGACACAATCGGCCCAGAGAAATAGGGCATACATGTACTGACTAACTTATCCTAAGATTGGTCCTTTCCCAATACAAAACCTATCACTCTTTGATCCAAGCAAGCCTATATCAACTGTATATATCTTTTCACCTTTTCCAGAATTTGTCCATGGAGACCTCTCTATATGAGAAGGGAGTTCAGTGGGCGGACAGTTTTTGTTCTGGTAAACATCTGTGACAGGGCCACCAAAGACTACCCGGGCATGGACAAGGTTCCCATAGTGATTGTGGGCAACAAGAGGGACTCCTCACAGACAGACAGTCCTCAGTAAGGAGGGTAGACCGCTTGCCCTCACAACAGACTGCCACTTCTATGAGGTTTCAGCTGCTGAGAACTACCAGAGTGTCCCGATTATGTTTCACGGAGTAATAGACAGGATACCTGAGTCCATGTCTGCCATAAAGAAGCCAGCTGGAATCAAGGGCATCGTGAAAAGCATGTCTGCAGATTTTTCCAGGTGACGGACAGATTCGCTGTGAGTCTATGTCACAGGGAGGAAAGCATTGTATACCAGGGTTGGGCAACAGCGGATCAATTTCCAAAAACAAAAACAAATATATTGATGTTTTTTGGGGGGGGAATTCAGTTTGGGTTTTAACTTACTATTGACTTACTGTTGAGAGTTAGAATAGTAGCAACTTCTAAATGTTACATCAGCAGTTCTTCTCTTGTAATGTCAGTCACTGACAGTCACTCAATTACCCCATCTCAGCAAACATTTGTTTTATTGGTAAGTAAGTCAGCCATTTATCTAAACTTGTAGTAATCATGGTTGAATTACCAACCAGGGGCCCCCATTGATTTTGTTAGTCACTCTCACTCAGATATCAAATATTTCTCTCCTTTGGAAATGTGTGGATAATTGCAGGAAATTAGCTGTAAAACTGCTTATTTTTCTCTCCGCCATATAGCAAAATGAGAGGAATTGCATGAATGTAGTTATACAATTGTAAAATCCTCTCTCTGTCTCTTGGCAAAACTTGTAGAATTGCTGAAAATGTACTTTAAAGCTTATGCTTTTCCTCTCCGCTGTTATTTTTTAAAATCAAATTACTATTATCCTCAACCCTCAATCAATTTTTACAGGACAAGCACTTACTTCATACACAAACATCACCTTTTTTTAAACCAATGTGAGCACATTTCATGTCCATATTGTTTGTGACCAAGGTAGAAATTAATACAATTGTAATGAAGCTCAGTCATCATACAGTACAAAACACTTAAGATAAGTATATGTATACATGTATTTCAGTATAATGTATATTACTATACTGAAATGAGATACTCATGACAATTCATTTTTTATTGTTATGAGCTGAATAAAAACCTTTCACCTTCATCTTATTGAATGTATGTATGACAGGAATAATGGAATCAATATTGTGCAGTATAGTATGTGAATTACTCTTCTTGTAACAACAGCAACCAGTACAGTAGCAATTTTAGACAAAAGGGAAATTAATGGAGTTTTTGTTAAGTAGGGTTTCTGAAATATAAGGTCTGTGGTAAACACAGGCTTAGGAGATCTTATACATTCATCAGCTAATGTCACTTTTTGTGATTTTTAAAAATAATTTATGTAATCAAAACAAGCACATAATGTACGTAAAGTACATAAAGGCTTCAGATTTATAAAGGTAATGTTACCTGACTATATTATCTCATAAAACAAAACATATAAGATTATATAAGATATAAGCCTATGCTAACCTCAGACTTTATTTTCGGCATGTGTCCAAAAACCCATTATTTCCCCGCCAATTTCTCCCATAGGAGTGGCTGAACAAAGCAGAGCAATAAAAAAATACTAACTCATTTCCGGTTCCCTTTCAGTCGGTCAATTGGTATAACAAACTATGGGTAGTCAACAACCAATCCTATTCACCTGAAATGAACTGAAATCACACCTATGGGTCAATGGATGCCGAGCCCGCCTTCGGAAGCCCCACCTTCCTTTCTATAATACCAGGGGTTGCATCCATTTCCTCAGTTCTTCGCTTTTCAGCTCGCCTACATGAAGAACATGTCACATAATTTACAAACTTTTCAAGCACACAAAGGCTACGAGGTTCGGCTAGACTTAGGTGTCTGTTACTGAGGAGAAAGTACTCATCCCCCTAGAGTTGCAAGTTCTGTGTCTTGGTATCGTTTTTTATGTTTGCTACAAGATAACTACTTTTTGCTCTGCTTGTGTAGTCACTGCTTTCTTGCTTGAGAAGGATTGCCAGTGGTAAGAATGAGTTCAAAACGGCTAACCAGACAAGTTTGAATCTCCAACCATGCCCTATGGCATGTTGTTCACAATTCAAATGATGCATTTTTGTCCCAACAGAGGGGGTTGCTGTCTGGCACAGTTTCAGCTGGGGCACTCATTTTCGCCTGTGGTTTTTGGGTCTGATGGCCTCTATGATACTTGTGGTGCCTCTGGTACTTCAGTTGATGCATCCTTTTCAGTGCTGGATGATTGCTACTCGTCTGGATGAATCTCGCACCTGTGATCGGCTGCTCAAGGTATCAACTTCGTTGATAAGGGTGTTGGCTCCTTGGAGAGACCCGTGACTGCTTTTGCAAAGGGTTCTCATGGTCCGAGTAGTGTCCTGCAGGGTGATTACGACAGACACATCTTTACTGGGATGGGGAGCACTGTGAGGAACGCGGTTTCTCTCTCCCCTAGACCTGGCCCATTATCTATTCAAATGGAGTGGTGCACATTTCCTGTCGCTCAAGGCGACGTATCTATGCAGATCTCTCAACGTGGGTGCGGATCAACTTTCCAGGAGGGTTCTGTCTCTAGTGGTGACTGCACCTCTTGGTGCTGGCCCAGACATGCCACCGGTTCAGCATGGCTGACATAGATCTTATGCATCAAGAGAAAACGTGTGTTGTCGTCTGTTCTTCTCAATAAGGGATGTGGGCGCTCCATTGGGAACAGACCCTACTCTATGCATTCCTCTGGTGGACCTGATTTAGACCACCGTGGAGAGAGTCTGTTAGGAGGGTCTGTTGTTGATTTTTGTGGCTCCCTGTTGGGCCAGAAAACCCTAGTTCCCAGAGATCATCCACCTTTAGGACGAGGACCCGTGAGGGTTCTGTGTCATCTGGATCTATTGTTCCAGGCGTCCCGAGGACGTTTGAGGTTAATTAGAAAATATCAGCCATACCCAGACAGAATAATGAGCAGAACATGACAGATGGAACAAATGTAACTGTACCGTTGAATCATCTCACCAATTCAAGGCAAGTAAGGCCTTTTTTTAGACAGAAATACCTTTTGACCCCGCGGACTCACTAAACACTTGTTTTTATTCTTCAGGGAACAGTAGTTATATTCATAACTGTACGTTCTCTTTCAGTCGGTCACTCAGTATAACATGGTATGGGGGCATTCAATCACGCCCCAAACCGGCTCAGAGGGTACCAAACTAGGAGGCCCGTTGAATCATCCCAAGTATGGCCTATTTATTTATCAGCTTCAATATTGCAGATAGATTGTGATTTCAATCAATGTAATTGTCTGCATCATTTTCAATCCCCCATACATACGGTTGAAGTCAGAAGTTTACATACACCTTAGCCAAATACATTTAAACTCAGTTTTACACAATTCCTGGCATTTAATCCTAGTAACAATTCCCTGTCTTAGGTCAGTTAGGATCACTACTATCTTAAGAATGTGAATGTCAAAATTATAGTAAAGAGAATGATTTATTTCAGCTTTAATTTCTTCCATCACATTCCCTTGGGTCAGAAGTTTACATACACTCAATTAGTATTTGGTAGCATTCCCTTTAAATTGCTTAACTTGGGTCAAATGTTTTGGGTAGCCTTCCACAAGCTTCCCACAATAAGTTGGGTGAATTTTGGCCCATTCCTTCTGACAGAGCTGGTGTAACTGAGTCAGGTTTGTAGGCCTCCCTGCTGATTTTTCAGTTCTGCCCACACATTTTCTATGGGATTGAGGTCAGGGCATTGTGAATGCCACTCCAATACCTTGACTTTTTGTCCTTAAGCCATTTTGCAACAACTTTGGAAGTCTGCTTGGGGTCATTGTCAATTTGGAAGACAAATTTGCGACCAAGCTTTAACTTCCTGACTGATGTCTTGAGATATGACTTCAATATATCCACATAAATGTCCTCCTCATGAAGCCATCTATTTTGTGAAGTGCACCAGTCCCTCCTGCAGCAAAGCACCCCCACAGCATGATGCTGCCACCCACGTGCTTCACGGCTGGGATGGTGTTCTTGGTGCTGTAGAGATGGGAGAACCTTCCAGAAATACAACAATCTCCACAGAGGAACTCTGGAGCTCTGTCAGAGTAACTATTGGGTTCTAGGCAGTGGTGTAAATAATACTCAACTGTCATACTTGATTAAAATGAAAGATTCAGTAATAGATATTACTCAAGTAAAAGTGAGTTACCCTGTAAAATACTATGTGAGTAAAAGTCAAAGTATTTGGTTTTAAATATACTTATGTATCAAAAGTAAATGGAATTGTTAAAATGTACTTAAGTATTAAAAGTAAAAGTATAAATCATTTAAAACTCCTTATATTAAGCAAACCAGACGGCACAATTTTCTTTTTCTTATTGACGAATAGCAGGGGCACACTCCAACAGTCAGACATAATTTATAAACAAAGCATTTGTGTTTAGTGAGTACGCTAAAGCAGTAGGGATGACCAGGGAAGTTATCTTGATAAGTGTTTGAATTAGACCATTTTCCTGTCAAAATGTAACAAGTACTTTTGGGTGTCAGTAAGAAGTACATTATTTTCTTGAGTAATGGAGGGAAGTTAAAGCAAAAGTTGTGAAAAATATGAATAGTGAAGTACAGATACCCCCCCCAAAACTACATAAGTAGTACTTTAAATTATTTGTACTTAAGTACTTTACACCACTGGTTCCTGGTCACCGCCCTTTCCCCCGATTGCTCAGTATGGCCAGCTCTAGGTAGTGTCTTGTTGATTCCAATCTTCTTCCATTTAAGAATGATGGAGGCCACTGTGTTCTTGGGGACCTTCAATGCTGCAGACATGTTTTGGTACCCTTCCCCAGATCTGTACCTCGACACAATCCTGTCTCGGAGCTCTACGGACAATTCCTTCGACCTCATGGCTTGGTTTTTGCTCTGACATGCACTGTCAACTGTGGAACCTATATAGACAGGTGTGTGCCTTTCCAAGTCATGTTCAATCAATTGAATTTACCACAGATGGACTCCAATCAAGTTCTAGAAACATCTCAAGGATGATCAATGGAAACAGGATGCTTTTGAACTCAATTTCGAGTCTCACAGCAAAGAGCTTGAATAATTATGTAAATAACATGTTTTTTATTTTTCATGAATGTGCAAGAATTACTAAAAACCTGTTTTTCTCTTTGACATTGTCAAATATTTTGTGTAGATTGAATGGGGGAAAAGTATGTAATACATTTTAGAAGGCTGCAACAAAAGGCAATGTGGAAAAAAGTATGGGTCTGAATTACTTTCTGAAAACACTGTATATACGTTTTTTGCTATTAAGAAACAGTCATGTAAGTGTCATTTAAGAATATTTTTAATGGTTTAACGTCATGCATGTCCCTCATCGTGATAGAATGTGGGTTATTTCTTCAAGACAGTCTTTTGTTCAACATTTTCCCATGACAGGCAGTAAGAAGGAAAGATGGTACCTAGAGTTTCTTCTCAAATCCAATTTATGAATCCCTCTAATGACAGAGAGACAGAGCTCGATGTGGACAGGATCAGCGTCACTTCATTGATCTGTCTGTTCTTAATGATTCAGCTATGTTATAGGCAAAGCTATTGAGCACAGACATATTTACATTGTTTCTGGCCAATCATTTATTTAAACCCTGGATTGCTGATGCTATGTATTTGCCATTGTGATGCTTTGAAGCCATCAGTCCTCCATAGGAATTAATGGAATTCTACATCTACTTCAATGAAATGTTTAAAGGACAGAATGACATGTATTTAAGTATTTTCTGTTGTAGTGGGGACAATATGATTCGTAATCTCAAAATTATACTTTATGGAAAACGTTTTGCCATTTTAATGTTCAGCTGACATATTGTTAAAGTATGCTTTAAGCTGTCTGAAATAGACTGAACGCGGCAGACATTTATGTCGACATTAACAAATACATTTCTATAACTTCCAAAATATCTTTGCCAAGATGGAGGTGCGGTGGCTTCAACACGCCCCCTCCTAATAGCCATCTACTGCATATATAAATCATTGTTTCAGACATTGCTTTGTCTATTAGCTATGCATTTGTCAACAGAATAGGAGGCCTTCTTTCAAGCAAAGCTTTGGCCATATCACAAAGAAACACACAAGTATTACATTCGTAGACCTTCGACATACATGATTGCACTTGCTGTTACTGCATAAAGCTCTACAAATACTGTTGCAATAGTTGAATCACAGCATTGTTGCAAGCTTATATTAAATTGCTTCTAGTTGACACTGTTAGTCATCCATTTCAGTTGTATCCTTCTGAATGGGCTCCACAGTGACAACGTATTTAGCAGTGGGGCTGTAGCTGCGGGAATGCACATTGTGTGTATACGAGGAGTTTCGGGACCTCATGGCGATCTCTCCTCTCCGTGGGATGCGCTGGGTGACGGTAGAGGTGTAGGACTGGCCCAGTATCATCCTCTGCTGTTGGGGGATCTGCAGCATGACCCTTTGCTTGAGGAGCCGGGCCTCATCAGAGATCTTGGGCTCACTGTTCTCCTCATCCACAGCACTGCAGCCAGGCTCAGAATCCTTGTAGGAGTATAACCCTGGAATCTGTGTCCAAAGAAAACAATACCATGATAGCAATTCATCCAAGTAATTAGGACTAGCTCTAATCCTTTTCATCTGAATCATTACTTGTTTGGTTATTGTCTACTACAGGGGTGATTTAATGAGTGTCACAGGCTTAGTTGAATTCATGGCAAGGACTGTGTCCCCCCCCCTACAATGGCTTCTTCAAAAATAACCTGCTATTGCTAATTTGAGACGTGTCATCTGGGCCTGCAGCTAATTAGAATATCAGACAGTGTTTTCCCAGAAAAACCAGCAGGATTTTTCCTCTGTGTGGGACAATTCCAGTTAGATCTGCTTGCTGTTTGTTCAGGGAATCAGGAGCTGTGTGATGCCAAGGAGAAATGGAATGACATTCTGATGGATTAATTATATTTCATTAGGAGGCTATTTGAACAAATAGGCTAATGAAGCCAAACAGACTCTGGTATGATCTATGAAGGGAACAATGCAGGCCTTTTCATGTGCCGACATTACCCAGAATGCATCTCACCACCTTCAGGCAAATCTGAATTTGAATTTAAAGTGCCTTCAGAAAGTATTCAAACCCCTTGACTTATTCTACATTTTGTTGTGCTACAGCCTGAATCGAAAATTGATTAAATATTTGTTCTCACCCATCTACACACAAGACCCCATAATGACAAAGTGAACACGTTTTTAGACATTTGTATAAATGTATTGAAAATGAAATACCAGTAAGATCTCATTTACATAAGTATTCACAGTGAGTCAATATGTGTTAAAATCACCTTTGGCAGCAATTACAACTGAGTCTTTCTGAGTAAGTCTAAGAGCTTTGTAGACTTGGATTGTACAATATTTTCAAATTCTTTTAAAAAATTCTTCAAGCTCTGTCAAGTTGGTTGTTGACCATTGCTAGACAGCCATTGTCAAATCTTGCCATAGATTTTCAAGATGATTTAAGTCAAAACTGTACATTCTGTATGCTAAGTAACACAACTGTATATTCGACCTTGTGTTTAAAATCTGTTTTCCATAATCCACCTTTATTCACCTATAAACGATCAAGAAATCTATCAAACATATTAGTTAAATCAGATGTGGAGAGAGAAGAGGCATTCATAAAATAATGCTTCCACTGTAGATATTGTACCTCATGGCACCATAAGGAAATGTTCCAACTTTGCATGCCTTCAGACTTCTAGGACCTATGAGATAAATATATAAATTGCACTACTAAAGGAGTTATTTATTTATATATTAGTGTTCTTGTAATAAGATGTATATCCCATGCCTTGAAAGGACGTCGTGGAGAACGTATATCCACTATTAGACATCAAGATAACACCTTGCCAGTTGCGAGACACTTTATAGAAAATAAAAATCTTTCTATTAATGAATTGTGTTGCGTCGGGATCTAAAAAGGTTCACCCACCACCTAGAGGGGACTGTGTCACAGACTATGACAACAAATTACTCCAAAGAGAAGCGATGTGGATATATAACTTAAATTCTGTATCTCCACACTTTTAAACGAAGAACAAGATTTCGCATTCTTCCTTTAACCTCTCTAGGGTATGTGGGACATCTGGCCAACATCCAGTGAGGTTGCAGAGCGCCAAATTCAATTACAGAAATGCTCATTATAAAAATTCAGAAAACAAAACATATTTTATATAGGTTTAAAGATTAACTTCTTGTTAAACCAACCAGTGTCATATTTATAAAATGCTTTTCGGCGAAAGAATACCTAGCCCAGAACACACCTAGCCCAGAACATAGCCCAGTTGACAAATTATTACAAACAGTAACCAGCCAAGCAGAAGCGTTACAAAACTCAGAAATAGAGATACAATTAATCCCTTACCTTTGCTGATCTTCATATGGTGGCAATCAGAAGACATTAATTTACTCAATAAATGTTCCTTTTGTTCAATGAAGTCTCTTTATATCCAAAAACCTCCGTTTTGTTAGCGCGTTTTCTCTAGTAATCCACAGGCTCAAACTCAGTCAAAACATCCAAATTGTATCCGTAAAGTTAATACAAACATGTCAAACGATGTTTATATTCAATCCTCAGGTTGTTTTTTAACCAGTTAGAGCTCTAGGGGCGCTATTTCATTTTTGGATAAAAAACGTTCCCGTTTTAAGCGCGATATTTTGTCACGAAAAGATGCTCGACTATGCATTCTTGACAGTTTTGGAAAGAAAACACTCTGAAGTTTCAGAATCTGCAAAGATTTTGTCTGTAAGTGCCCCAGAACTCATTCTACAGGCGAAACCAAGATGATGCATCACCCAGGAATTAGCAGAATTTCTGAAGCTCTGTTTTCCATTCTCTCCTTATATGGCTGTGATTGCGCAAGGAATGAGCCTACACTTTCTGTCGTTCGCCCAAGGTCTTAGCAGCATTGTGACGTATTTGTAGGCATATCATTGGAAGATTGGCCATAAGAGACTACATTTTCCAGAGGTCCGCCCGGTGTCCTTTGTCTAAATTTGTGCGTAATCTTCAGGTGCGGTCATTTTCTCCTGGGATTCAGGAGAGAAAGCATGTTTCCAAGAACGATGTATCAATGAAGAGATATGTGAAAAACACCTTGAGGATTGATTCTAAACAACGTTTGCCATGTTTTCAGTCGATATTATGGAGTTAATTTGGAAAAAAGTTTGCGTTTTGAGGACTGAATTTATGGATTTTTTTTGGTAGCCAAATGTGATGTATAAAACGGAGCTATTTCTAATACACAAGGAATCTTTTTGGAAAAACTGAGCATCTGCTATCTAACTGAGAGTATCCTCATTGAAAACATCAGAAGTTCTTCAAAGGTAAATGATTTTATTTGAAGGCTTTTATGTTTTTGTTAATGTTGCGTGCTGGATGCTAACGCTAATGCTAACGCTAAATGCTAACGCGAAATGCTAACTCTAGCTAGCTACTTTTACACAAATGATTGTTTTCCTATGGTTGAGAAGCATATTTTGAAAATCTGAGATGACAGTGTTGTTTACAAAAGGCTAAGCTTGAGAGATGGCATATTTATTTCATTTCATTTGCGATTTTCATAAATAGTTAACGTTGTGTTATGCTAATGAGCTTGCTGATAGATTTACACAATCCTGGATACAGGGGTTTTTTCATAGCTAAACGTGACGCAGAAAACGGAGCGATTTGTCCTAAACAAATAATCTTTCAGGAAAAACTGAACATTTGCTATCTGAGAGTCTCCTCAATGAAAACATCTGAAGTTCTTCAAAGGTAAATGATTTTTTTGAATGCTTTTCTGTTTTTTTGTGTAAATGTTGCCAGCTGAATGCTAATGCTAAATGCTACGTTAGCCATCAATACTGTTACACAAATGATTGTTTTGCAATGGTTGAGAAGCATATTTTGAAAATCTGAGATGACAGTGTTGTTAACAAAAGGCTAAGCTTGAGAGCTAGCATATTTATTTCATTTCATTTGCGATTTTCATGAATAGTTAACGTTGCGTTATGGTAATGAGCTTGAGTCTGTATTCACGAACCCGGATCCGGGATGGGGAGATCAGAAAGGTTAACCTAAATGACCTATAATATTTCAAACGGACAATAACGTTGTCAATATGAAAGGTAAACAAGAAATGCACATGCGCCTGAAAAAAACTCTGCGTCACGTTAGGGTCCACTCGTTCAGACTGGTCTTACTCCCTCATTTATAAGAATACAAGCCTGAAACAATTTCTAAAGACTGGAGACATCTAGTGGAAGGCATAGGAACCGCAAATGGAGTCCTAAGTCAATGGATACAGTAATGGCATTGAATAGAAAACTACAAACCCCCCCAAAAAACTACTTCCTGAATGGATTTTTCTCAGGTTCTTGCCTGCTAAATCAGTTCTGTTATACTCACAGACACTATTTTAACAGTTTTGGATACTTTAGTGTTTTCTATCAAAATCTACCAGTTATATGCAAATCATATCTTCTGGGCCCGAGTAGCAGGCAGTTTAATTTGGGCATGCTTTTCATCCAAAATTCCGAATGCTGCCCCCTACCCTAGAGAGGTTAAGCCACATTTATACAAGAACACTTTCCACATCAGGTTTTGCACATTGTTTATGAGTTAGCCCCACATATTTATGAATGGCTTTGTCTGATGTCCTTTGTGGTGGGCTCTCTCATGAATTGATGTGACGTATTTAGGTGAGCAGACACCCCTTGGCGATTGATTTGCGAGTTGCCCTTTCGTGCCTGCTCCCATACCCTATAATTCTGTATCTTTTTGTGACTAATTTGCATACAGGTAAACCAGAGGGGCCGGGTCCCTGATTGGCAGATGAGTGGTATCCCTGATTAGAACCATCTGCTGCTCATCTGTTGTTCTTTACAAATGCTGCTTTGAATTAAATACAATTGTACACACTGAATGTGGCTGTAAAGCCAAAACGTCTGTGTACGCATTGGATAATGAAGTAAGCTTTATGCAATATATTTTTGAGTGTGAACCCATTACACCGCTTTGTTTGTCTGAATACTTTCTGAAGGCATTGTACATCAAGGTCTAGTCTTTCCTCATCTGAAATTTCTAAAGAATTATGACCCTATGTATACCCAGTAAAGGCATGATAAAATATGACAGTCACTGACAAACTGGTCTGGCACATGGTACCTATTTGGATTGGATAAATGCGGTCTTTAATAAAAAATAAATGAACTTGGTTGTACTTTTTTTGTCCCACAGCTGACACAAAGCATCTAGTTCTAACTGTAGTTCTAACAAGTTCTAACAAAGCATCTAGTTCTAAGTTCATGTTGAGTTTAGTCACCTGTTTGCTCCACAGATTTAGAGGGCTGTCATGGGAATTTCATAATTCCTATATGTGTGCATTAATTAAATCACATTAAATCACATTTTATAAGAATTTGTAAGATTCCTATTTGCATTAAATAGACAGAGACCAGTCTTATCAAAATTAGATAATAGTATTTATTCTCGGAGCTCGCTGCCATGAAACCACGAACAACAGTTTATATACAAAATATGACGTCAGGTTATAAAATGTCCTTTCTCCTATCGACCAGGACAAAGCAGGTTCAAAAGTTTATTCCAACCCCCTAGCTCGCTCACTCCAGACACACACTTATCAAGATTAACTTCTGAAATCTCACCTTCATCTATCACTATTCAGAAGACAGCACCAGATAATGGAAAACCTAGGAAAACACTCACTGCCTTATCTAAACATCCCAGAGCTAAGTTGAGTCGGTTCAACCATAAGTAAGCAGAAAGGATTGTTAACCTAAAACCACAATCCATTCCTCCCCCAACCTAGCTGGAATGGTATTTATGTTTAATTACCCCCTGTTTCATGCTACACAATCCCTTCCTTATGAATTCACATTATTAATCAGATATTGTAAAACAGGGTAGAGGTCAATTAATTATAGTTCTATTTAAATGTAGATATTGTTTAGTCATTATACATCAAATTCCTAACAAGAGCCATTGGCAAAGTCACAGAAGGTAAATGGGTATTTTCTCCATGCTTATCTTTATAGCACATTTCCCAAGCCACAGCTGATCAATTTTCTCAGACAATGGAATTTCCCCCTTCCTTATTGAACACAGCATGCCTTTATCTCATTAATGAAGAAGCAACTGAAATCAGGTTGGATGTGTTTGATAACGCTATTGCTGGTTGTGTTTGGTTATCGATCTTTTGATAAAGCAAGGCAGGCTAGCTAACGTTAGCTAGCGAGGCAGGCTAGCTAGCTACCTCATTACAACATAGTTAGGTCATTGCTCATACAAGTTTATGTATTGTCTATATATTGCTGGTTATGTAACGTTATCATTTGATAATGCTAGCGAGGCAGGCTAGATAGATGGCTAGCTAACGTTTTCCTACATGTCGGATTTTACTAATTTGTTCGTAGCTCGTACAAGTGTATTCGGTACATTCAAAGGCAAAACTAAATAATTGGATGCACCTATGGTGGTAAATAACTCATGTCTGAGGCTGAAGAATACAGTGAAATAGGAGCAACAAACTGTAACAGCGTCACTGGCCTGAATCTAATCCAATCTGAGGCCACAGTCAGTCTACATCTGTAGAGCATCAAATTGAGTTACTACCCTGATGACACGGATGGCTTCATCAACAACGGTAATGTGTGATACGTGAAAGTGTATAAAAAAATACCCAGTTTGATAAACTAGCAATTTAATGAATTATCCAGTCAAGCTGATACAAGTAGTAGAGTCATTTTGGTTGTGAAGTGTATTATCAAAAAGCTTTGTTATTTCTTTATAACAAAATGCAATTTACCACTTGGCTATCTATTGTATCACCTGTCACAGGCACCCCCAGTCAGCACCAACTCATAAGATGAGGAAGTACATTGATTATGAAGATTTCCTGCTGCAGTTGTTCAAGAGATGTCCAGTTTACAGCCGATCATGAAACAGAGTATTCCCTCCCCATATCATGATATCTCAGCATCACGCAGACATGCCCTTGCTTTGAGCAATCCTATAAATGGAACAGGGAGGACACTTGAAATCAGGTTGGTAACATTTGACATGGTCAAAAGTTAAAACAGTTTCAAGTTGTTCCAATTCACCTTCATAACCTAGCCTGTTGGAACCGGCCTGACCTCTTCATTTACCATTCTATTTCACTTCACATATCATGATATCTTAAGTGAAATAGAAAGGTGAATGTAGTGATCAGGTTAGTTTCACCATGCTAATCATAACCACCATTGATCATGTAATCTGTGGTCTCTGTCTGTTTGTGTGTGTGAACGACCAGTATATTTGATGGAGGGGCCAGGAGCTGATCTACGAAGCCATGCCCATCAATGGGGCGCTGGCAAATACCTTACCTCTAGCCCCACCTCGACTGCTTACCAACGGTCGTCGATGGGGAGACTAGAATTAGGAAGGTTTAGTCTGACCTGTTCAAACATCAACATAGTATATGTTCGTTTGTCAGACATCACTGGTAATAGAAGAGAGTGACTGTATGTGTTCACAGATGGGTCTATGGAGTCAGCACTTGCAAGGTGATGTGATGGAGTCATGACCAACAGACAGGCATGATACTGACATCTCTGAATGGAGAGAGATGTGGCACTCAACACATCCACAATGTGGGACTGAAGTCTATTACTAATAATACAGCACGGAAAAAAAGTCCAGTATTTGTAACACCCTTTTCATTCCATGTGTCACTGATGAACTCGGCCTTAACTAGCTATTTCTACAGATGGAGAGGATTGTAGATGTTTTTGCGAGACACCAGCCTCGGTTGTTTGATGGGGTGACCATAATTGGGCAGATGTTATCTGATCTGTTCAAACTTCAACATAATACCTGTTTGCATGAGAGATTACCTCTCCTAACTGCCATTGGTAATAGAACAGTGACTATGTGTATGTGTTCACAGAAACATGTATGGAGCCAGCACATGGAGATTTGCAAGATGTGATGAAGTCCAGACTGGCTTGGAGAGAGACCTGGCACTCAGCATTACATTTTTACTAGACAAAACTTTTACTTGTACTGTCTTTTTTTTAAAATTGAATGATATCAGTACATATGGGGAGGGAATAACCCTGTATATTCTACAGCAGAATCAGAGAACTCCTGTTATATACGGGACACCACACAGGATGACCACTCTGACATGTTTCTCAAGGTAGTCCCATTACCACCAGACAAAATGCTGATAGACACGGTATGTGTATTGGCTGGGAATGACAATGAAAAGTGAAAGGTGCACACTGTGATATTAGCAGAACACTACTTCTATGGTATTATGATAAGGGTTGTTTATTCTACATGGACCTGTTACAAAATTTGAAAGTTATCAAAACACTTAGATATTCTTAACTACATAAATTCAGCAATTGCATTATTCTTATATTACTTTACAGGCTACTGACCTATTCAAATATTATTTGTCACATGCTCCAGTACCACTTGCCGTGCGGTAGCAGAGAGAACAGTCTATGACTTGGGTGACTGGAGTCTGACCATTTTTGGGACCTTCCTCTGACACCGCCTAATAAATAGGCCAGGTATGGCAGGAAGCTTGGCCCCAGTGATGAACTGGGGCGTATGTACTACCCTCTGTAGAGCCTTACGGTCAGATAACAAGCAGTTGCCATACCAGGCGGTGATGCAACTGGTCAGGATGCTCTTGATGGTGCAGCTGTAGAACTTTGAGGATCTAGGGACCTAAGCCAAATCTTTTTAGTCTCCTGAGGGGGAAAAGGTGTTGTCGTGCCCTCATGACTGTCTTGGTGTGTTTGGACCATGATAATTGTTGGTGACGTGGACACCAAGGAACTTGAAACTCTCCACCTGTCGATGTTAATTACCTTCCCTGACTGTTCAGCCATCCTTTTCCTATAGTCCACGACCAGCTCCTTTGTCCTGCTCACATTGAAGGAGAGGTAGTTGTCCTGGCATCACACTGACAGATCTCGGACCTCCTCCCTATAGACTCATCATTGTTGGTGATCAGGCCTACCGCTGTTGTGTCGTCAGCAAACTAAATGGTGGTATTGGAGTCATGCCTGGCCACGCAGTCGTGGGTGAACAGGGAGTACAGGAGGGGACTAAGCACGCACCCCTGAGGGGCCTCAGTGTTGAGGATCAGCGTGGCAGATGTGTTGTTGCCTACCCTTACCACCTGGGGGTAGCCCATCAGGAAGTCCAGTATCCAGTTGCAGAGGGAGGTGTTTAGTCCCAGGGTCCTTAGCTTAGTGTTGAGCCGTGGGCTCTATGGTGTTGAACACTGACCTGTAGTTAATGAATAGCATTTTCACATAGGTGTTCCTTTTGTCCATGTGGGAAAGGCCAGTTTGGAGTGCGATTGAGAATGTTTCATCTGTGGATCTGTTGGGGCGTTATGCGAATTGGAGAGGCTCTAGGGTTTCCGGCATTATGGTGTTGATGTGAGCCATGACCAGCCTTCGAAAGCACTTAATGGCTACTGACGTGAGTGCTACTGGGTGATAATCATTTAGGAAGGTTACTTTCGCTTTCTTGGGCACAGGGACTACAGTAGTCTGTTTGAAACATGTAGGTATTACAGACTAGGTCAGGGAGAGGTTGAAAATGTCAGTGTAGACACTTGCCAGTTGGGCAGCGCATGCTTTGAGTACAGTCCTGGTTAGCCATCTGGCCCCGCGGCTTTGTGAATGTTGACCTGTTTTAAAAAGGTCTTTCTCACATTGGCTACGGAGAGTGAGACAACACAGTCATCTGGAACAACTGGTGCTCTCAGGCATGCTTCAGTGTTGCTTGCCTCGAAGCGAGCGTAAAATGCATTTACCCATCTGGTAGGCTCGCGTCACTGGACATCTGCCAATAGTTTTTGAACTCAATCTGTAGGAGGTTTGTTTGTTGTGATTAAGTGGGGGTAAAACAACTGTGAGCATGGTTGACAGATGGATGTGTCTTGGTGGTGCAAAGGACACACCCAAATCAAACCACACCCCCAAGCCAGCTCACATTTCACTTCTGCCATGGCCGCCAGCATTTCTTGAGGAGCAAGCCAAAAACAAGGCTAAATCAGCAGGTGAAGTTCCACTTTAATACAGTGCCTTGCGAAAGTGTGGCCCCCTTGAACTTCGCAACCTTTTGCCACATTTTAGGCTTCAAACATAAAGATATACAACTGTATTTTTTTGTGAAGAATCAACAACAAGTGGGACACAATCATGAAGTGGAATGACATTTATTGGATATTTCAAACTTTTTTAACAAATCAAAAACTGAAAAACTGGGCGTGCAAAATTATTCAGCCCCCTTAAGTTAATACTTTGTAGCGCCACCTTTTGCTGCGATTACAGCTGTAAGTCGCTTGGGGTATGCCTCTATCAGTTTTGCACATCGAGAGAATGAAATTTTTTCCCATTCCTCCTTGTAAAACAGCTCGAGCTCAGTGAGGTTGGATGGAGAGCATTTGTGAACAGCAGTTTTCAGTTCTTTCCACAGATTCTCGATTGGATCCAGGTCTGGACTTTGACTTGGCCATTCTAACACCTGGATATGTTTATTTTTGAACCATTCCATTGTAGATTTTGCTTTATGTTTTGGATCATTGTCTTGTTGGAAGACAAATCTCCGTCCGAGTCGCAGGTCTTTTGCAGACTCCATCAGGTTTTCTTCCAGAATGGTCCTGTATTTGGCTCCATCCATCTTCCCATCAATTTTAACCATCTTCCCTGTCCCTGCTGAAGAAAAGCAGGCCCAAACCATGATGCTGCCACCACCATGTTTGATAGTGGGGATGGTGTGTTCAGTGTGATGAGCTGTGTTGCTTTTACACCAAACATAACGTTTTGCATTGTTGCCAAAAAGTTCAATTTTGGTTTCATCTGACCAGAGCACCTTCTTCCACATGTTTGGTGTGTCTCCCAGGTGGCTTGTGGCAAACTTTAAACGACACTTTTTATGGATATCTTTAAGAAATGGCTTTCTTCTTGCCACTCTTCCATAAAGGCCAGATTTGTGCAATACACGACTGATTGTTGTCCTATGGACAGAGTCTCCCACCTCAGCTGTAGATCTCTGCAGTTCATCCAGAGTGATCATGGGCCTCTTGGCTGCATCTCTGATCAGTCTTCTCCTTGTATGAGCTGAAAGTTTAGAGGGACGGCCAGGTCTTGGTAGATTTGCAGTGGTCTGATACTCCTTCCATTTCAATATTATCGCTTGAACAGTGCTCCTTGGGATGTTTAAAGCTTGGGAAATCTTTTTGTATCCAAATCCGGCTTTAAAATTCTTCACAACAGTATCTCGGACCTGCCTGGTGTATTCCTTGTTCTTCATGATGCACTCTGCGCTTTTAACGGACCTCTGAGACTATCACAGTGCAGGTGCATTTATACGGAGACTTGATTACACACAGGTGGATTGTATTTATCATCATTAGTCATTTAGGTCAACATTGGATCATTCAGAGATCCTCACTGAACTTCTGGAGAGAGTTTGCTGCACTGAAAGTAAAGGGGCTGAATAATTTTGCACGCCCATTTTTTCAGTTTTTGATTTGTTAAAAAAAGTTTTAAATATCCAATAAATGTTGTTCCACTTCATGATTGTGTCCCACTTGTTGTTGATTCTTCACAAAAAAATACAGTTTTATATCTTTATGTTTGAAGCCTGAAATGTGGCAAAAGGTCACAAAGTTCAATGGGGCCAAATACTTTCGCAAGGCACTGTATAAATAATGCTGGTAGTTTGAATAAATCCAGCGTACAGTATACACACACACATACACACACACACACACACACAGTTGAAGTCAGAAGTTTGGCAGTCCTTTTAGTCTAGCATAAATTGCCCAGCTCAGCATTTAACACCATAGTACCCTCCAAACTCGTCATCAAGCTCGAGACCCTGGGTCTCGACCCTGCCCTGTGCAACTGGGTACTGGACTTCCTGACGGGCCGCCCCCAGGTGGTGAGGGTAGGTAACATCTCCACCCCGCTGATCCTCAACACTGGGGCCCCACAAGGATGCGTTCTGAGCCCTCACCTGTACTCCCTGTTCACCCACGACTGCGTGGCCACGCACGCCTCCAACTCAATAATCAAGTTTGCGGACGACACTACAGTGATAGACTTGATTACCAACAATGGCGAGACGGCCTACAGGAAGGAGGTGAGGGCCCTTGGAGTGTGGTGTCAGGAAAATAACCTCACTCAATGTCAACAAAACAAAGGAGACGATTGTGGACTTCAGGAAACAGCAGAGGGAGCACCCCCTATCCACATCGATGGGACAGTAGTGGAGAGGGTAGTAAGTTAAGTTCCTCGGCGTACACATCACGGAAATACTGAATTGGTCCACCCACACAGACAGCGTTGTGAAGAAGGAACAGCAGCACCTCTTCAACCTCAGGAGGCTGAAGAAATTCAGCTTGTCACCAAAAGCACTCAAACTTCTACAGATGCACAATCGAGAGCCACCTGTCGGGCTGTATCACCGCCTGGTACGGCAATTGCTCCGCCCACAACCGTAAGGCTCTCCAGAGGGTAGTGAGGTCTGCACAATGCATCACCGGGCGCAAACTACCTACCCTCCAGGACACCTACACCACCCAATGTCACAGGAAGTCCATAAAGATTGTCAAGGACAACAACCACCCGAGCCACTGCCTGTTCACCCCGCTATCGTTCAGAAGGCGAGGTCAGTACAGGTGCATCAAAGCAGGGACCGAGAGAATGAAAAACAGCTTCTATCTCAAGGCCATCAGACTGTTAAACAGCCACCACTAACATTGAGTGGCTGTGCCAACATACTGACTCAAGTCCAGCCACTTTAATCATGGAAATGTATGTAAAAAATTTTATCACTAGCCACTTTAAACAATGCCACTTAATATAATGTACATATCCTACATTACTCATCTCATATGTATATGCTGTACTCTATATCATCTAACGCATCTTTATGTAATACATGTATCATGTATCACTAGCCACTTTAAACTATGCCACTTTACTCTTCTCATATGTATATACTGTACTCGATACCATCTACTGCATCTCGCCTATGCCGTTCTGTATCATCACTCATTCATATTCAGGGGGGCAAAAAAGTATTTAGTCAGCCACCAATTTTGCAAGTTCTCCCACTTAAAAAGACAAGGCCTGTAGGTACACTTCAACTATGACAGACAAAATTAGAAAAAAAATACAGAAAATCACATTGTAGGATTTTTAATGAATTTATTTGCAAATTATGGTGGAAAATAAGTATTTGGTCAATAACAAAAGTTTCTCAATACTTTGTTATATACCCTTTGTTGGCAATGACAGATGTCAAACGTTTTCTGCAAGTCTTCACAAGGTTTTCACACACTGTGGCTGGTATTTTGGCCCATTCCTCCATGCAGATCTCCTCTAGAGCAGTGATGTTTTCGGGCTGTTGCTTGGCAACACGGACTCTCAACTCCCTCCAAAGATTTTCTATGGGGTTGAGATCTGGAGACTGGCTAGGCCACTTCAGGACCTTGAAATGCTTCTTCCGAAGCCACTCCTTCGTTGCCCGGGCAGTGTGTTTGGGATCATTGTCATGCTGAAAGACCCAGCCACGTTTCATATTCAATGCCCTTGCTGATGGAAGGAGGTTTTCACTCAAAATCTCACGATACATGACCCCATTCATTCTTTCCTTTACACAGATCAGTCGTTCTGGTCCCTTTAAAGAAAAACAGCCCCAAAGCATGATGTTTCCACCGCCATGCTTCACAGTAGGTATGGTGTTCTTTGGATGCAACTCAGCATTCTTTGTCCTCCAAACACGACGAGTTGAGTTTTTACCAAAAAGTTATATTTTGGTTTCATCTGACCATATGACATTCTCCCAATCTTCTTCTGGATCATCCAAATGCTCTCTAGCAAACTTCAGACGGGCCTGGACATGTACTGGCTTAAGCAGGGGGACACGTCTGGCACTGCAGGATTTGAGTCCCTGGCGGCGTAGTGTGTTACTGATGGTAGGCTTTGTTACTTCGGTCCCAGCTCTCTGCAGGTCATTCACTAGGTCCCCCCGTGTGGTTCTGGGATTTTTGCTCACCGTTCTTGTGATCATTTTGACCCGACAGGGTGAGATCTTGCGTGGAGCCCCAGATCGAGGGAGATTATCAGTGGTCTTGCATGTCTTCCATTTCCTAATAATTGCTCCCACAGTTGATTTCTTCAAACCAAGCTGCTTACCTATTGCAGATTCAGTCTTCCCAGCCTGGTGCAGGTCTACAATTTTGTTTCTGGTGTCCTTTGACAGATCTTTGGTCTTGGCCATAGTGGAGTTTGGAGTGTGACTGTTTGAGGTTGTGGACAGGTGTGTCTTTTGTACTGATAACAAGTTCAAACAGGTGCCATTAATACAGGTAACGAGTGGAGGACAGAGGAGCCTCTTAAAGAAGAAGTTAAAGGTCTGTGAGAGCCATAAATCTTGCTTGTTTGTAGGTGACCAAATATTCATTTTCCACCATAATTTGCAAATAAATTCATTAAAAATCCTACAATGTGATTTTCTGGATTTTTCTTCCCTCATTGTCTGTCATCGTTGAAGTGTACCTATGATGAAAATTACAGGCCTCTTATCTTAAGTGGGAGAACTTGCACAATTGGTGGCTGACTAAATACTTTTTTGCTCCACTATCTTTATGTACATATTCTTTATCCCTGTACACTTGTGTGTATAAGGTAGCAGTTGTGGAATTGTTAGGTTAGATTACTTGTTGGTTATTAAAGCATTGTCAGAACTAGAAACACAAGCATTTCGCTACACTCGCATTAACATCTGTTAACCATGTGTATGTGACAAATAACATTTGATTTGATCAATCAAGATAAACAGAAAAGATTCCACTCGTTTGTGTTTCAGTTATTCTGTTTCTTGTTAAATAAATCTAAGCTCTTTCTTAGTCAGGTGACAGGAGATGGGTGCCTCTGGTCTGGAGCTGTCTGTCAGTGAGCGCTACACTGCTGTATTGTGACAGCTCTGTAAGCCATCTCTCTCTGCACAGGGTGATAATGAGGGCTTTCACAGAGGCAACCGAGCAAACAGCAGGGTCAGGCATCTGCCTGGTGGTACTGCACAGAGATCTGAGGAGATTACACACATTTGCATGAACAGTCACGCACACACACACACACACACACACACACACACACACACAACCTAGATATAGATATCTGAAGAGAAGATTTGGAGTAACTCCCCAAATACAGGCTTGTAGTGTCATACCCAAGAAGACTCAAGGCAGTAATCGCGGCCCAAGGGGATTCAACAAAGGAATGAGTAAAGGCTCTGAATACTTGTGATACTTCCGGGGCGTTTTATTTTAAAAAATAGCAACAAAAAAAAATATCTAAAAACCTGTTTTTGCTTTGCCAGTATGAGATAGTGTGTCTAGATTGATTCGGGATTTAAAAAAAAAACAATTTTAGAAAAAGGATGTAATGTAACAAAATGTGGAAAAAGTCAAGGGGTCTGAGTACTTTCCGAATGCACTTTATAAACTCAGCAAAAAAAGAGATGTCCTCGCACTGTCAACTGCGTTTATTTTCAGCAAACTTAACATGTGTAAATATTCCTATGAACATAAGTGTCACACTGACCATTATTTGAGTTATTTGTTTCTCTGTTTTGTTTGGTCAGGGTGTGGTATGAGTGGGCATTCTATGTTGCATGTCTAGTTAGTCTGTTTTTATGTGTTTTGGCCCGATATGGTTCTCAATCAGTGATTGAGAACCATATTTAGGTAGCCTGTTTTGTATTGTGGTTTGTCGTTGTCTCTGATTGGGAACCATATTTAGGTAGCCTGTTTTGTATTGTGGTTTGTCGTTGTCTCTGATTGGGAACCATATTTAGGTAGCCTGTTTTGTATTGTGGTTCGTGGGTTATTGTCTATGTCATGTTGCACGTTAGCACAGTGTTTCGTTAGCAGTCATGTTCATCTTGTTTGTTTGTTTGGTGTACTTCGTGTTTTCCGTTTAATCATTAAAATATGCATTCACACCACGCTGCGCTTTGGTCTACTCCATATGACGATCGTGACAATAAGAGTCAACAACAGACAAACTGAACAATTTCCACAGACATGTGACAAACAGAAATGGAATAATGTGTCCCTGAACAAAGGGGGGGGGTTCAAAATCAAAAGTAACAGTCAGTATCTGGTGTGGCCACCAACTGCATTAAGTACTGCAGTTCGGCTCCTCCTCATGGACTGCACCAGATTTGCCAGTTCTTGCTATGAGGTGTTATCAAACTCTTCTACCAAGGCACCTTCAAATTCCCAGACATTTCTGGGGGGAATGGCCCTAGCCCTCAGCCTCCGATCCAACAGGTCCCCGACGTGCTCAATGGGATTGAGATCTGAGCTCTTCGCTGGCCATGTCAGAACACTGACATTCCTGTCTTGCAGGAAATCACGCAAGAACGAGCAGTATGGCTGGTGGCATTGTCATGCTGGAGGGTCATGTCAGGATGAGCCTGCAGGAAGGGTACCACGAGGGAGGAGGATGTTTTCCCTGTAAGATTTTCCCTGTAAGCGTTGAGATTGCCTGCAATGACAACAAGCTCAGTCCGATGATGCTGTGACACACAGCCCCAGACCATGACGGATCCTCCACTTCCAAATCGATCCCGCTCCAGAGTACAGGCCTCTGTATAACGCTCATTCATTCAACAATAAACGCGAAGCCGACCATCACCCCTGGTGAGACAAAACCGCAACTCGTCAGTGAAGAGCACTTTTTGCCAGTCCTGTCTGGTCCAGCGACGGTGGGTTTGTGCCCATAGGAGACGTTGTTGCCGGTGATGTCTGGTGAGGACCTGCTTACAAAAGGCCTACAAGCCCTCAGTCCAGCCTCTCTCAGCCTATTGCGGACAGCCTGAGCACCGATGGAGGGATTGTGCGTTCCTGGTGTAACTCGGGCAGTTATTGTTGCCATCCTGTACCTGTTCCCGCAGGTGTGATTTTCGGATGTACCAATCCTGTGCAGGTGTTGTTACACGTGGTCTGCCACTGCGAGGACGATCAGCTGTCTGTCCTGTCTCCCTGTAGCGCTGTCTTAGGCGTCTCACATTACAGACATTGCAATTTATTGCCCTGCCCACATCTGCAGTCCTCATGCCTCCTTGCAGCATGCCTAAGGCACATTCACGCAGATGAGCAGGGACCCTGGGCATCTTTCTTTTGGTGTTTTTCAGAGCCAGTAGAAAGGCCTCTTTAGTGTCCTGTTTTCACAACTGTGACCTTAATTGCCTACTGTCTGTAAGCTGTTAGTGTCTTCACGACCGTTCCACAGTTGCATGTTCATTAATAGTTTCTGGTTCATTGAACAAGCATGGGAAACCGTGTTTAAACCCTTTACAGTGACGATCTGGGAAGTTATTTGGAGTTTTGCGAATTATCTTTGAAAGACAGGGTCCTGAATAGGGGACATTTCTTTTTTTGCTGAGTTTACATATGTTTTTAGTTGTTTAAGTTTAAACATATTTTGGACATGTTGACATTTCTACTTATCTATCTATATTTAGATTATTGTCCTGCTCCCAGTGTCTGGTGGAAAGCTGACTTAACCAGGTATTGTAGGATTTTGCCTGTGCCCAGCTCAATTTCCACTTCTTTTTTATTGTGTAAAACTCCCCAGTCCTTAACGTTTGCAAGCATACCCAAAACATAATGCAGCCACCACTATTCTTGAATATGGAGAGTGGTACTCAGTAATGTGTTGCATTGAATTTGCCCCAAACATAACACTTTGTATTCTGGACAAGAAGTGAAATGTTTTGCCACAGATGTTGCAGTACTACTTTAGTGCCTTGTTGCAAACAGGATGCATGTTTTGGAATATATTTTATACTGTACAGGCTCCCTTCTTTTCACTCTGTCAACAATTAGGTTAGTATTGTGGAGTAACTACAATGTTGTCGATCCATCTTCAGTTCTCTTATCACAGCCATTAACTATTTTAAAGTAACCTGAAATCCCTGAGCAGTTTCCTTCTTCTCCGGCAACTGAGTTAGGAAGGACGTGTATTGACGCACCTTCCAAAGTGTAATTAACTTCACCAGGCTCAAAAGGAATGTTCAATATCAGTTTTTTATATATTTACCCATCTACTAATAGTTGCCCAGTCCAGACAACCTATCATGTGACTTGTTAAGCAAACGTTTACTCCTGAACTTATTTAGGCTTGCCATAACAAAGGAGTTGAATTTTATTATTCCACTTTGACATTACGGGTTAGTGTGTGTAGGCCAGTGACAAAAAAAACTAAAGGTGTGTGAATACTTTCTGAAGGCACTAATAAATAAAAAAAATCCACACACACACACACACACACACACACACACACACACACACACACGTTTAAAAGAAACATTTCACAATTTTTGGTGACAATGATTTAGCCCAATGCTAAATAGAGCATTCTAACCACTTCTTGATCTGATTACGTCCTACAGTACGTGATACAGCCCTCTCTGAAGAGCTGAGCTGATCACACATGGTTGGGGGATGGAGCAGCTCCCTCCTTTCCCCACATGAGGGGTTCAAGTGAAGGGTAAGCCAGACAGAATCAATGCATGTAAGGGCCAAATCAAATCAGGGGATGGCAGGGATGACGGAGTGACTCACCATAACATAATAGGAGATGCTGTTCACCACACGATCCCGGGCGCTGCCCACGGTCTCCAACAGGGCACCCAGCCCGTTCTTAGCCAAGCCAAAGGTGGTCTGAGGGGCACTCTTCACACTGGACACAACTGACATGTAGTTAATCTGCAGTTGATAACCAAGGCCACTCACCAGGCGCTGCAGCCCACCACCACTCTGAAACACAGGGACATGAATGTAATACAAGGTGAGTATCTGAACAATTCTTTACCATACAACACCACCACCTATGCACATGGTATGGCTCATTATACTCTGCTAACCAGGCAGCCTTTTCTGAGCAGCAAATCAACATAAAACAGTACAACATGTATTGTACATATGGGTATTGTCTTGGCTGTCTTCTAGGGTGAACCTAGAGGCCAGATTCTGTATGGTTTTGTAACAGCACTTCAGATTTCTTTATCCACGCCCTAAATTATACTTCAGTAGGGGGAGTCTCAGGGAATGTGAGCTGAATGTTAAGAATGTACAGCATTTGATTTCATTTTCTGAGAATACCATGAGGTACATCAAGGGTCGCATTGGGAGACTATTTTAGGCCTATTTGAGTGGGGCAGACATGACCACATCAATCTAAAGAAATACTGTAGCACAGTGGGAGAAAATACTTCACAATAAAACATCCTCTAAATGACAATGAAATGACCTAAATTACTATTTAAAAAATGGTCATGTGCATTATGTTTGAGACCTGCTCTAAGGCTGGTATGATGTAAGGGTTCATAACCTTCTGAAACTCTGCTTCTGTCGCTTTGTCTCTCTGCTCCTCCCAACTGAAGAATCCCATCAATGAGCTCTGAAAGAACAGGCCCACTGTTTCCACAGCCTCAAGGTTCTTCATGGCATATTCAGTCTGGCAGGGAACAGTACATTTTCAAAGTCAATTTTAATCATCCATAACAACATATTTGCAAAAAGGTAATAAACAGTAATTGTAACGATTCTCATCCTCCTCTTCTGAGGAGGAGTAGTAAGAAGGATCGGAGGACCAATACGCAGCGTGGTAAGTGTTCATTATATTTATTTAGAACACTAAATAATAAAACAACAAAGAGAATGAAATGAAACCGAAACAGTCCTGCACGGTGCATACATAAAACACAGAACAGAAAATAAACACCCACGAAATACAGGTGGAAAAAGAATACCTAAGTATGATTCTCAGTGACAACTAACGACACCTGCCTCTGATTGAGAACCATACCAGGCCAAACTCAAAACACAACATAGAAAAATGAACATAGACAACCCACCCAACTCACGCCCTGACCATACTAAAACAAAGACATAAATAAAAGAACTAAGGTCAGAACGTGACAGTAATAAAAGTTACAGTAATAAAATGATACTCAGTTACAAGTAATTTTTTAGAAGCTTCTATATCATTATGAAAGAGGGTTCAATAAAATAACTTGCCTGGCACACTGTTCCAGTCAATTATTTATAATAGTTTGAGTAGTATCTAGAACTACTGTAAGCCTTATCAAACCCACAACTGTAACAATATCCTTTCAAAAGAGCTAAGCTTTTGCATTTATTGGCTGACGTCAGACACAAGGCCACTAAGTTGTATCGACTCAGACCACCATCTTATGTACAGCCATTCTCAAACGAATCTGGGTAAATCCATTTGAATTCAATCACTTTGACAGAAACCCTTTTGATTTGAACAAAACTTTCCATACATATTTACCCATTGTAGAATGTCAAAACATTCAAGAGATAAATGGTGCTCAAAGTTGACCAATTTGCATACCCCACCATACTATCAAACACCCATGTCTTTGTCACTGGAAAAGATAAGCGGTTGAGATTGATACAATTTGAAAGCATACAGACAGTATTGTCCATTTAAAAAAAATCATTTCCAGAACATTGCTTTTCATATATTTTTTTTGTTGTTGTTATATCCTACAGTTTACTTGCCGTTAGTCAGCACCTCTAGCAACTTCTTTGTGTGCTTTAGCTCATTCTTTTTATTAAACTTTCAAATGGTACCACAGAGATGGTTGGAGATCCACACAGAGAATGTTGACTTGAATGGGAATATCGGTTTTAAATTATACTGTCAATCCTCTATAGGAAACCTATTGAAACCATAGAAATATAGAATAGATAAACATTTAAGTTGACATTCAACTGTGGGTGGACCGGCATCAATCTTTGTGGTAGTAAATAGAAGATGTAAATAGAAAATGTAAATTCAAATTAAATTGCAATGGTGTAACAGCTAAATTGCTGTGGTCTGAAGGCATAGATAGGTTCATTATATTTCTGTGATTGAAATGATACCCACCCTGTATTCAAGAGCATGTTGCTTCTCAACCGATTGGCGGGCACAACACAAAAACCTCAGATGTCAAATAGAGTATAACCTACAACTTTTGCCAATATGAAAATGGACAAAAACATGTTGTTTTTTTTAAAAAGTTTAATTTGTATTCAAACCCTGTTTGTAAGACATCAAACTCAACCGTTTATCTTTTACAGTGATGACATGGATGTCTCATAATATGGTTGGTATACAAAATGGGTCAACTTTGAATCTCTCTCTCTCTCTTTTTTTAGGTCGATATTTTTTATAAACGATATTTCTTAGGAACTTGTTTTCAGTTCCTACCGCTTACACTGGATGTCACCAGTCTTTGGAATTTGGTTGAGGTTATTCCTTTGTGCAATGAAGAAGTAGGGCGACCTAGGAACTGCATAATACTGTTGAGAGTTGCGCAAGACTTCAAAAGTAGCTTGGTTGTTGTGTTCCCTTATTGAACACAGATAGACCCGTCTTCAATTTGATCGATTATTAATGTTTAAAAATAACTAAAGTTGTATTACAAAAGTAGTTTGAAATATTTTGGCAAAGTTTATAGGCAACTTTTGAAATATTTTGTAGTGACAATTGCACATTCAAACGCGCAAAATAAATTCACATTTTTGATATATATGGACGGAATTCATCGAACAAAAAGGACCAATTGTGATGTTTATGGGACATACTGGAGTGCCAACAAAAGAAGCTGGTCAAAGGTAAGGCATGTTTTATATTTTATTTCTGCATTTTGGGGCAGCAGGGTAGCCTAGTGGTTAGAGCGTTGGACTAATAACCAAAAAGGTTGCCAGTTCATGTACCTGAGCTGACAAGGTACAAATCTGTTGTTCTGCCCCTGAACAGACAGTTAGCCTAGGAACAGTGGGTTATCATTGAAAATAAGAATTTGTTTTTAACTGACTTGCCTAGTTAAATAAAGGTATAATTTTAAAAAATTGTGTAGCGCCTGCAGGGTTGAAATATGCTACCCTCTTTGTTTAATGTTGTGCTATCATCAGATAATAGCTTCTTATGCTTTCACCGAAAAGCCTTTTTAAAATCTGACATGTTGGCTGGATTCACAACGATTGTAGCTTTAATTGAGTATCTTACATGTGTGATTTAATGAAAGTTTGATTTTTATATAAATTTGCAGCGCTGCATTTTCCCTGGTTTTTGGCCAAGTGGGACACAAGCGTCCCCTATACCATATGAAGCTAAGAGAGCAAACTGAATGATAATTCATAGCGAATGCTATCTAGCTATGGGATACTCCTCTCTCAAGTAAAGTCTTCCTTTGTAATGTTCCTGAGATCTGTGTTTCGTCATGTGAGTTGAGATGGGTGTGTCTTGGCTATGAATTATACTAAGAACTGTTTTGTAAGGACTCTCAGAGAATTCATTTATAGACACTGAATTGATCGGAGAGTCACAGGGCTATGGTAAATCTCATATAATTAAATATGGACTTTATGATATAACTCTGACTTGTGTGTGGTTTGCTCTCATGATTTGGTAATACAGGAAATTTCCACGACACTGGCCAGGTGAATGTTATGATCCTCTATTGATGTCAACTGTTAAAGCCACTATATTTAATGTAGATTAAGGGGAAGTGGCAGGTTAAATAATACCTTTAAGCCATGAGACAATTGAAACATGGATCCTGTATGTGTGCCATTCAGACGGTGAATGGGCAAGACAAAAGATTTAAGTGCCTTTGACCGGGGTATGGTAGGATGTGCAAGGCACACCGGTTTGAGTATGTCAAGAATAGCAACACTGCTTGGTTTCCTGTGTATATCAAGAATGGTCCACCACCCAAAGGACATCCAACTAACTTGACAACTTTTGGAAGCATTAGTCAACATGGGACAGTATCCCTGTGGAACACTATCGACAACTTGTAGAGTCCATGCCCTGACAAATTTAGACTGTTGAGGGAAAAACGGATTGCAACCCAATATTAGGAAGGTGATCCTAATGTTTTGTACACTCAGTGTACCTCTGGCTGTCTGTCTCTCCTTGGGTCTCTCTTCAATGCTTATTTCAGCTGGGATTTCAACTGCCATACTCCAGTAACCCCTGCTGTTATCGAGAACTACTGTAATTGATGTGATTCCCAGAGAGGGATTTGGAATGAATTATGGCTTTAGACTGTGTGTGACATAACCTCCCCGAGAGAGTACGCATTTACTCTAGTAATAACCCAAATAATTATACCTAATTTCATAAATGAACACACATCAAGTAATTCACATGTCAAAATGATGGATAGAATTGTGTCAGTCTTTCGGTCATAAATAAATAAATGATACGCTGGCTGTAAGTAATAGGAATATATTTCATATGAGTCTTTCCACAGGCATGCCCTTCCCTCTCCGTGATGACCTCAACAACAACACTACGTTAGGCTAACAGGAGGTCAAAATTCACACATTTTTCCCTTGTTTGTAATGACCATAGTACCTAATTGGGCTGCCAAATTTCATTTTGATTGGCCAATTCCACTGTATCTAGATCCCATCAGCGAAAATGTGATGTTTTAATTTAATTTCCTCACAATTATTTACAGTGTCTGGGGCCGAGACTAAACAGACAGCTGGCTCTTACCAGTGGAGACACACCGGAGATGTGTGTGACCAGGTCCTGACCTTGACTCTTGGCGTGTTGGAGCGTTGCGGTTGTCTGATTGTAGGCACGTCGACACACTGTGCTGGCCAGAGCCCCAAGCCTCCTGTAGCTGGGCGGAAGGCCAGGAGCACTGACACCTGACTCCTGCTCCCACAAAGCAGCAGACTCTGGGGGACATATAAAGAGCACACAACGGCTGGACAAACGGATACAAAATGTCTCTTTTTTACTCAACAACCTAACTCAAAGCATCACATATCATCATTAGCTGACCACTCCTGATGAAGGACAAATAGGATGGACCCTCACTAAGAAAAATCTAACAAACTTGTAAGAACTTCTAGATTCAAAACTTCTATAGCTGTTTCATAAATCCTGTATCATATTTACTGACAATGTTACAGTTCATTACTTGTGAGCAGGTCACTCTTTGAGTGACTATGTCTTATGTCCATGAGTTCCGAAGAAGGTACGTGCGTTCAGAAAGTAGTCACACATCTTGACTTTTTCCACATTTTGTTGTGTTACAGCCTGAATTTAAAATTAGTTAAATTTAGATTTGTCACTGACCTGTGGAATTGTTTGACATTTTTACAAAATAATAAAAAATGGAAGTCTGTAATGGTCGAGTCAAAATGTATTCAACCCCTTTTTTTTTACAGCAAGCCTAAATAAGTTCAGGATGAAAAATGTGCTTAACAAGTCACATAATAAGTTGCATGGACTCCCGTGTGCAATGGTGTTTAATATGATTTTTTAAATGACTATGTCATTTCTGTACACCACACATACAATAACCGAGTGTGCAAATGCCAAGAGTGTGCAAAGCTGTCATCAAGGCAAAGGGTGGATATTTTGAAGAACCTCAAATATGTTTTTGATTTGTTTAGCACTTGTTTGGTTACTACATGATTCCATATGTTTTGTTTCTTTGTTTTGGTCTTCACTATTATTCTTCAATGTAGAAAATAGTCAAAAGAAAAGAAAAACCCTGGAATGAGTAGGTGTCCAAACCTTTGGTCTTGTTGTAGGGAAAACACTTCTGGTCTTACTGTGTGGAATGGGGATGTATCATTCTGTAGTTGGTCACTAGCTAGCACATTTGGGTCCTTGGAAGTGGTGGGAATGTTTGTTTTTGGTTTCACATTGGTTGTGGGAACAAAGCCATAAGCTTCCTGACCAGTAAAACTGAAGTTTTTTAAAATTAATGTTCTGAGAACATTTGGCCTGTTTTGGAAACAATTATTTTTAGGTTGCAGGGAGGTTCTGAGAATGTTTTATTCTGGTTCTGATAAGGTTTCCCCTAGAGGTTTTATTAACACTGAGAACATAAATTATAGGTCATTTGGAGGTTAGTGAATAACTTCATTAAAGCTTTTACTGAATGTTTCAATAATACTTTTAATAACACTGCTACCTTATTTTAAAATGACATTCTTAGAATGTTCTCTGAGCTTTCCTAAAGTTCCTGCGTTTTTTTATGGAAAGTTTGAGAATTTAGAGCTTATTGATGTTACTGTGCACAATAAAAAATTCTGAATATTTCCAATAACTGACAAAATAGTTATTATACAGTCTCTGAACGTTCTGAAAACATTGCTTAATAGGGCACACCTGTCGTCAACTTCCGGTGAAATTGGAGGGCGCTCATTTCAAATAAATAATCATACAAATTGTGGATATTAAACATTTAGGTACATACAAGTGTCGTATATGTCGGTTAAAAGCTTAAAGTCTTTTTAATCTAACTGCATTTTCCCATTTATAATAGGCTTTACAGCGAGAGCATGCCATTCGATTGTTTGAGGATGGCGCCCCACATCAACACATATTTCAATCAGCACAGATTTCACAAAAATCACAAATGGTGATTAAAATATTCACTTTTTGAAAATCTTCTGATTTGCAATCCAAAGGATCCCAGCTACAACATGCATGGCAGTTTTTTTAGATAAAATCCTTCTTTATATCCCAAAAGTCTATTTAGTTGGCGTCATCGATTTGAGTAATCCACTCGTTCAACATGCAGAGAAAGGAATCCAAAAGGCTACCTCTAAACTTGTGTTGAAAAGTCAAAAATAAGTTTCTATTTAATGCTTAGGTACCCTAAAATGTAATTAAACTATCATTTCTCATGCGGAGAGAAATATGTTCAACAGGAAAGCAAAATTAGCAGAGACTGATTTCCAACTCTGACTCCCAGTACTAAAACTCAAAGTTCTTCCTCGTTTGGGAAGAAACAAGACTGAAACCTTGAACAAAGACTGTTAACATCTAGTGAAAGCCATAGGAATTGCAATCTGGGAGCTGGATTTGGATATGACCCTATACATTCCATTGGAAGAGCATGGGCTCTCAAAAAAACCCAATTCCGTTTGTTTTATCTTTAGATTTTCTCCGACCATATCTATTGTGTTATAGTCTCATACAATATTTTAACATTTCTACAATCTTCAGTGTTTTCTATCCAATGGTACCAATTATATGCATATCATGGCTTCTGTGCCTGAGTAACAGGCACTTTACTTTGGGTGCGTCAGTCAGACAGGAAGTGAAGAAAAAAAGACCCTAGCCTGAAGAAGCTTTAGATCTCAAAGGTATCTAAATGTAATCTTCGTAATCCCCAAAAGTAATTATTTGTCATGAGAGGGACAAAAACAATAACTAGTAATGCTGCACACTCCAAGAAAAGGTTACCATCTAACCTTTCTGGTAAAAAAAAGTTATATTGCTGAGGTGTAGTCACTTTCTTTTGAGGACAAGCTTAAGTATACAATACAAATGTATAAAATGTTACATTTTTATCATAATGTATTTCCTAGTCAACAAAATTGTGTAAATTAGGCTTGAAATTACTTTTTTTTCAAAATATTGTATAGTCAATTTATACAATAAGATTTCACCTTCCTTATAAAACTCTAAAATGCATATCTGTACATTTAGTGTTAGAGAAAATTTACATATTTCCTAAAGGTCTTTCCTAAACAAAACGTTTGTCTGTCCCCCCCCCCCTCCGCTGTGAACGGCTTAGAGCACTAGCTTGTCTTCCAGAACTCAATAGGAACTCGCCTTTCATCTCATATCAATCTTGTCCGTCTATGACAAACAGAAAGGTTTAAAATTCTTTTAGATTAGCTATAACATTTCTCAAAAAATTTGCTACAGTGAGAAAAACCACTCTCCCCTGCTACGTTACGATGTAAGGATTACAGCCATATGTTTTGTTAGTGCCTTTATAAAAGGCAGATGAGACATACTCCTGTGCCCATGAGAGTCAGGGTGTCATGCTCGTCATAAGGATTGGACCAAGGCGCATTCGTGGTATGTATACATTCTCTTTTTAATTAATGAACAAAAAGAACCAAACAAAACATGAAGTATACAAACTAGTGCTTACAGGCAACTCAACATGGACAAGATCCCACAACTAACAATGGGGAAACTGGCTACCTAAATATGATACCCCCCAATCAGAGACAACGATAAACAGCCTTCTCTGATTGGGAACCATATCAGGCCAACATAGACATACAAAAACCCTAGACATACAACAACTAAAGTACCCACCCTAGTCACACCCTGACCTAACCAAAATATATAGAAAAACAGAGAATCTAAGGTCAGGGCGTGACACAGGGCTACTGCTCAATGCAAGCTATTTTGATCTACGGTGTCCAAAGATCGATTTATAAGCAAAAATGTTAGTGGGCAACCAGTACAAGAAGCTCGCAGGTCCCCGAAACAGGGAAATTTACATGGAAGAGGTTAAGAGAACCAGGTGGGAACTTGTGTGTAATGTTCAGTGGAAGTACTGAAATTCCCAAATAAGAATTGTTTCTTAACACCAGCCTTCTAATCATCAGAGCAGCACAGCATGTTCTCTGTACAGAGCATCTAAGAGATGGCTCACCTCAGAGAGCCTATATACCACACACTGTGTGAGTGGTGGGCGTGGGATGGATGCAGTGAGGGTTGATTAACTTTGGTCAGACAGGGCCAACTGCTTATCCTGCCTGCCTATCTGAGGACGGGATCACCTGTACTCCCAGAGCAGGAGGATTAGTCTGGAGAACACCCGAGTGACTTGTCTGGCCAGACAGGGCCACAGGTGGAACCGATAATACCACTTATATAAAATGGGGTTCATTGACTTAATAATGACACTTGCAGACCGGCAGAAGTGCCTATACATTGTGCCCCCTCGCACAGTATAAAAGCAAATAATAGATTGTTCAACAGCCCGAGTCAAACTCAAGAACCCATTCAATCTGGCAGGCAGGGGGTTTGAGTAAAAGATTATTAGAATAATCTCAATTGACATTGAAATGACTAAAACCAAATTGAAACTGTAGAAATGATAATGGTTCTACATTTATAGTCTCTTCACTCTGTCCAGCTTGCTGAAGGTTCCGTTTGGCTCAGTTGGTAGAGCATGACCCTTGCAATGGCAGTGTTGTGAGTTCAATTCCTATGGGAGACCAGTATAAAAAAACGAATATGTTTATGTACTGTAAGTGTCACTGGATAAGAGTGTCTGACAAATAATGTAAAATGCTAACACTGATCAAATTCCAAAAGCGATGGATATGGGACAATTTTCTACACATTGACTGCGAAGAAATATAATACATTTTAATTGCTTCCCTCCAGACCTCGGGGAAGACAGAATGCTACCCGCAGGGGAAATTAGTTTGACACCCCGGTTCTACAGGTATGGTATGGGGATTCTTTATAGATTTCCTTATGGTCTGGCACCTTCTCTAACATCCAGATAGGGTTCCATTTGGCAAGCCAAGTATGTATTTGGCTAATTTAGTTGAATATAATATATTTCCCTTAGATTGTAACAGACTGACTCATGTATGAGTCATCATGTGGAGGGTGAAGAGGTTGTGTCTAGTGCAAGTGCTAGAGAACATCTCATCTTCAGGCATTGCTTAGAGATGTTATCACTTTATCTCACTTGTCTAAATCATGCTGTTATGTTCTTTCTGTTATGTTCTTTCTGTGTCATAAAACAAAACATCTCCTATCACCAGTCATCTACTACAGCTTGTCTGCTGTAACCATGAAACCATAGCGATCCACTGTTTTGTTTCTCAATTGTAGGTTGCCACCTTGTGGTGAAAGTTGAAATGGCTACAGTATACTGTTCAAAATGGGTCAGTGCGATCCGGGATCTTTGGGACGTCCCTCAACGGATAGCAACGACCCTTGTAAATGTTTAGCTGTCATACTCCCATGCCATATCCTTATCTGAACTAACTCAACACATTAAGAAGAAAAAAGATTACGTTTGAAGTATACCATTCTCCTCAGAGGATCCAGGCAGAACATAGTTGACCAGACTCTCAGCCAGGGTCAGTGCAGTGTCTGCTCCCTCCCCTGCAAGGTGGACAGGCTTGCTGTTCAGGACGTAGCTAAAGCCATCACTGAAGGCACTCCTGGTCAACTGGAGCCAACTGGATGCCATGCTGACCACCCTGTCTGAGGTGCCAGCGATGGGGCTGGCGATGCCCTCCTTAGCTGTCTGCACTGTAGATGTGACTGCATCCACTATGCCAGACGCCAGCTGTGTGAAACAGAGGAAAAAGACAGGTTTTAGGGGCAGAAGTCATGCTGTGTAACAAGCATTTTAAATTGACTCAGAAAATAGCTTCCTTGCCTTCTCAGGGGGATACTGCAGAGCTGGGATCTTTTCCTCCAGATGATCCAGCCCTTTACAGGCCAGATTGTTGGCAGCAACAACTAGAGACAATATATTGAGTTTAGAGAAGGTAATGATGTGTTTTACACTGCCGATAACCTCTGAGTATTGAAGACATTGAAAGATGTTCTCTACTCTGTGAAATTATTTAATCACAAATAATACGTTATTAAACATCTCCAGGAGCTAGATAGCAAAAATGCAGATGAGATCATTGTCATTTTGGCATTGCTCTCTGAGACAGAATATCTGTGGCACACCTTAGTGACATGCAAGCTGCAATCTGCCTTGGTACTTTCATTATATTGCACTCATTACAACAGATCCTTTTTCCTCACTTGCCAATGGGTTGTGAGCAAAGTTGTAGTGCATTTCCAGATTCAAAACTTTCCTTCATTAAAATGTTTGTGAAGTAAGCTAGAACGTGAGACAATGAAATATTTAAATTGCCCAATTTATCATGAAATCTCAAAGTCTACTTATCACCAGAGAACAGTTTTGCAATTTGTGAATGTGAGTTCAGGACACAGAGTTCATCCAATATAAATTAAATTTCACAACCAGGAAATGTAACATCCCCAGAGAGAGTTTCATGACAACTGTGTGTTCTCCCCATCAACAAGTAGAACATAGAAACAGTCAAACCAAGTCTTGTAGACCTGGCTCAGTCTACTAAACCTGGCTCTACTAAGAGCTGGCCCTAGCCCAGGCGTACGGCAGGACACATTTCAGTACTTCCACTGAACATTACACACAAGTTCCCAGACTCAACAGCACAACGGATTTGTTGTCACTACAGATAATCAAACAAACAGCAAACACTCTCAGTGAGAATGAGCTCGTTTACTCCTTTTCATGTATTGCACTTCACAGCATCAACATGTATTGAAGGATTACTTTTGAGGTACTGCATGTTCAGGTTACTGTAGTAGATGGACATCACAATCAGGTAATGGTACTGCAGTGTGAAGCAGTATAGACTATTGTACTGTAGTAGCTGAACATATGGTTAATGAACTGATTACATAGCCTATCTATTTGTCTGGACTGGTGGCAGGGTGACTAACAATTTTTGCAGTGCAGCAATTGATGACAGTTAGCACTAAGGCAGGGAATCAGTGTGCTCACGCTGGGTCTCCAGTCGGTCGATGGCAGGCTGGATGCTCCACACTGCCAGACTGCTGGCAGTCCTGGCCCCCCTCTCATACACCCCACACACAGAGCAGAGGAGCGGGTGGGTCTGCTTGGTGCTAGTGTAGGTCCTCTCAATAACCTCATAGGTAGAGCTCACTGCAGGTAGGCTTAGGAGTCTGACAAACACATTGTCCTGAGAGACATGGAACAACAATTCACTCCTCAAGCTGAGACAGACATGCGCAACTCTGTCAATGTGCATACATACTGTAGTAGGCTACATATATACATAACTGTTATTATAGTCTGTCAGAGATTTACAGATGAGGGTTAGGATATTGTACTGTAGTGGAATTATGTTATCAGTGCATGAACATGTAGTTGTAAATTGTTTGGAAACCTTACCTTTTCCTGGGCTTTGGTGGATGCTGTTTTCTCTGGAGCCATTATGACTTATCAACTAGGCCTATGTGAATGACATAATGATGAATCATTGTTGCACCTGAAGCAAGTTTGGAACTACTACCAGCATATTGACTTGTAGAAACATTTTATATTGAATATATTATTAGGCTACTACTACAGAAGTAAACCAGCAATTTTTTAAAATCAAATGTAATATGAATAGAAACTAACCGTCTAGTGTTGAGTCCCGCTGAAGACCGTGGCACATTTAATTTGGTGAGGAACAGAAGAACTATACAGACACAACCTGGGGAAAAAGCCTGCTCATCACGCCCACTTAAAGGAGAAGTCTACCCAAAATCCAGAATCTCCCAAGTGGTTCCAAACCTTGAAACTATTTCAGTGGAGTTCCCCTCTCTCTCCCTGGATTGCAGAACTGAGACAGCTGCAAAAACAGGTCATGTGACTCGTGACATTCCTGGATGCAGTCCTCGCTCCTCTCCGTTGTCAGTGAATGCATGATTTACAAATCTGCAAACTGTTGGCAAAATCATTGTTTTATTGAATTCGTACGGCCAAATTTGCTATTTTTGTCAAAAGTACATTTGGTACTTTTCAACCAGATTTGTGATTATTTTCTATCATTATTTTATGTAGCCCTCATAGGGAAAACCCTACTCATTATATGCCAATATATGGAGCTGTCTTCAGTATCTTCACTACTTCCAACCCCCCCAAATCAAGCTGGAAATCAAGCTCCATATAAGGGCATATCGTGACATATCGTGACATTTCTAAATAGAAGGGTTTCCCCCATGAGGGCGCTCATGCACAGATTTTACCCATCTCCACTTCAGTGTCAGTCAGCTACCTAAAATAAAACATGTAATTATCGCAAATATTTAATGAGGAAAAGTCAACATTTTGTGACCCAAAAAAGTATTTTTAGACAAAAACAGCTCATTTCAATAAAACAATGTATTTGCTTACAGGGCGCAGATTTGTGAATCATGCATTCGCTGACAACAGAGCAGAGTGAGGCCTGCATCCAGCAATGTCACAAATCACGTGACCCCTTTTTTCAGCTGTTGAATGTGTTGTCTATGGAGAATTTGTAATTGTTCTATGTAATTATTGTTGGCTATTTTTATTGTATAATTTTACATGGAGCTCAGGCATTATGAAAGAAAAATGAAATATACTATTTGATCAAAACAAGAATACCATAACAGACTGTTAAGTGCTGTTGGAGTGTATGGAGTGTGAAAGAAGCAATAACTCAACTAACACTGCGTGTTGTCTGTCCCAGAATAAAATAATTTTATAGGCTCCAGTACCATCGTGTCCGTGCATGCTGATTAGTTGCCTTGGAATGGAGTCAGAACCAAAAGGTTACAATTGGTTACAATCGGATCAGCCGATTGCCTAGGGACATCTTCAGCAGTGCCGTGTATCCAGTGCATCACAAGTGGATTTCATTTCATTTTGGTGCCTTTCGTATTATAGGGAGTTCTCTCTGAATTCTCTGAATTTGTCTATTTGTTATTTTCAGAGTACATTTCTCAGTCATTTGAGTTGTATTTTTAAACAGTCTCTCACCCAGCATTGAATAAAACAATTGTTTTACACATTTTATTTGACTTTTGGGATATTTTACTATTAATACCATGGCAGAAGGTATTGATAGAACCAGACCAGGTAAAGGTTATGGTGGCACTAGGCCCAAAGTCTTAGTGCACTTTGCTGACCCTAGCTCAGTCCTTGATTTACCAGATCTTGGAAACTACTGTGAATATGACACCGTACACTTCAACACCAGGCCCTCTAGTGACCCAGCTACAGAGTTAGGTGTGTTGATGGAGAAGTTAGGCGAGCACATTGGAGACTCAGTGACAGCCAGACTACTATTTGAGGGTGAATGTGGGAAAACAACGCAGCCCTCCAGATGTCACAGTGGCTCAGCCAACTCCAGCCCACAGGGTACAAACCTAGATATATCTCAGTTGAATGTAATCCTGAAATCTAATGCCAAGGATACACCAGTCTTCAGGGGGATGGGTCAGACAAGTGTGACTTTCTGGAATGGGTTGATGTGATGGGGATTGACGTGAAGAGAAGGAGTGTCCCATTAACCAGCCAGTCAGAGAAGAAGATGAGTAGGCTAAGGCATTCTGAAGCAGCACTATACCAGCAGGTAGCCTAGTAGTTAAGAGCATTGGGCCAGTAACTGAAAGGTTGCTGGATCAAATCCCTGAGTTGACTATGTGAAAAATCTGTTGGTGTCCTTGAGCAAGGCACTTAACCCTTGCTCTGGAGAACAGTATCTGCTAAATGGCTAAAATATTTTTGTGTAAACAACAACAGTGCCCCTGAACAGGCATGCCATGTGTGTAAAGATACAGCACACACCACATTCTCCCACTGTCAGTCTAGTCGACTATGTTTCAGATGTCATTCCATAGGTCATGTTAGAGAGACTGCCATATAGCAGCATCTAAGACCCTGGCTGCCCGAGTGACGAGCCAGCCAGAATCCACCAGCTCAGGAAACCAGGTTGCCTGCATTCGGAGAGGAGAAGTGAAGGTAACAGTGAAAGATCCCTCAGTGAAGTACCTGATTACGAGTCAGTTTATTCATCACTTAATGAAATTTCCCAAGAGTCTCCCAAAGTAGTCTCCAGAACACACAGCCTGTTGATAGCTCATATAGCATCTTTTACACGCCAGTCAAAATTAACAGTCAGATCACAGTCAATGCCATGTTGGATACCAACTTAATGGCCTGCACACTTCTGGGTAAATGAGATTAAGGGGGTACGGCAAACCAGTCAAATGAAAAGGGGATGTAGAGCCAGAGGTTATAATGTCAGTGTGTCATCTTGCGGCTTTGTGATACACCCAGATGCTCATTACCTTGGTGCCAGCCCAGATGGGACATTTTTTTTGACCCTGCCACAAATCCTCCTTTTGCCATGGTTCCACCTGTCTCCAGAGAGTGGCAGATACCGTCCTAAAGACATTAATGACACTCAGTTGTATCCTATGTACTCATTATGTTTTGCCTGTTCAAAGAGGTGTGTTTATGTTGTCCTTTGCTGAAACCAACTTGAATTATGTGCTGTGTGTGTTTGTCTTCTGAGGGAGTTTTCGAGACTTAGTGTTTGTTGTTTTCCCAGTGTTACTGTGATCCTTCCTTTACTGTGTCTCAAAAAATGTTTATGTTTATCCTTAAACGCTGATTCCTCGTCTGGTCTCTTCTCTGCACCTGGGTCCCAACCTCACCATGTCACAGCAAGCTTCAGCCCATCAACATGGACCCAGCAGAGATCACCCAGATCAAGAATGTTGTAACCCACCAAGGAGCACTGCTGGAGCGGCAGCAAGAACAACTCTTCCAGATATCAGAAACACTCTGGGCACTTACCGACTCCCTCTAACCACAGTCCAACCCCAACCCAGGAGGAGCCAATGCCCAAGTCTCATCACCCAGTGCTACAGGCGTCACCGTAGATCCTCAAGGGAACCTGCACAGGGAATCATCCCAGCCCCCTGAGCGGTATGACAGGCCCCCGGGAGGATGCAAGGGGTTCCTCACTCAGTGCTCTCTAATGTTCGAGCTACAGTCCTCCTCGTTCCACACCGATCAGGCCAAGATCGCCTACATAATCTCTCTACTCTCAGGAAAGGCCATGGCATGGGCAACAGCAGTGTGGGAACAGCAGCCAGCTCCATATTAGCCTTCACTGCGACGAGACTACGACTACCTAGTCGGCGGAAGAGAAGCGGCCAGCCGACTGTTCAACATCTGCCAAGGGGCCAGACCAGTGACTGACTTTGCCATTGAGTTCCGCACTCTCTCGCCGCCGAGAGTGGGTGGAATACACAGGCACTCGTCAAAGCTTTTCCACCGGTCAATGCTTTCCACCAGGGGTTGTTTAACTCTGTCAAGGATGAACTGGCCTCTCAGGAACTGGGAGAAGACCATTAGTCGCTGATAACGCTGGCAAACAGGATTGACAACTGCCTCTGAGAACGTATGAGACAGAGCTTTTTAGACACCAACCCAGTATCCCGGGTTCCTTAGCACCCCAAGCCCCCCGAACCCAGCATTGAGGAGCCCAATGCAGTTGGGACTTAAACATCTGAGTCGCACACGTCTGAGCCCATAGGAGTCTGACAGGCTCATGTGCGAAGGCTGCTGCCTCTACTGTGGAGGTATTGTCCATCTCCGTGCTACATGCACAGAGCTGACGGGAAACGCCAGGGCTCGCCAGGACAAGGGGAGACCCTGACATGCTGTGCAGTTACTCACCAGCTAACCAGTCACTGTCTGTCACTACCCACAACCCTCCACTGGGACAACCGTCAGCACCAGATTCAAGCTTTCGTGGACCCTGGGGTGATTTCATTGATCAAGCCTTCACAAGAGAATTACAAATCCCGTGTGTGAAATCTCCCATCCATCGGCAGATTCAAGCCCTCGATGGGCTCCGGTCAGGTGGAATGTCAGACCAAGCCCTTTCTACTGCAGGTTGGGGTGAATCACTCAGACTCTTAGTTTTCTTTTGATCACGGCTGCCGAGAACATCCTTATCCTAGGGTACAAGTGGCCAGCGCTACATAACCCACTACTCTCCTGGTCCACAGGACACCTACTACACCTACTGGAGTAAGGACTGCCAGGCTAAATGTCTATGATCCCCACCTAGAGCCTTGCTGCGTCCCCCTGCATCCATTGAAGACCAAGTCTTCTCCTCTCTCCCTCCCCAATACTTCGACCTCCGGAAGGCCTTCAGTAAGAGGCAAGCCACCACCCTCACTCGGTAGTGCCCATACGACTGCGCAATGAAACTCAAACCCAGCTCCACCCCTCCCCGGGTGGGGATCCCTGAAGATGCAGTCATGTACAATAAGGTGGTGCAGGTTTCTTCTTCATGTGCCTTTCTTTCCAAGCGGAACACAACTACAATGTGGGCAACCGGGAGCTCTTGGCAGTCAAGTGGACTCCGAGCCCATCATCCCCAGCTCTCGCATTGTGGCTCCCGTATTATAGAGTACAGTGCCTTGCGAAAGTATTCGGCCCCCTTGAACTTTGCGACCTTTTGCCACATTTCAGGCTTCAAACATAAAGATATAAAACTGTATTTTTTTGTGAAGAATCAACAACAAGTGGGACACAATCATGAAGTGGAACGACATTTATTGGATATTTCAAACTTTTTTAACAAATCAAAAACTGAAAAATTGGGCGTGCAAAATTATTCAGCCCCTTTACTTTCAGTGCAGCAAACTCTCTCCAGAAGTTCAGTGAGGATCTCTGAATGATCCAATGTTGACCTAAATGACTAATGGTGATAAATACAATCCACCTGTGTGTAATCAAGTCTCCGTATAAATGCACCTGCACTGTGATAGTCTCAGAGGTCCGTTAAAAGTTCAGAGAGCATCTTGAAGAACAAGGAACACACCAGGCAGGTCCGAGATACTGTTGTGAAGAAGTTTAAAGCCGGATTTGGATACAAAAAGATTTCCCAAGCTTTAAACATCCCAAGGAGCACTGTGCAAGCGATAATATTGAAATGGAAGGAGTATCAGACCACTGCAAATCTACCAAGACCTGGCCGTCCCTCTAAACTTTCAGCTCATACAAGGAGAAGACTGATCAGAGATGCAGCCAAGAGGCCCATGATCACTCTGGATGAACTGCAGAGATCTACAGCTGAGGTGGGAGACTCTGTCCATAGGACAACAATCCGTCGTATATTGCACAAATCTGGCCTTTATGGAAGAGTGGCAAGAAGAAAGCCATTTCTTAAAGATATCCATAAAAAGTGTTGTTTAAAGTTTGCCACAAGCCACCTGGGAGACACACCAAACATGTGGAAGAAGGTGCTCTGGTCAAATGAAACCAAAATTGAACTTTTTGGCAACAATGCAAAATGTTATGTTTGGCGTAAAAGCAACACAGCTGAACACACCATCCCCACTGTCAAACATGGTGGTGGCAGCATCATGGTTTGGGCCTGCTTTTCTTCAGCAGGGACAGGGAAGATGGTTAAAATTGATGGGAAGATGGATGGAGCCAAATACAGGACCATTCTGGAAGAAAACCTGACGGAGTCTGCAAAAGATCTGAGACTGGGACGGAGATTTGTCTTCCAACAAGACAATGATCCAAAACATAAAGCAAAATCTACAATGGAATGGTTCAAAAATAAACATATCCAGGTGTTAGAATGGCCAAGTCAAAGTCCAGACCTGAATCCAATCGAGAATCTGTGGAAAGAACTGAAAACTGCTGTTCACAAATGCTCTCCATCCAACCTCACTGAGCTCGAGCTGTTTTGCAAGGAGGAATGGGAAAAAATGTCAGTCTCTCGATGTGCAAAACTGATAGAGACATACCCCAAGCGACTTACAGCTGTAATCGCAGCAAAAGGTGGCGCTAGAAAGTATTAACTTAAGGGGGCTGAATAATTTTGCACGCCCAATTTTTCAGTTTTTGATTTGTTAAAAAAGTTTTAAATATCCAATAAATGTCGTTCCACTTCATGATTGTGTCCCACTTGTCGTTGATTCTTCACAAAAAAATACAGTTTTATATCTTTATGTTTGAAGCCTGAAATGTGGCAAAAGGTCGCAAAGTTCAAGGGGGCCAAATACTTTCGCAAGGCACTGTATAGAGACCATAGTATGACAAGCCCAGACCCGAGAACCTGACTGCGGCGGCGGTCCTACAATAGTCATACTAATAGATTCCGCAATCAGCCCATTCTCAAGTGCTACAATGGGGACAGTACTCTAAATTAACTGGGCATCCAGGGGTTAATCAGACACTGGGGTTGCTGAGGTTGAAATTCTGATGAACCAACATGATTTAGGATGTGAGATAATTTGTTACGGCCTGTTCCACCTGTGCCCAAAGCAAGTCCTCATGACAGTGACCGGCTGGGTTGCTACAACCTCTTTCCATCCCCAGCTTGCCCTGGTCCCACCTGCCCGTAGACTTTATCACAGGGTTACCTCCATCCCAAGGGTTTACCACTATCCTGGTGGTCGTTGATCGATTCTCCAAGGCAGTCCATTTTATTGCCTTACCCAGGTTTCCCTCAGCGAAGGAGACTGCTGATCTCATGATTACCCATGTCTTTCAACTACACAGACTTCCCCAGGACATTGTCATCGATCGTGGGCCCCAGTTCGCCGCACGGTATTGGAAAGCCTTCTGCTCCCTGTTGGGGGCAGTGGTCAGTCTCTGCTCTGGGTTCCACCCACAGAAAAATGGGAAATGGAGCAGGCCAACCAGGAGCTGGAGAAGTTCCTCTGCTATTCGTCTTCAACCAGGCCAGCAACTGGAGCAAGTTCCTCGTCTGGGTGGAGTATGCTCACAACACACTGCCAAACTCTGTCTCCGTTCAAGTGTCAGTTCGGGTTCGGCCTGTTCGGGGGTGCCATCAGCCGAGGCGTTCATTCGACGATATCGCACTAACTGGATCAGAGCGCAAATCCTCCTTGCTCCGCTCATCTGCCCGACACCAACACCAGACAAACCGGCACTGAAGGCCTCTTCTGCTCCTCCGGCCGGGTCAACGAGTGTGGCTGTCCACCCGTGATCTTCCCTTAAAGGTGGACTCGTGGAAGCTCGCTCCACGCTACATAGGACCATTCAAGATCCTGAATCGCATCAACCCGGTCACCTATTGTCTCCAGCTTCCCAGGTCTATGAGGGTCTATCCATCCTTCCATGTCTACCGTCTCAATCTGGTGAGGACTAGTCCCTTCTCTCCCCCCACACCTGCCCCTCGACTTGTTGTTGGTTGCCTGGCCTACACTGTCCGGTGTCTGTTGGAGGCTTGTCGGGTCTGAGGCACCCTGCAGTACCTGGTGGACTGGGAGGGCTACAGCGCTGAGAAGCGGGTGTGGGTGCCTGCCCGGGACATTGTTAAGGGAATTTTTATCAATGATGACTAATTATGTATACATTTCAATCAGGACTGACTAGTCCAAATGCCATTATGTACTGTACATATATGAATTTTCTCTCTTGCCCCCATTCCCAATTGTATATAATATAGTCAGGAGTTTAGTAACAATGACGGTCTGTTCCTTTGTACAAATGAATGAACTATCTCCAGATGGCAGGGACGGACTATCTCCAGACTGTCTAGAATGCTGATTTACAATGACTGACCTTGACTTCAGGCGAGGAGGGAAGGCTCGAAAACTATAAGGCCTCTCTACTAGTGTCATGAAGAGATAGAACATTTGGAAAACGCTGACGTCATTTTCAGTTTATAACCTGTGGTAAAATGTGTATGTACCAGTACTCTCAGGAACGCTGTTACCTGACTTTTAAGACTGGTCTCAATCTATTTCATGCAAAATGATAAATTTACAACTTAGTATGAAATAGATAGTGTGAATTTGGTTTTGGCTACAAAACATATGGGAATTTAGAATTCCTCTAACAGACATCCAGGATCCGGGACTCATTCGGGACTTTAACCAACTACGTGGTGGTCGCCCTGGCTCTGCGGCTAGAGCCACTCCTAGAATGGGGCGTATTGTCATGGTTCCACCTGTCACCAGAAGGCAGCAGAAACCATCCTAGAGACATTAGCAACACCCAGGTGGGTCCTATTAACTCATTATGATTTCCCTGTTAAAAGAGGTGTGTTTTCTGTTGTCCTTTGTTGGAGCTTTAGTTATGTGCCATGTGCGTTTGTGTCCTGAGTGAGTTTCCAGACATAGTGCTTGCTGTTTTCCCAGTGTTACTGTGATCCTTCGTTACCGTGTCTCAGTAAAGTATTATGTTTATCCTTAATCGCTGATTCCTCGTCTGGTCTCTTCTCTGCATCTGGGTCCAACCTCACCCTCTGACACCTTTTGATCTCTCAGAAGTTAAAGTGGCACTATGTAAGTTTGTGTTTCCGGGTGTTTTTGGAGACCTGTCCTGCTAGAATGCTGTATTTTTTTCTAGATTAGAACTCAATTTCCCAGAAATCCCAACTCTCATAGAAGGCTGGGAATGACATGATATATCAACATGAGCACCTTGTCACCGGTCTTGATCCTGGATCCTTTTGCTCTCTTATTATTCACATCTGCCTGATGTTTCTGCTCTCTAATGGTGTGAGCTTCAGTGAAGGCGATCACTTTCCTCAGGTCCTTCTGGAGAGATTCTATGTGCTTTGGGTAAGTCACTTCTCCTATTTCCATCAGGACACTCTTGAAAACCACATCAATAGGAATGCAGGGCAGGGAACTTTGCCAAACATAGAGTAGAATGGTGGAAAGCCGGTTGTTTCGTGGGCAGTGCAGTTATACATGAAGATAAGCATTTGAAGCATCTGGGATCAGTTCTGTTTTGGGCTGGGTGGGAGGGCTTTAATCATGTTGTCCAACGTCTGATTAAAGTGCCCAGTGCAGCCCAATCACGCCCAATCACGGTCAGATGTGATACAGCCTGGATTAAAACCAGGGACTGTAGTGATGCCTCTTGCACTGAGCTGCAGTGCCTTAGACCACTGCGCCACATGGAAGCCATGACCAATATGACCAATATATATTGTCCTGCTACAGTGGTTCTTCCTTTAAAAGTTTTGAGCTTATGCCACGATCGTTTGTGGTAGATGGTGGCAGATTATGGTAAATTGTGTAATTCTGGGAACAATGGCTGACACTTAAACAACGTGCCATAGAATTCTGTAGCCCCCCGCAAGCTGTGCTGCAGAACGCCACAACTTTTAAAGGAAGAACTACTGTAATAGCCCATTTTTTGTTTAGATAAACAGCTCGTTTTGAATGGTAACTGTGTTAAGGGTGGAGTTTGGGGCGGGATGAGGAGTACTGGAAAGGTGTGACTTTCAGGTTACAATAGGCCATAAGTATACAGCAGATCACTGATTGTCCTCACGTTGAATATGCTGAAACAACATACTGTAGCACCATGACCAGGATCTCTATTCATTTAAGTGAGGAGATTAGTGCTTTCAGGAGGAATGGAACATCTACTGGAGACATTTCAAAAATACTGGTGGACTTTGGGATCTTGGTCACGGGACAGTGCTATTTGAAAACACAATCATCAGATTCCTGTGTTACGCTGAACGTGAAACCTCGGGAAAATTAACAGGTACAGTAGGCTACAACAATACTGTAAAGTAGGCCTAAAAATGCTAAAAATATTGCTTAAATAAATTGACTGCTGGTATTTACTGCTGCACAGTTTTACATTGTATTCCGTTTCCAGTGAACGACTCACTAATGGATGAAGATGACGAGCGCTCGGCAAAGGCCATCTGTAATCTACGGGGCATCACGGCACAACATCTACATCGCTCTAATCACAGTCAGAAGACAGTTGAAGAAAGTTGTGTGGACTTATTTAAAGGCTCGGTAAGACAATATATATATATATATACACATATACACACTACCGGTCAAAGGTTTTAGAACACCTACTCATTCAAGGATTTTTCTTAATTTTTTATATTTTTTTACATTGTAGAATAATAGTGAAGACATCAAAACTATGAAAGAACACATGGAATCATGTAGTAACCCAAAAAGTGTTAAACAAATCAAAATATATTTCAAATATTCACCCTTTGCCTTGATGACAGCTTTCAACACTCTTGGAATTCTCTCAACCAGCTTCATGACGTAGTCATCTGGAATGCATTTAAATTACCAGGTGTGCCTTCTTAAAAGTTAAGTTGTGGAATTTCTTTCCTTCTGAGTGCGTTTGAGCAAATCAGTTGTGTTGTGAAAAGGGAGTCGGGTATACAGAAGATAGCCCTATTTGGTAAAAGACCAAGTCCATATTATGGCAAGAACAGCTCAAATAAGCAAAGAGAAATGACAGTCCATCATTACTTTAAGACATGAAGGTCAGTCAAGAAATTTGAAAGTTTCTTCAAGTGCAGTTGCAAAAACCATCAAGAGCTATGACGAAACTGTCATGTATTGTCATGTTGTGTCTTGTTCCTGTTCTTTCTCTTCACCCTGTCTCCCTCTGCTGGTCGTATTAGGTTACCTCTTCTTACCCTCCTTCCCCCAGCTGTTCCTTGTCTCCTCTAACTACCTCGTTCACCCCTTTTCCCACCTGTTCCCTTTTTCCCTCTGATTAGGTCTCTATATCTCTCTCTGTTCCTGCTTCTGTCTTTGTCGGATTCTCGTTTGTGTTTCTCATGCCTGAACCAGACTATCGTCGTGTTTGCTGCAACCTTGTCCTGTCCTGTCGGAATCTGCCAGTTCATCTAACCTTGTCCTGTCCTGTTGGAATCTGCCTGTCCATCTGAGCCTACATGTGTTTCGTCATTAAAGAAACTCTGTTTTGTTAATTCGCTTTTGGGTCCTCATTCACGCACCTGACAGAAACTGGCTCTCATTAGGACTACCACAGGAATGGAAGACCCAAAGTTACCTCTGCTGCAGAGGATAAGTTCATTAGAGTTACCAGCCTCATAAATCGCAGCCCAAATAAATACTTCAGAGTTCAAGTAACAGACACATCTCAACATCAACTGTTCAGAGGAGACTGTGTAAATCAGGCCTTCGTGGTCAAATTGCTGCAAAGAAACCACTACTAAAGGACACCAATAAGAAGAAGAGACTTTCCTGGGCCAAAGAAACATGAGCAATGGACATTAGACAGGTAGAAATTTGTCCTTTGGTCTGATGAGTCCAAATTTGAGATTTTTGGTTCTAACGGCTGTGTCTTTGTGAGACGCGGTGTGGGTGAATGAATGATCTCCGCATGTGTATTTCCCACCGTAAAGCATGGAGGTAGTGTGATGGTGTGGGTGTGCTTTGCTGGTGACACTGTCTGTGATTTATTTAGAATTCAAGGTGCACTTAACCGGCATGGCTACCACAGCATTCTGTATCAATACGCTACGCCATCCCATCTGTTTTGGGCTTAGTGGGACTATAATTTGTTTTTCAACAGGACAGTGACCCAACACACCTCCAGGCTGTGTAAGGACTATTTTACCAAGTGGGAGAGTGATGGAGTGCTGCATCAGATGACCTGATGGGAAAAATGGGAGAGTGTCTACATTGTGGTGGATTGCAAATCACAGACTCACATCTACAAGAACGGGAACCCTGAGACTGGACAGTTGAAAGTAGTTCATCGCAATCTCCTGCACTGTGTCAACTTCCTGCCCCTGTCCTGTGAGTCAGAAGATGACGGTGAAGCCCTGAGAGTGATGTCTGGGGAAGATGCTGATGATTCCAAAGATTATTCTGAGGATGCAGCAAGTTCTGACAAGGAGGACTCTGAAGCTGATGTATGTTCCCCGGATGGTGATCGCCAGGATGAGGAACTCTCTCAGAATGGATTGGATGACCTGGAGACAAGCTCGCTCAGAGACCATATAGAAATAGAAGGAATATCAAGTGAAGAACAGGAAACCGTACTGCCCGAATATGAAGAATATCGGAACTTGTTGAAATGTCAGATGATGGACAAGAACCAGTCCAGAAACAGAACAAAGCAAGGTCAGAGATGGGACCTGTTGACGAAGAAGAGTCTAATACCCCTGGCCCCGCTGTAACTAGGTCCAGAGTTGGCAGACTCATAAAGCCAGTCTCATTTACTCATAAAGCCACCCGATGTCACAGCAAGGCCAAAAGGATCATCAAGGACAACAACCACCCGAGCCACTGCCTGTTCACCCCGCTATCATCCAGAAGGCGAGGTCAGTTAACGTGCATCAAAGCTTGCACTGAGAGTCAAAAAACAGCTTCTATCGCAAGGCCATCAGACTGTTAAACAGCCATAACTAACATAGAGAGGCTGCTGCCAACATACATACCCAAATCACTGGCCACTTTAATAAATGGATTTAATAAAGGTATCACTAGTCACTTTATATAACGCCACTTTAGTCATGTTTACGTATCCTACATATGTATATACTGTACTTCGTACCATTTACTGCATCTTGCCTATGCCGCATGGCCATCGCTCATCCATATATTTGTATGTACATATTCTTATTCCATCCCTTTACATGTGTGTGTATAAGGCAGTTTTTGTGAATTTGTTAGATTACTTGTTAGATATTACTGCACTGTCTGAACTAGAAACACAAGCATTTTGCTACACTCGCATTAACATCAGCTAACCATGTGTATGTGACATAAAATTTGATTTGATTTTGATTTGAAATACATGCCTGCTAGCATCAGAAAACAAATCAGTTTAACATCCATAATACATTCCAGTTATCTCCTTCAATCTCCTTGACATTTTAATGCACATGCGGGCTGATCAACAGTGCTACTAAACTAACAACTCTGCCATGTGTTGGATACCTGTGTGAAGATAGCCCCAATAAGGATTATCCACAATAGTGGAATTTCTTTGGTTCACCTTCAAAATAAAAGTCCCATATTGAAAGTGATTCAAACTGATACAAATAGTGGAATCATGCCATATTTGGACTAGATAATGCTAAACAAGTTCAGGACATTGAACAGCCCTTAGCCATGGTATATCGGCCATGGCTATATGGTATATCGGCCACGGCCATGGTATAATGTTGTATAATAATGTTGCATAATCACCTTCCGGTGTAAAAACCATGGAAATTAAAAACAAAAAATATGTTTTAAGTGAGAATAGGCAATGGTCTGAAGCTGAAGAATTAAGAAAAATCACGAGTACCACAATGCCTATTCCATCCATGCTCTATCAAGGTTTTTCAGCACACAGCTTTGACCAACTACAGTAGCTATGTTGGTGTTGTACTTCAAACTATGTGTAGGCAGGTTGCTTAGGATTCAAACCTTTTAAAACAGCCCAATTCATACTCTGAGGGATAATGGACTTTACAGTGTTCTGCTATTCAAATAATGTCTCAAGTTGCTTGCTGACTGCAGGAATGTCCACCAGAGCTGTTGCCAGATAAATTAATGTTAATTTCTCTACCATAAGCCACATACAATGTCGTTTTAGAGAATTTGTCAGTGTGCCTCACAACTGCAAACCACATGTAACCATGCCAGCCGAGGACCTCCACATCCGGCTTCTTCACCTGCGGGATCGTCTGAGACCAGCCACCCGGACAGCTGATGAAACTGAAGAGTATTTCTGTCTGTAATAAAGCCCTTTTGTGGGGAAAAACTCATTCTGATTGGCTAGGCCTGGCTCCCAAAACAGCTGATGAAACTGAAGAGTGGGCCTATGCCCCCCCATGGCATACAGCTATCGTCAGGCAATCGCATTTCTTAAATCGTTTCAGGTTAAATTCCAGCTAAACTTGGAGAGGTCTGTAAACCTGGAGAGGCCTAACTACTTACAAAAAGCGTGCTTCCAACGAAGAGCTACTAAAGTAAGTAAATAGCCATATTATACTAAAAGATACAAGTTAATTTTGTCAAACTTGTGAGGCTCTCCATGCTCATTGTTGTCATAAAGAGGAGACCAAGGTGCAGCGTGGTAAGCGTCCATAGTTCTTTAATTAAAGAAAGAACACTGGACAAACTTTCAAAACGAACCGTGACGTTAATCTGCAAACAGGCAACTAAACATAGAATAAGAACCCACAAAATATCCAAGGAATATGGCTACCTAAATATGGTCCCCAATCAGAGACAACGATAAACAGCTGCCTCTGATTCTCAATCAATCTAGGCAACCATAGACATATAAACACCTAGACTTACAAAAACCTCTAGACATACAAAACCCCTAGACAATACAAAAACTAAACAATCCACCCTCGTCACACCCTGATCTAACCAAAATAGTAAAGAAAACAAAGATAACTAAGGTCAGGGCATGACACTCATTAGTTGCTTATTGAATATATTTGCTGCTACTTTGCTCAATCCCGTTTTAAAGGGAGTGTAGCACTTTTTTTTCCAATGCCCAGAAACGCATAAAATCGTAACTTAGAGCACCCCAAGAGAACATTCCCAAATTACAAACTCATAATCCATTGATATATTATAATGTTGTTCTCAAAGTTGGTTTTGAGGTTTTCTCCAAATCAGCTCTAACTTCAGACAAAATCCCACAACGCCCTGCAGTCAGTGTCACATGATGAATGAAAAATTAATTCAACTTTTACGAAGTTTTGAGAATGAGGCAGAAAAATGTATCCCTTAACCACACTGCTTACCTTTGGCCTAACCATAACCTTAAATTAAGCAAATTTTTCTCATCATGAATTTTTACGATACAGACAATTCTGACTTTGGCTGTGGTAATTACTTGAAATCTGGCGAATTGGGTGTCTATTAGTCAATCTGAAAGTCACATTTCATCCCTGAGAACTTCTATGGCTATCAACAATGGAAGGAGTCTTCAGCAAGAAGTTGCTTCTCAAAGTGAATACTGTCCCTACCATCACTGTGGCTTGTAAAGCATCTCAAACAGCCAGCACCACCAGCAGACTGAGCATTTTCATGGGCTTCAGTGAGCATGGAGATCAACTGGGTAAGTGAAAGAGCTAGCTTGCTATTATGCATTTAGCTCAAGTCTTCCATCTAAATAACACCGATAAAACGAACCAAATGTAAACTTGTCTACCAGCTGTTGGTAGCTCACTGCTGATGCTGTCATACTAAAGTACAAGCAATCAAACAAATGTATTCCTAGAGCCATTTTTCTATCAGCAGATGTCACAAAGTACTTATACAGAAACCCAGCCTAAAACCCCAAACAGCAAGCAATGCAGATGTGGAAGCACGGTGTCTAGGATAAACCCCTTAGATAGTATACCGAGTTCAATACAAAACCTAGGTGGCTCATGGTTCTCACCCCTTCCATAGACTTACACAGTAATTATGACAACTTCCGGAGGATGTCCTCCATCCTATCAGAGCTCTTGCAGCATGAACTGACATGTTGTCCACCCAATTAAAGGGTCAGAGAATAAATCTAGTACTGAAAGCATAAGCTGCAGCTAGCTAGCACTGCAGTGTAAAAAAAAGAGTGAGTAGTTGACTCAAAGAGAGAGAAAGACTATGGGTGAACAGTATTGAACAAATACATTTCTTCCAAAATGAAGGAGAAGCAAGAGAGAAAAAGAGAATTCTTCATTGTTTTCAGTTTCAGTTTCACTTACTAGTTTAGCCTACTGAAACCCTGCTCAAACATAGGTATGCTATGTTAGCTAGCTATGACTTTCCAACACAACACTGGAACTCTTCCAATTCAAGGTAAGCTTTTGGTATTACATATGTCTTGCCACCGGGGCCCACCGGTGTAACTGCTTACTGACTATACACTAACGTTACTGCATGATTGTAGCAAGTTTACCAACTCTTTATTTCTTTTAGCTAATATGATGACAATGATGTAGGCTGTGTGCAGCGGTTTGGCTTGGAAGTCTTTGGGGTCTGGTCACTTACAGCTGATGTGTTTGTGCATTGAAGTCACAAGCGAGGTGAAGAGGTGAGAGGAGGAGAGCACATAGATGCGAGAAGGAATACAACGTGGCTGCTATGAAAGTGAACGGTGTTTTACCCATGATTAGGGGTGTATTAATTTTTCCAATTCTGTTGAAAAAACCTTGTTTGCAACTGGACTAATGATTAAACCCTATATCAGATAGATGCAGGCAAGAGAGTGCAAGGTGGTATTAAATGTCACTGTCTGTTCATGTGTCACTGTCTGTCACCTCAAATGTGTCTTTCAACTTGTGTGCACCAATATTGTAAACTTTCATTCATAGGCTAGGTTGAAGCAACCTCATGATGGGTATAGGGAAAATTTGAGTATCATGTAGAATAAATAGCCTCCCTACTGTAATTTTTAACAGTATTTTTACTGTTATTTTTTTTATTTACTCATCTATTGTTCACTTAATACCTATTTTTTACTTAAGAATTGCACTGTTGGTTAGAGCCTGTAAGTAAGCACACCTGTTGTATTCGGCAAGTGACAAATACATTTTGATTTGATATGCTGTAATAGAAATAAGGCCATGCTCATGATCATTTTTTTATCATCTTAAATGACACTGACCGGCATTGCTAGGGATGGCATGGAAGAGCACTAGTAAGCCAGTGACTCAGCCACCGTAATATGGTCAGAGGAAGAGAATCCCAGGGGAGAGAGGGGAGCTGGCCAGGCAGAGACAGCAAGGGGGTTCATCATTCTAGTGACTTGCTGTTCACCTTCACACCCCTGAACCTGACTACACTCAATCATAGGACCCACTGAAGAGATGAGTCTTCAGTAAAGACCTAAAGATCGAAATGGAGTCTGCAACTCTCACATGGATAGGCAGACCATTCCATAAAAATGGAGCTCTATAGGAGAAAATCCACTGGCTTCAGCTGGATGCTTAGAAATTCTAGGGACAATAATGAGGCCTGCGTCTTGTGACCGTATGTGTAGACACGTACGACAGGACCAAATTGGAGAGAGAGGTAGGAGCAAGTCCATGTCATGCTTTATAGATTAGCAGTAAACATTGAAATCAGCCATAGCCGTAACATGAAGCCAGCATAGACAGGCTACTTTTAGTCAAGATTCTAGCAAACGTATTTAGCACAAACTCAAGTTTATTTAGCATTTTATCCAGTTAGCCAGAGGGTAGAGCATTGCAGTAGTCAAATCTATAAGTGACAAAAGCAAGGATTAGCATTTCTGCATGTCTGGACAAAAAGTATCATATTTTTGCAATGTTATGAAGATGGAAAAAAGCTTCCCTTGAAATATTCTTGATATGTTCATCAAAAGAGAGATCAGGGTCCAGAGTAACGTTGAGGTCCTTCACAGTTTTATTTGAGACGACTGTACAACCATCATTATTATTGTCAAATCAAACAGCGGACCTCTTTGTTTCTTGGGACCTAGAAATAGCATCTCTGCTTTGTCTGAGTTTAAAAGTAGCCTACGGGAAAGTCATTTTGTCCGTGAAGGAGGTCACATATAGAGAAAGTTTTCAAGGCATTGGTGGGGCTGTGTGTTGCGGTAATTTGCCCGTTCTGTGTTTTTGGGGGAGTTTTCTATACAGCCTGCCGAGTGCTGGCTTAACTGAAATGCGATGCTTCGGCCATGGATCCAATCATGGTACTGGTTGGAATATCAGAGATTGGATTGGTTTGTGGATTTTGCTCCATGGAGAAAGTTTATTTTTGTCAATGTTGGTGCAGCTGCTAATGTTAGCTTGCTATAGATAGATATCCTATTCCTCTGTTTCTGAATACATTTGTGGCTATTTCTTTCTAGCTAGCAACATTTGTGAGCTAGATTTGGTTTGTCTACTGCCATATGTCGATAACATAGCTACTTTCTTCACTGGTATGGGCTAGTAAATATCCTAAACCTAGCCAACTAGATGGCAAGCTACAACCAGGGAGAGAGGGAGGAGAGAATTCACTTTTTGTTACTGGCTTGGTACTGTTCACTCAAATATGTATTTCCACATTTATGTTCCACATTCATTTATGAAATTCAATTTTTATTCTATAAAAATTTCAATTGTGTCTATGTTGTGAATATTTTGAAAAATCTTCACAACCATTGTCCATGCTAAAAAGTGTCTACAGGCAATATGTTGGTCCACCGTGTGAGTCATAGAAATTACAATCTTGAGGCAGTCTTTGTGGATTTTATATATAGGGGGGTATACATTCGACAATTGTAAACAAAAAATATATAGAGTTGAAGTCGGAAGTGTACATACACCTTAGCCAAATACATTTAAACTCAGTTTTTCACAATTCCTGACATTTAATCCTAATAAATATTCCCTGTCTTAGGTCAGTTAGGATCACATTTTAAGAATGTGAAATGTCAGAATAATAGTAGAGTGATTTATTTCAGCTTTAATTTCTTTCATCACATTCCCATTGGGTCAGAAGACTCAATTAGTATTTGGTAGCATTGCCTTAACATTTTTTTACTTGGGTCAAACGTTTTGGGTAGCCTTCTACAAGCTTCCCACAATAAGTTGGGTGAATTTTGGCCCATTCCTCCTGACAGAGCTGGTTTAACTGAGTCAGGTTTGTAGGATCCTTGCTCGCACACGCTTTTTCAGTTCTGCCCACAGAGGTTCTATGGGATTGAGGTCAGGGCTTTGTGACGGACGTTCCAATGCCTTGACTTTGTTGTCCTTAAGCCATTTTGACAAAACTTTGGAAGTATGCTTGGGGTCATTGTCCATTTTTTTTCAGTTTACTAGGGGTACCCAATTCCTCCAAAGGGGGCATAAGTCTGCCATATCCTTAACAGGTTTTAAGCCATTTTGACAAAACTTTGGAAGTATGCTTGGGGTCATTGTCCATTTGGAAAACCCATTTCCTACCAAGCTTTAACTTCCTGACTGATGTCTTGAGATGATGCTTCAATATAGTCATACAATTTGCCTACCTCATGATGCCATCTATTTTGTAAAGTGCACTAGTCCCTCCTGCAACAAAGCACCCCCATAACATGATGCTGCCACCCCCGTGCTTCACGGCTGGGATGGTGTTCTTCAGTCTGCAAGCATCCCCCTTTTTCCTCCAAACTAAATGATGGTTATTATGGCCAAACAGTTTTTTTTTTATTCATCAGACCAGAAGACATTTCTCCTAAAAGTATGATCTTTGTCCCCATGTGCAGTTGCAAACCGTAGTCTGAATATTTTGTGGCGGTTTTGGAGCAGTGGCTTCTTCCTTGCTGAGCGGCCTTTCAGGTTATGTCGAAATAGGACTCATTTTACTGTGGATAACAGATACTTTTGTTCCTGTTTTCTCCAGCATCTTCAGAAGGTCCTTTGCTGTTGTTCTGGGATTGATTTGCACTTTTCGCACCAAAGTAGCGACAGAACGCGTCTCCTTCCTGAGCTGTATTACGGTTGCGTGGTCCCATGGTGTTTATACTTGCGCACATTTGGAAATTGCTCCCAAGGATGAACCAGACTTGTGGAGGTCTATAATTTTTTTCTGAGGTATTGGCTGATTTGATTTTCCCATGATGTCAAGCGAAGAGGCACTGAGTTTGAAGGTAGGCCTTGAAATACATCCACAGGTACACCTCCAATTGACTCACATTATGTAAATTATCCTATCATAAGCTTCTAAAGCCATGATATCATTTTCTGGAATTTTCCAAGCTGTTTAAAGGCACAGTCAACTTAGTGCATGTAAACTTCTGACCCACTGGAATTGTAAAACATTGAATTATAAGTGAAATAGTATGTCTGTAAACAATTGTAGGAAAAGATACTTGTGTCATGCACAAAGTAGATGTCCTAACCGACTTGCCAAAACTATAGTAGGTTAACAAGAAATTTGTGGAGTGGTTGAAAATGAGTTTTAATGACTCCAACCTAAGTGTATGTAAACTTCTGACTTCAACTGTATTTATTCAGTTAGAACCCATGTATATTATTTCATATACAGCACCAACTACATACATATCTGTTAGGGTCCATTATCTGCTACCTGGACTTTAAAAGTCTCCCTTCGCCACTAGGCAGTATGTGCTTGGATTGAAACTAAATACAGGAAGGCTATTTAGTTTGTTAACCTCTTTCAGCTAGGGGGCACTATTTTATTGTTTGGAAACATAACTTTACCAAAGTAAACGGCCTATTTCTCAGGCCCAGATGCTATAATATGCATATAATTGACAGATTATGATAGAAAACACAGGATAGTTTCCAAAACTGTCAAAATATTGTCTGTGAGTATAACAGAACTGTTATTGCAGGCGAAAACCTGAGGAAAATCAAACCAGGAAGTGGCTTATATTTTGAAATATCCATGTTCCATAGCCTGCCTTCGCTCCATTTAAAGGGATATCAACCAGATTCATTTTCCTATCGCTTCCTCAAGGTGTCAACAGTCTTTAGACATAGTTTCAGGCTTTTATTTTGAAAAATGAGCGAGAAAGATAACATTGCGTCAGTGGATAGCTGGGTGTTCGCATGAGGTTTGCTTGTGCAACAGAGTGGGGCAGCCATTGTCTCTCCCTCTCCTATTGAAAAAGAGACCGTCGCGGTTGATATATTATCGATTATATATTGTAAAAACAACCTGGGGATTGACTATAAAAAACGTTTGACATGTTTCTGTGGACATTACGGATACTATTTGGAATTTGTCTGCATTGTCGTGACCGCTCGAGCCTGTGGATTTCTGAACATAACGAGCCAAACAAACAGAGGTATTTTGGATATAAAAATAATCTTTATGGAACAAAAGGAACATTAATTGTGTAACTGGGAGTCTCGTGAGTGAAAACATCCGAAGACAATCAAAGGTAAGCGATTCATTTTATTGCTTTTCTGATTTTCGTGACCAAGCTACTTTGATGCTAGGTGTTCATAATGTTTTGTCTAGTGATCAATAAACTTACAAAAAGCTTTGATTGCTTTCGCTGTAAAGCATATAAATCTGACACGACAGGTGGATTAACAAAAAGCTAAGCTGTGATTTGCTATATTGCACATATTTTTAGTAATTTCTTTTGAATGTGGCGCTCTGCAATTCAGCGGTTGTTGATAAAAATGAACCGGCTAACAGGATCGGTTGCATCAAGAAGTTTACACCATCTGCTCTAATTTGGTAATGAAAAAGTAATTGAAGAAGCTCTAAATGCATATTCACATGAAAGGATGGAGATCAAAAGATAAACATGCAGATGCGGTTTGGACGTTTCACTAGTAAAAACTTGAAGAACGTGGCTGTAAACCAATCAAAACTTGTGTACTATCTCTGCTAATCACTTCTGCCAATCACGTTATCTGTATCTAAGGTAGTAGACAGCTGGTGACGTTTTGAGAGAGATTTCCATCTGTCAAACTGCTATCAGGTGTCATGACGTTGGCCTCTTTGGGTATAGCAAGCCCCTTCCCCCTCTCCCTGCCTCCCCCTTGCCTCCTTCAACTAGGTTGCTGTGGTCAGAGAGGTCGTAAATTCCTGTGAAGACCCTGCCACATGGCCACACAGTATAGAGAGAGTAGATTTTCATGGAGAACAAAGGAAATCCTTCACCCTCACAGAACTTGAGGTATGAACAAATTTCATGTTCCGGAGAAAGTATAAAAGATCGGTGAAGAATCCAGCTCCGAACTGTTCCGTTTGTCACAATTTGGGGAAGCTCATGGGAGACGGTGTGGCTACATTACCATAACGCTGTTTATATAATAGCCTCAGATACGAGGTTGACATCTAATTGTTGTATAAGATGAATGAGTGAGTATGATACTGTTCAGTATGATACACAATTGTACAATGTGATTTTGGACTGTTTAACGAAGGAAAACTCAAAAAGGGAATTGGATTTGAACTAAATCAGTGCACCGCCCCTGAGCCCAGTCAGGGTCAGACATCCTGGGACAGCCCTTTTCTGCCATTCTGAATTTAAGACAATTGATGTATGGATAACTCATAGTGAAGAATGGGTTCGTGCAGATAACCAACAATTTACGACATTTGGAATGAGACTAACATGAGGTAAAGTAAATAATGAATTAATTCGAAGACTAATTGATCAGATAAAATATCTGAAAAGTTATTTTAGGAAATTATTACTTTGTAATCTGAGTATTTTTCCTTGGTGCCCCGACTTCCTAGTAATTACGGTTACATGATTAATCAGTCTAATCACGTAATAACTAATTACAGATAATCTTTGATAAAAACTATCAGTCTTCAGTTAATGATAGTAAATACACAACATTTATGGTGCCCCCTGTGAGGAATCTAATACAGAATTAGACTTTGCTGTGGAATTCTATATATCAATTGTGCAAACAGACTGCTTTGTATACATTCAAATTGGTTGTGTGTGTGTGTGTGTGTGTGTGTGTGTGTGTGTGTGTGTGTGTGTGTGTGTGTGTGTGTGTGTGTGTGTGTGTGTTCCCATTTGAAGAGGCTCCAGAGTGCCTCCAGTAGTGGTTTTTAGCGTCAGAGCAATGAGTGATAAATTCCAGATTTAGTCCGTTAGGCCAAACGGTATTATTTCTGTCAGTCAATATTAACTTCTAGAGCCAGTAAGGTTAGACATGAGAAGATATTAGTTCTGTGTCCGAGCCAAAGTATTTTTGCCCGCCTACCGCACTAAACCAGTGGACTGACTACAAGCAAAACCGTATTATGTACCGTGTCACTCCGGTCAACATAACACTTGCAAAGTATGCCGAATGGTTTAATGTGAGACGTCACTAGTAAACCCACCCTTTCCATGGTGAGAGGACCCTATTTCGTGCTTAGAACATGATATAGCTGGCACAAGAGGCTAAGCTAACAGAGAGGGAACATTTTTCACTTCCTGTATTCAGTTTAAATTCCTCCACCTTGCGGGACGGAAGTCCCGCCCTTTGTACTTCCGTTTGATTTCATCATTCAGCATCACTGGTGGTGAAGAATCGCAAGTACATCTCTTAAAATAAGTGTTGGAAATCCAAACGTGATTCACTTTAAAATAATCCAGCAATCTCAATTGCTTGGGTATTATCGTCTCATTCAATTTATGTATTTAAATTGTCGTACATACCTATATAGGTTCTTCCAATTAAATGAGACACCTTAAACTTTTCAATAGTGACCAAGATTAACCAACTTCCCAGGTGAATTTGAAGTTTAATTCCCAGATAGCCTATCCAGGTTTGATTAATCATTAGCATTGATTAATTCAATTTGCTTTTGCAAATAAATTCAAGTTCCACTTCCACAGTACTGTCCGGTACTGATGGTTGATTAACATCTAAAAATAGATTAAAATCGTCTTTGCAGCTCCCAATATATTCCAAAACCAAACTTTGGAAAATTAGGAAAACATTTTTTCCTTTCAAAATGTTTTTATAATGTGCAAAATATCAGAGGGGGTAGTCCCAACTCGCCCTCTAATTAGTGAACCTCCACCAGCAAATGGATTGATCTCTGACCTCAGCAGCGATACCAACCCTAATTATGCCATTAGTGGAAAAGCAGACAACAACGCTTTCCAAAACCAACCATCGAGCGCAGGCCTCTTAAAGATTCTCTCCAGTCTAGCCCTGATGTTTTGCCACCCGAGATTGGCATCTGTCCAATACCCCAGTGCACAGCTGAAGCACGAGCAGGTAAGGGTAGACATAGAGGGACAGGTGGAGAGAACTGGGAAACCAATGACAAATGCAGAACATGGAAAAATTCTGCTAGCTATTGAACTGCGCTTGAAAACTGAAACAATTAAATGTAATTGCCAAAACACATGATGATGAACAAGCACAAGCTCTTCAACAAAATCGTCTTCTACAGGAACAAAATCATATGCTATAGGAACAACTCGATTTATCCAAAACTAAATACGATGATGTTCACGCCAAACTAGATAAATCTGAAGAGCTATCTACATACAGGAGCGTCAACTTGATAACATGCATGCAGTTTTACTCAAAGTAACACGGCTCTACTCAAAACGCTGCAGACCAAATATGATCAGTCAATGAACACAATGACAAAGTTAGATGACAAATCAGCAGAACTCATTGAAGTTGCTGACCAAATGAATGATGAGAGAACTCAGGTGATGAAGATGGAAATTTTGATTTCTAAGCAAGCGGAGGAAATCTTATCACTAAATCTCTCACTCCGTACTCGAGACCTCTATCTGCAAACCATGACAGATAAGTTTGAGACTGAAAGGAGCAAGTATGACACTCACATGTCCCCACCTTTGACCGCCTTCCACGTCAGCCAAACGATCCTGAGATGTTCCTAGCTGACACAGAGGACGCGTTGGATGGCTACCCGAACGCTATGGGTTATGACAGGGTTTACCTGTTGAAGCGAATATCGAATAGACACGTGACAAGGTTAATTCGCCTACAACAGCAACACGTGCTAAATGACTACGCTAAACTTGCCACAGCTTGGAAATTAGAATTCAGTGGTTCTGCGACTCGCAAACACGATAGCTCACTGGCTAACACTGTCAAACAAGTTCGGAACGAACACCCACAAGCTTACTATTATAGGCTTCGTTCAGCTTACTTTTGCCTACTCACTGAAACAGGCATGGAAGACCTGTTACCTTTTAAACAAATGTTCCTGTCGAACATGTATTATACCTTCATTATCTACTTGGGCCCTGCCGCCCACGTTGGCTTGTCTATCTTACAACTCAGAGAGCTTGCAAGACCAACTTTTGAGGCATCAAAAGTTCACAACGCTAAGAGCCCTGACCACTCGGTTTTGAAGTTTGACAAGGAGCACTCACTCCAGTTAGAGGGTGCATTATCAGGTATTGGACTGTTGAGAGATGACGCACAACAACAGTTTCTACCACGAAACCATGATTCCAATAACCTCCGCGGTCGAAATAACTGTAAAGTACGTCGCCATCAACATGACTACCGCTACAATCGACCTGTTCGCTATGTTCCTGCACCCAACCCACACAAAGTGTCAGAGCACATGGGTAACAAAGGGTTGAAGGACGATCAAAACGTAGACAAATGTTCTCCAGAAGTTCCACTATGGGAAGAACTAAAGCGAGAACAATTCGAGAAAAGGGTAAAAGATAAGTCACAAGGACTAGACGAGGAATTACCGGACACCAGGTCCGCAGGAATGAACACCCATAGCACGGTCCTTAAGGTTCGAATTTCTCCCGCTCTCATTCAAGACCCTATCCAGGGCCCGCTTGGTCAAGAAACAAGCCCACAGGCTTTGTCTATAGACTCTGATACAAATGTTGCGAAGAAAAAGGTAAAATGCTTCGTTAAAGCCAAGCCAACTCAAAATCGGAAAAGTCAATCTGCTTCCACCTTGAACAGAAATGGCACATCACATCGTTGCGAACGACCATTCCACTTTGTGGGGAATATGTCCACTAACCATGAATCTAAACGGCCATACCTGGAAACAGTCCTGGAGGACTGCTTAATTGATTGATAATTGATTCGGATGCGACAATATTACTCATCTCTCAAACATTGTTTGATGATCTCAAAATGGCTTTTTGGTTAACCAGTTATGCATTAGGGGGCGCTATTAAAATTTTTGGATGAAAAACGTTCCCGTTTTAAACAAGATACTTTGTCACGAAAAGATGCTCGACTATGCATATAATTGACATCTTTGGAAAGAAAACACTGACATTTCCAAATCTGCAAAGATATTATCTGTGAGTGCCACAGAACTGATGCTACAGGCGAAACCAAGATGACATTTCAAACAGGAAATGCCCCAGATTTTGAATGCGCTTTGTTCCAATGTCTCCTTATATGGCTGTGAATGCGCAAGGAATGAGCCTACACTTTCTGTCGTTTCCCCAAGGTGTCTGCAGCATTGTGACGTATTTGTAGGCATATCATTGGAAGATTGACCATAAGAGACTACATTTACCAGGTGTCCGCTTGGTGTCCCCCGTCGAAATTATTGCGTAATCTCCAGCTGCATGCGTTTTTCCATGTGGTTCAGAGGAGAAACCAAACTTCCACGAATGATATATCATCGAATAGATATGTGAAAAACACCTTGAGGATTGATTCTAAACAACGTTTGCCATGTTTCTGTCGATATTATGGAGTTAATTTGGAAAAAAGTTCGGCGTTATAATGACTGAATTTTCGTTATTTTTTTCTTAGCCAAACGTGATGAACAAAAAGGAGCGATTTCTCCTACACAAATAATATTTTTGGAAAAACTGAACATTTGCTATCTAACTGAGAGTCTCCTCATTGAAAACATCCGAAGTTCTTCAAAGGTAAATTATTTTATTTGAATGCTTTTCTTGTTTTTGTGAAAATGTTGCCTGCTGAATGCTAGGCTTAATGCTATGCTAGCTATCAATACTCTTACACAAATGCTTGTTTAGCTATGGTTGAAAAGCATATTTTGAAAATCTGAGATGACAGTGTTGTTATCAAAAGGCTAAGCTTGATAGCCAATATATTTATTTCATTTCATTTGCGATTTTCATGAATAGTTATCGTTGCGTTATGCTAATGAGCTTGAGGCTATAATTACGATCCCGGTTACGGGATTGCTCGTTGCTAGAGGTTAAAAGTGGAACAATGCGACACTACACTTCCAGGGGTCACTCAGACTACCTCGCCTCTCACATTGAGAGTCATGCTGAAACTACACTTCAAGGACGTATCGCTCGTTCACCCTATGTATGTTACCAGCCTCGAAACTGTAACCCTGCTACTTGGCACAGACTTGATGAATCGGTTACTCCCATTGATGGATTGGAAAACCAACCAGGTATGGTCACAGGCCACCGTGCCTTCTCCACTGACCACACTGTCTTCCCCTAATGCTAGCTGCAACGCAGTCATTCACGAGGGGTATCTGTCAAAAGCACCACTTGGGAAAAATATGTTTAAAAACATCTTGGGGCAGAATCCGATCCAAGGAGATATTACGATATCTCGACACATTCCATCAGCCAACTTGATTGACCATTCTTTTCATGATTTTGAGACAGCTATCTCTGTGAATACGCAACTTCCCTCCTCCTTGCAGTCGTGCAATACGGTAGTTGATATGAACTTCTCTTGCCCTTCAGACTCTTCCGCAAGCAAAAAATCGATTCGCAGAGTATACTCTGCTTCCGATGATACACCTTCCGCTTGTTGGGGACTGTCACCCCTTACAATGACACTAATGGTGTCAGTCCAGCAACTGACCCGATGACTCCCACTGGTGAAACACTTTGCGATATCACAGACCGATATCCTCGTCTCAGTTCGCAGGTACTGAAGAGGTTGCCACACGCGGACACAGTGGTGACTGACAGACCTCGACAGCCACTGAGGGTGTTGAAGCACAAATACCGGGAGATTTGGTTGAAAGGATACAGCCATTCTCAAAAACAAAGCGGCCGCTGACAACTCGTACATAGGGTCCGACCTTTTCCTTTGCGCCTCGGACACCAACACCACCCGCTGGTGGGGTGGTCCGGAGACACAAAGGGGGGGAATAGTAGCCCAGACCCATGAGGAACCTCATCGAGGCCGGTGGTGGGGTCGAGACTACGGACAACACCGTACGAGGCCGCCAGAGCATAAACCAAATCTAGTTGTAAACTCTCCTTTGAGAACAGTAAGGAGCAGACAGGTCCCTAGACGGGGATTATCTTAGAACACATCTAAGATAGTACTGAGGTGTACCACACTGGTCGTAAAGGAAGTCCAGTGGACTTGTCCACCTCCAAAACAAATGGCAACCATAATCATTCCTTGCCATGTGTAGTAGTCACTACAATACAACTAGTAAAATTCTCCAATCATGTGTTCCGGTAGTATAATATTTCAGAATAAATAGGTAGGATAACTGGTCCCTTCGAGCACCAGTACCAATACCAGCGACAGTCAGTCTAGCTACAATCAGTAAGAAGGTTAGAGACCTAACCAATCAAATTATCCTCGACAATAGCGACATAGGAGTCACTCAGAGTGCAACACGTGGAAGGGAATCTCCAGTGCACTCTGCCAAAGGTTAACACACATGTCACTAATAAATATAATCCTCCATTCAGGAGGAAAATTATTAGAATCATTGACCACGGTCACACCACGTACGACTGGTCTAATAGTTAGAGTACTTCCCCCGTGAGGTTAGCTCCTCCGTGGATAACATACTGTAGCTATGAAATAGACTTCATACCTATCACCACTACAATAGTGGAAGACACAGTGACTTGTAGTAAAAACTACTACAGACTCCCTTGACACCAATTCTGACTGACCTCCAGGCATTGACCTGAAAATGACCTGACTCATTCTGACTCATATTACCTGACATACCTGACTCAATTACCTGACTCGTACCTGACTCATTTTGAACAAGTTGTAATCTGCCAGGATACTTGGTTTTCTTCCCTTGACATGCACGCTTGTGTAAGCATAAACGCACATGCACAACGGAACATGCAATTAGGATTTATGCTAGGATCACTTAAGGGTCCAAGAAAAATACCAGCCTTAGTAAAGTTGAACATTTACTGCTAGGCCTTTGACTCTACAGCACTCACCAGTTTTCTTCCCAGAAGTCCATAGATCATCCCTGTAGACTGCCCAAAACTAGTGCCTTACAGCTGTAAACCTATCATATAGTTATCAACTTAGGATAGTGCCTAAGCAACACACAAAGTAGAAAAACTCCAGATATGGCATTAGAGACAATGCCATGATAGTCATTTTGCCAGAACATTGGACGAACAGTATATAGAATACAGTCCAATTAGATTTTTGTGTGAGAACTATCTTTTGTTTATGCTTTCATTCCTTTTCGGTTCAGTTCCTTTGACAGTTAGGAAGTGATAGAGCCATAAACAAAGTCCCCATACAACCATCACTTAGTGCCACACCGCCGCTCATTGGGGAATGAATGTAATTATATATATTTCATGAGTGTGTGTGCGTGCGTGCGTGCGTTGTTAACATCTGCCTAAGTTACTGCCCAGGTCTTCCAGTCTGGACGACGACCAGACTACGGGTCCGGAACGGCGACCCCAAATCCGGACACCCATGGCCCATCCTATAGCAAGCCCCATCCCCCTCTCCCTGCCTCCCCCTTAACCCCTTCAACTAGATTGCTGTGGTCAGAGAGGTCGTAAATTCCCGAGAAGACCCTGCCACATGGCCACACAGTATAGAGAGAGTAGATTTTCACGAGGAACAAAGGAAATCCTTCCACCTCACAGAACTTGAGGTACAAACAAATTTCATGTTCCGGAGACAGTGTAAAAGATCGGTGAAGAATCCAGCTACGAACTGGTCCGTTTGTCACAACTTGGGGAAGCTCATGAGAGATGGTGTGGCCACATTACCATAATGCTGTTTATATAATAGCCTCAGATATGAGGTTGTTAGATATCAATTAGATATCTAATTGTTGTATAAGATGAATGGGTATGATACTGTTTACACAATTTTACAATGTGATTTTGGACTGTTAATGAAGGAAAACTCAAAAAGGGAATTGGATTTCAACTAAATCAGAGGACCGCCCCTGAGCCCAGTTAGGGTCAGACATCCTGGGACAGCACTTTTCTGCCATCCCGAATAAAACCCCCACTTGGGTTTTCGATCAGCAGACCGAGCTTACGTCAATTAAGGCGATGGCTAAAGGTTGCAGACCATTGCTGAATCTTTTAACCATACTACGTGGTTAAACTCTTAGGCTATTGATACCGTCAGATTAAGAACAATTCTTTGATATTAATTACTAGTCTGCAGCTAGGAATTCGGTATCATTGAACGCGACGTTCAATGATACCGAATTCCTAGCTGCAGACTAGTAATTAATATCAAATACTTGTTCTTAATCTGACGGTATCAATAGCAATAGAATGACAACCGCCGAAACAAACATTCTATAACGAATGTCACTCTGAACTATCCCCTCCAACCACAACCGAGAGAGAGAGGGAGAGAGACGGACAATTCTACAAAACAAACAAACTTGGATGACTCATAGTGAAGACTGGGTTTGTGCAGATAACCAACAATTTACGATGTTTGGAATGAGACTAACGTGAGGTAAAGTAAATAATTAATTAATTCAAAGACTAATTGATCAGATGAAATATCTGAAATGTTATTTTAGGAAATTATAGCTTTGTAATCTGAATATTTTTCCTTGGTGCCCTGACCTAGTAAGTTACATGACGAATCAGTCTAATCCCGTAATAACTAATTACAGAGAATCTTTGTTAAAAAACTATCAGTCTTCAGTTAATGATAGTAAAGACACGACACAGGTAAAGTATACATTTTTTATTAGTATTCTAACTATTTAGTTATAGAAGCGTGATACGATCAATGCAAGCTGTAGAATCATTCCCAACTTAGAACACAGCAACCTTAGTAGCGACATATGAGAGGAGCGCTTCTTTGCTTTATAGTTAATCAATGAGGTGCTCTTTGATCATTAGATGAAATTCTATAGAACAAAAACAAGTTGATGCTGGATAGTAAACAACACCAGAAAAGCTTTTATGCAAACAAACTTCCAGAAGTGCTCAAGGCACTCTCATGTAGTGGAAAAGTAGTGTAAATCTAATAGTCATCAAGGCAGGACCCACTAATTTACATTCACACTGACAAATAAGAAATGCCACATTATCCCATTAAATAGTTGGAGTAGGATGATTGCAGAGCTCCCGGCCTTAGACTTCACTCCTTTTCTAGCTCACAAACTACATTCATTTGCTGTGATTATTTATTTTATCAATTATTTTCTCTCACTTTTGTCTCACATGATCTATTCAGGTCTCCTGTGTTCTGTTCCCAAAGATCAACCAAGTGCTATTCACCAAGCATTGGCTGATTCAGTCACTTGTGAGGAGAACCATCAGTTTGAACTAGCCCTGCCATCACTATTTAGACATTGGGACCACATATTGATTTGCCTGTTGTCTTTTCTTTGTGAGTTTTATCTTACAAAGTCTAGTGCATTTTAGAGATGAAGAACACCAACTTCAGATACACGTGCTTGTTTGAGCATCTCAAAGACTAAATTAAATGTAGAATCAGTTTAATACTAGAACAGCTGGGCCTCGATGGATCCCCCTTCAAGCTAATGAGCAGTCATTCTGACTGCAACATTCTAACGGTGTACTTAATATATTTAATATATGCTATTGCAAAAATAACCATTTGGTTGTGTTTATGAAGGCCTGGGGTGACATTAGAATATGATGTTTTGTTTATTTCAAATAACACAATTGCATTTTCATTAGCTTATGTTATTTATTGCAGGCTGTGTTTTAAAACAAAAACAAACACAAAATGCATAAATTAAGGTGTACAATACATTTTCCTTTTGGAGTGCCACAGAAAGCATATTTGTTGGAACACGATCACAACGTATTTTTATATTGACGTAATAAAAATACCCTAACCACCAATAAGTACAGTCAAAAGATGCACAGTCAAATTATGAGATCAGTGGCCTTAACATCATTATAAGCACCAAATGGCCTTGATAAATAGTGAAACTCTGCACAAAAGCAATAATGGCATTATAATGAATATGTGCCGATAAGACATGAATCAAAAATAGTCAATTATTGCCAGCTATTGCTTATATTGTGTGAATATTCACGCAATGGCATCAGTTGGATTTTATTTAGCTGTTATCTCTTGTCCTTACAGTTGACACAATTTACAGAACTTTCACTTGCTTGACACACTTTGACATACCTTTGTTTGGTTTGTGGAGTACAACAGCTGTGCAGGTGCCTTATTTTGCTCAAAAGGAGGGACCTCCTGTTTCACTTTGTTCATGGTGCCGGCCAGACTTGTTTTCTTTGCAAGCAAATTGTTCGCCAATGACAGTGAAGTTAAGAAATTGTCCATGGTGACATTTCTCCCCTTGCAAAAGGAAGATCTCCGACACTCGCTCAGCATGTACAATTATGGACGCTCTCAATGTGTAGCCTGGTCCAAGATGGCCAGAGTAGAGTGAAAAGACTGTTTTGATTCAGTAGACTGATATAGGGTACATACCATTGTAAGATTTTAATTAGAATGGATCAATACAATATAATGGCCCACCCTGTTCAACATTCACAATTGGTAATTACATAATTATGCATCATTTGCTTCTTCTACCTCATCAACTCACCCATTCTCCCCCTTTCTCCTCATCATTCTTAACTTTATTTATTTATTCTGTTGTCATATGTGTGAAATTAGTTTCGGTATAGCTTAGGTTCAGTTTCGAGGCAATTATCGGCGGCATGACTTAAAAAAATGGCAGAGTAATAAATACATAAAATTAATTAGCAGTCAAAATGACTGCTTTAGCAGTTCTAGTGTTAACAGCTGACAAACAGATAATTGTGCTATTGTAACATGCAGTGGGGAGAATTGTATTGTGCCTGTCAGGAGCACAGCCTTTTGCCATAAATGGTAGAGTTCTCATCTCTGGACCACACACGCTTTAGACTGCATTCTGCAAAGGCACTTGTCTCTCTCCCTACTTTGGTCAGCTACACCGGTGACCAGGGTGGGATCCTTTCTATACGCCTATGGGGCCTGGGCGCACAAATGCGCCTAGAAAGAAGGGGGGATACTGAAGCATGGTAAAGCTCACAATTCTGGGCTGCAACATTGTAAGATTGTGCCCTCCACGACCCTTGAAATACTGTACATTGATTGGTAGGTTACACCATATTTAAATACGGAAAATAATACCTGAGACACCTTTGCTGTTTCTGTACTTAATAAATGGTGAAACACTATGTGATGGTGTTCTTTGTTTAAATGTATATACATGATACGTACATTAGGGACAACATGTCTCACACTCAGTCATAGTTAGTAGAATAATGGATGGATTAGCAAGATTTTGGCACCGTCAACTTTTAGGTTTGTAGGAAAGTTAATCCTTTAAACCACCTAAATATACTTACATTCACTGGACATTTGGTATTTGAAACTCAAACAGCTTTTTCTATAATCCTACAGACTCTTTATCATTCTCCATACCTTATTTTCCAATACATCCAACATTATGTATGTCCACCATGGTATTGGGCAGCTGGTATTTGAGAACTCATCTGCTTTAGAAATCAGACTATTATTTTTTGGAGAGTACATTGCACAACTGTTTTTAGAAAATATTGTATTACAAGGTATGCTATACATGTATGTGTAGGCTATGCCACATGTATTGGCTAATATGCATATACAGCTGTTGTTTTTATACCTCCTTTCTAGCATACGTGACACACACAGGGCTGCACACAGACACACCTTTCTATCTACATGGTTTTATTTGGGTATATGATTGTATATGATTGAATGTTTCTTTAAGCCTGCAGCTAGTTACTTGAAAGGAGATGTATAATCATGCCAAAACATGATTAAAACATGTAATTCACAGACAGAGAGAGAGTTAATGAAACACAAATTGACTTTTAATGTAGCCGGCTAGGCTAGTCAAACTAGCTTTCAATACCTTGGCTAAATGGTTAACGGAGTTACATCTTCATACAATCAATTTGTGTTGCACGCTGCATATTTCAAGTGCACTCAAATATATATTAGGTTATCTTATTTTGGTCTTTGGGAGCGCCCACGAGGTCATACACGCAGCGCGTAGTCTGCAAATAGGAAGAGGCAGCTCTGATTGCCACAAAATGTAACAACCAAGTGGGCAAGATGTCAGATCTACAAGTACATTAATTGCTTTTTGTAGTTTGGTTGTCTTGACTAGGGAAATTACTTTTTCCTGACTAGATGACTCAATTAGGAAAAACTCCTGGTCCTAGTCTTGAACAATATGCCATGATGACACAACCTTAGAATTGAGATGATGAATAAAGCATCATCAAAAAGACAAAGTAAATCAAATCAAATGTATTTATATAGCCCTTCGTACATCAGCTGATATCTCAAAGGGCTGTACAGAAACACAGCCTAAAACCCCAAACAGCAAGCAATGCAGGTGTTGAAGCACGTTGGCTAGGAAAAACTCCCTAGAAAGGCCAAAACCTAGGAAGAAACATAGAGAGGAACCAGGCTATGCCGGGTGGAGATTATAACAGTGGAACAGGTCAGGATTCCATAGCCGCAGGGGGGGGGGGGGGGGGGGGGGGGGGTGCCAACAATCTGATCACAATTACAGGAATGTAACAAGCAAGGACATCTAAGCATATCTCATCTTTGCTGTTGACTGCTTATCTGAATAGTGTGTGTCAGCTAGCCTGATTCATTATCACAATGAAAAGCCTGAAGTGAAACTCCTGCATATTTTTACTAATCTTCTCTGTCTTCTTGCACACATCTATGTACCAAAACTGGGAATAATTAAATTTGTTCACATTCCACATTAATTATGATAGATTTGTTTAAACAGCCAAACTTTACAAAATTGTTGTTACTGTTACAAAAAAAGAGCTAATCTGAAAATCGCTTAATTCACCCATCTATTAATAGACTCATTCTTTCATAGTTTAATAATGAAGCTGACACATGAGTCTTTCCTCGGGCAGACTCCCCACTGCCACCCCTGCAGCATGTTCACATTAATGTGGATCACCTCACTTTGGTGTCTCTCCTGCTGAAACCTCAAACAGCGAAGCAGCAGGGGCTAACAGGCGCCTATCCACTTATATTTCCAAGCCCACTTCAGGTCTGCAATCATTTCTACTGCATGCCTTATTTACACATGCATCTATCCATGAAGGCTTCAACATCAATTTCACGTGTACACACACATGCACAAGACATACAGACATGACATGCCTGTACACAACACCTTATAGTGTCTTCAAGTGCTTCAGATCTGCAGTTTTTATTTATTGAACATATATTGCATATTGATCTTTAACACATTTCTTAGAGCAAAGACCAACAGGATTGGGTAAAATAACCACAGTTGACCGTCGTATTACACAGTGAAAAGCCCAAGGCATACATAGTAAAAAATGCAGTATACATTATGAATAGATATGGTGATCTGGTTGTCAGTAACCCCAAAAGGAATATACACTGAGTGTTCAAACAATTAGGAACACATACTCTTTCCATGACATAGACTGACCAGGTGAATCTAGGTAAAAGCTCTGATCCCTTATTGATGTCACCTGTTAAATCCACATCAATCAGTGTAGATGAAGGGGTGGAGACAGGTTAAAGACGGGAAGTACACAGTGGCAACCAAGGCCCGAGGTGAGTGTCGGCGTGTTTGCCATTCGAGGAAAGATGGTGGAAGCGAACGATGAAGTCGATTCTGAATCTAATGCAGGTAGAATCAAAGAGAATTGAAATATTGTCCAAAAGATTGGAAAACTGAGAAAAGTAGTGTACAGTGATGAGAATGTCCCTTCGTATCTTGTAGGAGTACAGTTTGGTAATGAGGAGTAGCTGATCGTTATTACCAATCTTGAAGAATCAATTTGAGATATCCAAACTGGTGGAGAGAGTGCTGGATAAAGTGAAGGCTGTGAGGATCACGAGAGATGGGCTTTATTTTGATTTTTTGTGCTTCTGTGGATCAGAAGGAATGTGTGTTGCGTCTCACCCCATTTGATAAGTTTGAAGTGTCATGTGTGTCTCTTCGGAACAGGGCACCCCTCAAGGTGGTTATATCTGGCGTCTCGTGGGAAGTCGATGTTGAAGAGATTTAAAAAGATTCCTGGAGTGATGCACATCGGATGAATCATGTTGTGAATTTAGAGAAAGTGAAGAGTCTATCTGCTATTTAGTTTTTGGATATGGAGTCTCTCCCTACTCATGTGCAGTTGGGGTATATCAACTACAGAGTCAGAGCATTTATACCAAGACCAATGCAGTGAGATCACTGTAAAGCTTTTGGTAATGTTTCAAGTGTTTGCAGAAGGGAGAAGCCGAGATGTCCTAGTTGTGGAAAAGATCATGTGATGTGTTTTAAAAGTGATGAAAATGTGACATGTTGCAATTGTGGTGGGAACCATGAAGCCATTTTTTTGGAATGCCCCATCAGGGTGAAAGAGAATGAGGTGGCCAAAGTCAGGGCTGTCCAGAGCATTTCATATGCAGCAGCTGTTAAAAGGGTTGAGAGTTTGAATGGTGCACCTGAAGAGTCCATGGTGGTGGATATGCCTTCACTGCAGGGGTTGTCTTTCAACAGCAAGATCCTGACAATTTAAAGGTTAAGAATATGGACTTTGTGGCCTTTATAGCTATGGTGATTAATGGCACTACCAAGGTGGAGAGAAGGTCCAGGAAGATATCATTGTGGATGCGGTGCAGCGGTTCCTGGGACTGAAAGAAATTCTCGGCGGAGAAGTTATATGGAATATTATCACAAGCCGTATCAAGCCATTCCCTATTACGTATGGACTTTCTTTTGACCATGTTTTTGTTTTTTCAACCCATCCAATTGGTGGCAGCAATACAGCGTTCACGGTTGTAGTCCACCATAAAACCCACAGAAGAAGAAGAAGAAGGTTAAAGAAGGATTTTTACATCTTGAGACAATTGAGACTTGGATTGTGTTTGTGAGCCATTCAGAGGATGAATGGGCAAGCCAAACGATTGAAGTGCTTTTGATTGAGGTGGCAGTCGCATCGGGTTGAGTAATCAAGCAACTGGGTTTTTCACGCTCAACAGTTTCCTGTGTGTATCCAAAATGGTCCATCACATCTAGCCAACTTGACACAGTGGTGGGAAGCATTGAAGTCAACATGGGCTATTGTCTCTTTGGAACGTTTTTATTACCTTTTAGTCCGTGCGCCGATGAATTGTGGCTGTTCTGAGGGCAAAAGAAGATGCAAGTCAATATTATACTGAACAAAAATATATTCGCAGCATGCAACAATTTTACAGAGTTACAGTTCATATGAGGAAATCAGTCAATTGAAATAAATAAATTAGGCCCTAATCTATTTCACATGACTGGGAATACAGATATGCATCTGTTGATTATAGATACTTTAAAAAAGAAATGCCTCACAATGGGCCTCAGGATCACATTGCAGTATTTTTGTGCATTCAAATTTCCAATTAATAAAATGCAATTGTGTTTGTTGTCTGCAGTTTATGCCTGGCCATACCATAACCCCACCTTCAGCATGGGGCACTCTGTTCATAATGTTGACATCAGCAAACCGCTCGGCCACACTATGCCAAACATGGTCTGCGTTTTTTTTGGCCGGTTGGATGTACTGCTATAATCTCTAAAACGATGTTGGAGGCAGTTTATGGTAGAAAAATTAACATTAAATTCTCTGCCAACAGCTCTGGTGGACATTTCTGCTGTCAGCATGCCTATTAAAAGCACCCTCAAAACTTGAGACATCTGAGGCAAACTGCACATTTTAGAGTGGCCTTTTATTGTTCCCAGCACAAGGTGCACCTGTGTAATTATCATTCTCTTTAATCAGCTTCTTGATATGCCACACCTGTCAGGTGGCTGGATTATCTTGGCAAAGGAAAAATGCTCACTAACAGGGATGTAAACAAATTTGTGCACAACATTTGAGAAACATAAGCATTTTGTGTGTATGGAACATTTCAGGGATATTGTATTTCAGCTAATGAAACCAACACTTAACATGTTGTGTTTAGATTGTTGTTGAGTGTAGAAAGGTATTGCTAATGTTTTGTACACTCAGTGTATATTTTAGACATAGTTGGATATATCCTACTGTCGTGTTTTTGGCTATGCTGGCTTAAGTGATATGGCATGCTATTCTATAAAATAATCTCTCCGTAATTAATATTACCTGATTGAGCTAATCATGTAAATGTAATTAACTAGAGAGTCTGGGCAACACAAAATAATATTTATAGAGCTGTTATCTTCCGAATAAACTCTTAAAGACCTAGTAATATTTTACATCAATAGCAGTCAATATTAATCGTCACCTTAATTCAGTCTCATCTGAAAGTTGTAAATTCTTGGTTATCTTCATAGTTCACACAATTCGCCACCAAAGCTCACGCAGATGTTGGCTTTGTTCTGTAGTTATTAGCTGAACCATTCTGACATCGGACCGTCGTCCTCACATCCTCGGAACAGGAGGTTACATTTTCGTCAAGGCTTTATATAGTGGAGCGAGAAGGGTGTGTCTGAAAAGTTTTATAACCCATGACCCTTCACAGGGGTGGGCCACTGACTGAGCAGAGCCCTAACCTTATGAAAACCCAATTCTCACATTTCAAAAGCTAAAATCACATTTCATCCCATTGAGAATAATTTCATATTCAAACATTTAAATTGAACAACAATTCCATGTGAATCCGATAACTCTGATGTGTAGACTTTCCACTGTAGAGTTTATGTCTTCTTATCATTGAGAATGTCTCAGATGACAACCGAACTGACATCATATTCATTAAGTACCACCGGATACAGTATGTTCAATTGGACGGATTACCAGAATATAGTTCATTTCCCCCCACCTTCTGATGTTCCCAGAATCTCTATGTTAACCAAGGGGTTTTCAAATGTAACATCAGTAGGGTAGAGAGAGGAAAAAGGGGGGAAGAGGTATTGATGATGATCTCCAACCTACCCTCAGGCCAACGTCATGACACTACCAACGGGAAATTAAAAACTGTAATATCTTATGTTTTACCGAGTCGTGGCTGAACCACGACATGAATAATATACAGCTGGCGGGTTATACACTGTATCGGCAGTTTAGAACAGCAGCCTCTAGTAAGACAAGGGGTGACGGTCTCTGTATATTTGTAAACAAAACAGCTGGTGCACAATATCTATGGAAGTCTCGAGGTTTTGCTGGCTTGAGGTATAGTATCTCATGATAAGCTGTAGATCACACTATCTACCTGGATAGTTTTCATCTATATTCTTCGTAGCTGTCTATTTACCACCACAAACCAATGTTGGCACTAAGACCGCACTCAATGAGCTGTATATGGTCATAAGCAAACAGGAAAACGCTCCTCCAGAGGCGACGCTCCTAGTCGCCAGGGACCATGGAATCTTAAATCCGCTTTACCTAATGTCTACCAGCATGTTAAATGTGCATCCAGAGGAAAAAAACTCAAGTCTACTTTTACTCCACACACAGAGACATGTACAAAGCTCTCCCTCACCCTCCATTTGGCAAATGTGACCATAATTATATCCTCCTGATTCCTGCTTACAAGCAAAAATTAAAGCAGACACGGTCAGTAAAAAAGTGGTCAGATGAGGCAGATGCTAAGCTCTAGGACGGTTTTGCTAGCACAGATTGGAATATGCTCCGGGATTCTTCCGATGGCATTGAAGAATATACCACATCAGTCACTGGCTTCATCAGTAAGTGCATCGATGATGTCGTCCCCACAGTGACTGTACATACATACCCCAACCAGGAATCATGGGTTAAAGGGTAGAGCTGCCGCTTTCGAGGAATGAGATTCGAACCCGGAAGCTTATAACAAATCCCGCTATGCCCTCCGAAGCATCAAACAGGCAAAGCGTCAATACAGGAGTAAGATCGAATCACACTCGTCGCTCGTCGGATGTGACAGAGCTTGCAAACTATTACAGACTACAAAGGGAAGCACAGTCAAGAGCTGCCAAGTGACACAAGCCTACCAAACGAGATAAATTACTTCTATACTCGCTTCGAGGCAAGTAACACTGAAACATGCATGAGAGCATCAGCTGATCCGGACAACTGTGTAATCATGCTCTCCGCAGCCGATATGTGTAAGACCTTCAACTTGTTATGGCTGCAATCCCACAAACGGGATAAGTGTCATCAACAACCACTGAATAGAATTGCGCTACATTCAATAAATATTACTACAAGTATTTATATTCATGAAATCACAAGTGCAATATAGGAAAACACAGCTTAGCCTTTTGTTAATCCACCTGTCGTGTCAGATTTTGAAATTATGCTTTACAGCGAAAGCAATCCAAGCGTTTGTGTAAGTTTATCGATCGCACAAAGAAACATTAAGTACACTTAGCATCAGGAATTTTGGTCACGAAAATCAGTAAAGCAATCAAATTAATCGTTTACCTTTGATGATCTTCGGATGTTTTCACTCACGAGACTCCCAGTTACACAACAAATGTTCCTTTTGTTCCATAATGTTATTTTTATATCCAAAATACCTCCGTTTGTTTGTCGCGTTATGTTCAGAAATCCACAGGAAAGAGCGGTCACGACAACGCAGACGAAAATTCCAAATAGTTTCCATAATGTCCACAGAAACATGTCAAACGTTTTTTATAATCAATCCTCAGGTTGTTTTTTAAAATATATAATCGATAATATATCAACCGCAAATGTCTTTCACAGTAGGAGAGGGAAAAGCAATACCTATCCAAACTGTTGTGCGAGAAAAACTCATGTGACCACTTGACGCGATGTTATCGTTCTGGCTCATTTTTCAAAATAAAAGCCTGAAACGATGTCTGAAGACTGTTGACACCTTGAGGAAGCGATAGGAAAAGGAATCTTGTTCATATCCCTTTAAATACAGCAAAGGGAGGCTATGGAACATGGAGTTTTCAAAATAGAAGCCACTTCCTGTTTTGATTTTCCTGCAATATCAGTTCTGTTATACTCACAGACAATATTTTGACAGTTTTGGAAACTTTAGAGTGTTTTCTATCCAATACTACTACTAATAATATGCATATATTAGCAACTGAGACTGAGGAGCTGGCCATTTACAATGGGCACCTTTTCATCCAAGCTACTCAATACTGCCCCTGCAGCCATAAAAAGTTAAATAGGTCAACATTCACAAGGCCGCAGGGCCAGACAGATTACCACAACGTGTAGTCTGAGCATGCACTGACCAACTGGCAAGTGTCTTCACTGAGTCTGTAATACCAACATGTGTCAAGCAGACCACCATAGTCCCTGTGCCCAAGAACACTAAGGTAAAATGTCTACCGACCCGTAGTCTGTAGCCATGAAGTGCTTTGAAAGGCTGGTCATGGCTCACATCAACAGCATTATCCCGGAAACCCTAGACCCACTCCAATTTGCATACCGCCCCAACAGATCCACAGGTGATGCAATCTCTATTGCACTACACATTGCCCTTTCACACATGGCCAAAACAAACACCTACTGTATGTGAGAATGCTGTTCATTGACTACAGCTCAGCGTTCAACACCATAGTGCCATCAAAGCTCATCACTAAGCTAAGGACCCTGGGACTAAACACCTCCCTCTGCAACTGGATCCTGGTCTTCCTGACGGACTGCCCCCTGGTGGTAAGGGTAACGACACATCCGCCACTCTGATCCTCAACACAGGGGCCCCTCAGGGGTGCATGCTCAGTCCCCTCCTGTACTCCCGGTTCACTCATGACTGCACTGCCAGGCACAACTCCAATAGCATCATTAAGTTCGCTTATGACACAACAGTGGTAGGCCTGATCACCCACAACAATGAGACAGCCTATAAGGAGGAGGTCACTGACCTGACCGTGTGGTGCAAGGGCAACAACCTCTCCCTCAACGTGATCAAGACAAAGGAGATGATTGTGGCCTACCACTGTGTCAGAGGAAGGCCCTAAAGGTTGTCAAGGACTCCAGCCACCCTAGTCATAGACTGTTCTCTCTGCTACCGCACGGCAGCGGTACCTGAGTGTCAAGTCTAGGTCCAAAAGGCTTCTACAGCTTCTACCCCCAAGCCATAAGACTCCTGAAATTCTAATCATATGGCTACCCAGACTATTTGCATTACCCCGCCTCCCTCTTTTATGCTGCTGCTACTCTGTTATTGTGTATGCATAGTCACTTCAATAACTCTACCTACATGTACATATTACCTCAATTACCTCGACTAACCGGTGCCCCCACACATGAACTCTTTACCGGTACCCCCCTGTATATGGCCTCGCTATTGTTATTTACTACTTCTCTTTTATTATTTGTTACTTTTATTTATTTTTTTTATTTTTATTTTTTTCTTAAAACTGCATTGTTGGTCAAGGGCTCATAAGAAAGCATTTCACTGTAAGGTACCTGTAGTATTCGACACGTGACAAATACAATTTGATTTGAATATGCATTCGTATGTTTCTACTGAGATCAGTACTTGAATGAAATGACAGTGAATAGACAGTTCAGACACTAAATACACTAAAAAGTTAAGTGCTGTACATACATTTTGGATATTGTTGCGCCTGTTACGCACAGCAGTTTTCTCAATTTGTTTGTACAGAACTGATGAAGGCATAAACATATGCTCCGTTCCTTTCATTTTAAATATATAGCATCTTGCACTTTCACTTTTTGTATTCTTTCCAGCATGGATTAAATTAATCTCAACCTCCTTGCGTTATTCCTTTTCATGATATTTCAAACCAGGCTATGAACTTATTAATTTACACAAAAATGAGACGACATTTCTTCCAAGCTGTCCACATGTGGAATGCTAGTTCCTAATTCCTTACTAATGTATTGTGACCCTTTGTGTAATATAAATACACTGTTAGGTAATTGGCTGGCAATGGGTGTCAAAAGACAGAGTACTGTACCATAGGATAGGAGCTTCCCAGTTGATTCTAAGAACATATTACAAGTGTTTATCTGTGTTTAATTAAGAGAGAGCGGGTGGGTCTGAGAGGGAGAGGGACTTAAGAAGAGAAAAATAAGAGAGAGATTATTTTTTCAGATAAAGCACATTTGTTAATTATTTCAAGGGAATGTTGCTTTATCGATTTGACTTCTTTCTCAAAGACACCAACCCAAGACTATGGGTTCTCCTCTGCTGACCCCTGAACACCACTTCCAGCAAAATCTTGATTTTCCTAGTCCATTATCATTTGTTTTTCAATTTGACAATGACCCACAACACACCTCCAGGCTGTGTAGGGGGCTATTTTAGCAAGAAGGAGAGTGATGGAGTGCTGCAACAGATGACCTGGCCTCCACAATCCGCCGACCTCAACCCAGTTGAGATGGTTTGGGATGAGATGGACCGCAGAGTGAAGCAAAAGCAGCCAAAAAGTGCTCAGCATTTGTGCGAACTCCTTCAAGATTGTTGGAGAAGCATTCTTGGTGAAGCTGATTGACAGAATGCCAAGAGTGTGCAAAGCTGTCAAAGGCAAAGGATGGCTGCTTTGAAGAATCTCAAATATAAAATACATTTTTATTTGTTTAACACTTTTTTGGTTACTATATGATTCCATACGTGTTATTTCATATTTTTGATGCCTTCACTATTATTCAACAATGTAGAAAATAGTCAAACTAAAGAAAAACCTTGAGTAGGTGTGTCCAAAACTTTGACTGGTACTGTATGTCACAACAGATCTAAATATGTGTCATGACAGTGTTATGACCATATTATAACAGGTAACAAGTTATGTCAGCTGTTATGACATATTATGACATCATTATGACTGTGTAATAATGTGTTATGATGCTGGGTGTCAGGTAAAGTGGTACCAAATGTGTACATTCTGTATCAATAGACTCTTCTTGGCCCAATCATAGCTTACGAAGATTGCAACACATTGGCAGAAATACATTTTATATGTACAGTATATAAAGAGTATTTATGAGGATATGTGTGTGTGTGTGTGTGTGTGTATATATATATATATATATATATATATATATATATATATTCAAATGAGTTTACACAATTTGACTGGTATTGAGGATCACCATCACGTTTCACACTGTTTCCATGGTTGTGTCCAACTTGGTCATTTTGCACACATTAGATTTTTTTGTAACTACTACATGTGCCCATCTCATTGATATCAAATCATTAGAAGTACAAAAGTTGTTTTTGATATAGGTCACTGTAATTAAATCTACGGCCATCTACGGCCACCGTGTCTGGCGCGTAATGGTCATATGGGCAGGTATTCTAACATATTTTTTACTGTTGCCTAGGTTTTAACTTGGACCCATTTGTATGTGTATAATCCTTTATGACCATATGTACCTCTGTAATTAATTATGATTGGCTATGTGCAAAAGTTAATTGAATTGTTTACACACACACCATGTGTCATGGGCGTAATGGTCAAATGAGGTGAAATGTGTACATTTTGGGATGTGAGCACACAGTCTGTTTGACCTGATGAACATCCGTTTTGGATCGAAAAGTAGTCAATAAAGAGATGAATTAGGAGCATCAACAGGCCTTCCTGTTCTTTACATGTGTCCAACAGTTCTCATGGTGTTTTGTTTTTTCTATTTCATGCAAATAAACTCTCATTTCAAACTGGAATGGAAAGAAATCACAGTCTTTCCTATTATAGAACAGTTTAAGGTTTTATTTGAATTAAAATGACTTGTAAATTGAGGCCAATTGGGTAATTGTTGTAATGGTCTTTGCCAGAGGACCTTACCTCTTACATAACGGTGCTATTTGGCCACTTACATATCCATTAGTACCCTTGCAATAGAATGGAACCATGGAATTAAAGAAAATGATTTGCAGTCCAATTTTTTTATGTTCTTTCTTAGATAAAGTGTTTTAACTGCCATTGTCATTCTTGCATTGGAAAATAAAAATCCCACCCCCATCCCTCTGCATACAACAACTTACAATAGGGGTGGTTATTTAAAGCTGCTCTGCCATTATCTCTGTGTTAGTACCCTGCAGCACAGATGATCATCATATCCTGACAAGGGTAAGAGTGGCAATCTAGCAACTACACCCAACCGTCTCATCCACAGATTATTCAAGAGCCATGGTGTAATTTATTATGCTGTATGAATGCACAAAAAAAATATGGTTGTTTATTTTCAATACACTTTTGTACAGACAAAGCCTCAAACAATGTGGATTATGAGCACATGACATTAGGTGTAAGATTTGAGTAGGAGGGGGCATTGCAAACTGTTTCCATTTTATTTTTGTTAGCCTGACCAAACATTTTATTTGTTTGCTGTGTCTGTGTGTGTGACAAAAAGAGAATGAGAGAGGTAGGAAGAGAGAGAGAGAGAATGCAAGAAAAAGAGGAACGGGGGGAGCGGGACAATTGGAAAGAATCAGAAGTGTTTTAAAAATGTTTTGTCTTTTGTAATTGATGTCATCTTTTTTTAAGAGAATCAGAAGTGCTTTAAAAAGTGCTTTAAAAATCTCTCATTCACTATTGTCCCTGTGCCCAAGAAAGCGAAGGCAACCTGCCTAAGTGATTACCGCCCCGTAACACTCATGTCGGTAGCCTTGAAGTGCTTTGAAAGTCTGGTTATGGCTCACATCAACACCATCATGCCAGAAACCCTTGACCCACTCCAATTTGCATACCACCCCAAAAGACCCACAGATGATGCAATCTCAAACGCACTCCACACTGCCCTTTCACACCTGGATAAAAGGAACACCTATGTGAGAATACTGTTCATTGACTACAGCTTAGTGTTCATCACCATAGTGCCCACAAAGCTCACCACTAAGCTAAGGACCCTGGGACTAAACACCTCCCTCTGCAACTGGATCCTGGACTTCCTGACGGGCCGCCCACAGGTGGTAAGGGTAGGCAACAACACATTTGCCACGCTGATCCTCAACACAGGGGCCCCTCAGGGGTGCATGCTTAGTCCCCTCCTGTACTCCTTGTTTACCCACGACTGCTGACGACACAACAGTGGTAGGCCTAATCACCAACAATGATGAGACAGCCTATAGGGAGGAGTTCAGAGACCTGGCGGTGTGGTGCCAGGACAACAACCTCTCCCTCAATGTGAGCAAGACAAAGAAGCTGATTGTGGACTATAGGAAAAGCAGGACCGAACAGGACCCCATTAACATCAACGGGGCTGAAGTGGAGCAGGTCAAGAGTTTCAAGCTTCTTGGTATCCACATCACCAACAAACTATCATGGTCCAAACACACCAAGACAAGTTGTAAAGCGGGCACGACAACACCTTTTCTCCCTCAGGAGACTGAAAAGATGTGGCTTCTGTCTCCAGTTCCTCAAAAAGGTTTACAGCTGCACCATCGAGAGCAACCTAACTGGTTGCATCACCGGATGGTATGGCAACTGCTCAGAATCTGACCATAAGGCACTAATGAGGGTAGTGCATACGGGCCAATACATCACTGACATCCACGACCTACAATTGAAGTTGGAAGTTTACATACACTTAGGTTGGAGTCATTAAAACTAGTTTTTTAACCACTCCACAAATTTCTTGTTAACAAACTATAGTTTTGGCAAGTCGGTTAGGACATCTAGTTTGTGCATGACACAAGTAATTTTTCCAACAATTGTTTACAGACAGATTATTTCACTTATAATTCACTGTATCACAATTCCAAATGTTAGTTTTGTTCGATTACGTCCATATTTATGTCGAAATACCTCCGTTTTGTTCGCACGTTTAGTTCACTATTCTAAAGGCACAAGGCGCGAGCGCAAGGGTCAGAAGTTTACATACATTAAGTTGACTGTGCCTTTAAACAGCTTGGAAAATTCCAGAAAATGATGTCATGGCTTTAGAAGCTTCCGATAGGCTAATTGACATCATTTGAGTCAATTGGAGTTGTACCTGTGGATGTATTCAAAGGTCTACCTTCAAACTCAGTGCCGCTAGGCTTGACATCATGGGAAAATCAAAAGAAATCAGCCAAGACCTCAGAAAAAAAATTGTAGACCTCCACAAGTCTGGTTCATCCTTGAGAGCAATTTCCAAACGTTCTGAAGGTACCACTTTCATCTGTACAAACAATAGTAGGCAAGTATAAACACCATGGGACCACGCAGCCATCATACCGCTAAGAAAGGAGATGCGTTCTGTCTCCTAGAGATGAACATACTTTGGTGCAAAAAGTGCAAATCAATCACAGAACAACAGCAAAGGACCTTGTGAAGATGCTGGTAGCATTGGATAGAAAACACTCTGACGTGTCTACCACTGTTAAACTAATGACTGTGAGTATAATAGAACTGACATGGCAGGCGAAAACCCAATCTTTTTTTCAGATCACAGGCCAAAAATAGCTCCCAGATTGCAGTTCCAATGGCTTCCACTCAACGTCAACAGTCTTTAGACAGGGTTTTAGGTTTGTTTCTTGAAAAACAAACAAGTAGTTGTAGTTTATCCAAGGTGTTCTCATCAGGACAGGCAGACTTTTGTCACGTGAACCAGGGCGAGCTCTTTGTTATTTTCCTTTTCTATTGAACACTGTTCTTTCCGTCTGAAATAGTATAATTTATTTACATATTAGGGTACCTGAGGATTGATTAGAAACATTGTTTGACTTGTTTGGATGAAGTTTACTGGTAGCTTTTTGGATTCCTTTGTATGCATGTTGAAGGAGTGGCTTACTGAAATCAATGGCACCAACTAAACAGACTTTTTGGATATAAAGAAGGACAAAACACACTTTCATTGTGTAGCTGGGACCCTTGGTATTGCAAACAGAGGGAGATGTTCAAAGGGAAGTGATTTATTTTATCGCAATTTGTGATTTTTGTGAAGCCAAGCTGGTGCTGGTTGAAAAATGATTTTGATGTGGGGCGCTGTGCTCAGATAATTGCCGTAAAGCCTTTTTGAAATCTGACAACGCGGTCGGATTAACTAGAAGTTAAGCTTTTAAATTATGTTAGACACTTGTATGTTCATGAATGTTTAATATATATATATATTTTTACTTAACTAGGTAAGTCAGTTAAGAATAAACTCTTATTACAATGACAAACCTGCGCCACCCTATGGGGCTCCCAATCACGGCCGGTTGTGACACAGACTGGATTCGAACCAGAGTGACTGTAGTGACACCTCAAGCACAGTGTCTTAGACCGCTGTGCCACTCGGGAGCCCCAATTTCATGGTAAGGTCTACACCTATTGTATTCGGCACATGAGACAAATGAACTCCCCTAATATTCTTCAAGAATCAATTGGTACATATCATGAATTTATACTGTAAATCCAAAAATGGATGTAGCGGGATTCTAGCTTTAAAACGTATCAAATCTACACTGGTGGTTTAAGGGTAGACCACATTTAACATGAGCTTGGGCAGACACACAATCAGTGGTAAAAAGCTGTCAGTCTGTTAAACTGAAAATATTATGAAGTTGGCAAGGTTATTATAGTAAACAAAAACTGAAACAAAACTAATAATGAAAAAAAGTTTTAGTAAACTGAAATAAAATTATTAACAAATCTGTTTGAAAAAAAAAACTGTGCTGGAACCATCTTTGACTCCAAAACGAAGTAAAATAAAACCATCATGCATTATGTTCAGTTTTAGTTTTGGGGGGATGACAGCAAAAATTCAATGGGGTTTTCAATGGGTTTTTCAAGCTTTTTTCTACTGGGGCTTTCAAGTTTCTGAATCTGGTGGCTCCCATTGAGATAAACTTTATAATTTAAAGGTAGACTCATGACATTACCATGAGCAACACTGCAGATATTAGGCACATTTGAGAGGTAAGGCTAAAGCAACCGACTGTAGACAAACGTCGAGGAGTGAAGTCGGGCGAGGTGCATCTTCAACAGCCGAAAAAAGGACACTAAAGGCTCAGATCAACATGACAGGGTTATCATTGTCTATTAAATGTTTTCTTTATAATGTTGAAATAAACATGTATCTTACCCACATATCACACACTCACAAATGAAAATCCCAATATAATATTATTTGTGTACACATTGTACAATCAATTGGTGAGAGAAAGCCTCAAATATCACATTTATTTGTATACACTAAATGTGCAAAACTTCACGCTGCTACAATGTGGTAGCTACGGGACCACATCTTAATATTGAGTTGCTGTAATGAACACGAGGGGAGACAAAGAGCTGGTTTCAAGTGCAGGGCGCAGCAGGTGTTTATTGTAATAGACCACAGGAGGAGGCAGGTAGCTGGGTCCAGGGGCAGGCAGAAGGTCATACACAGGGGGTCCAAAAGGGCAACAGTACAGGCAGGGAAAAGGCTAGTAACATAGTCCGGGAGGTCAGGCAATAGGTAGATAACAGGAAATATGATAGAGTTAAGTACAGGCAGGGAATAGGCAAAAGGTGTTGTTAGTGAGTCAGGCAAAAACTATAATTCACAGGAAACCCAGTGGCCCGAAAGGCATGTGTCACAAAACAAAGAATACCTATACAGTGATGGGGTGCAAAGAACTGAACTAAATAGTGTGTGATAATGACATACAGGTGTGTGAACAGATGATTCGAATTCAGGTGATTGGGATCTAGAAAGTGAGCTGCATTCAGGGGATCTAGGTGTTTGAGAGTGCGAGTTGGAAGCAGACGTTACAGTTGCATGGGTGGTGGACTATTGTTGATACACACGGGAAACTGTTGAGCGTGGAAAAACCCAGTAGAGTTGCAGTTCTTGACACAAACCGGTGCGCCTGGCACCTACTAGCATACCCCGTTCAAAGACACTTAAATATTTTGTCTTGCCCACTCAACCTCTGAATGGCACACATACACAATCCATGTCTCAATTGTCTTAATGCTTAAAAATCCTTCTTTACCCTGTCTATTCCCCTTCCCCTTGTTCCTGTTCCCAAGAAAGCTAAGGTAACTGAGCTAAACGACTACCGCCCCGTAGCACTCACTTCAGTCATCATGAAGTGCTTTGAGAGACTAGTCAAGGACCATATCACCTCCACCCTACCTGACACCCTAGACCCACTCCAATTTGCTTACCGCCCAAATAGGTCCACAGACGATGCAATCTCAACCACACTGCACACTGCCCTAACCCATCTGGACAAGAGGAATACCTATGTGAGAATGCTGTTCATCGACTACAGCATGTGGTGACATGCCACAGAGCTGCACTTAAGCCAGACACAGTAGATAGGCTTGTTTTCCTTTCCCATAACCTGTGAAACCAATATGATTGTCGGTTCTATACCAGGATTTAACAATCTGGATAAATTAAAGTGGGATATTTTTTAAATTCATAAGCCTAAGCCCTATTTGAAGCTGTGAACTTGCCCTGGTTGACTTGAATATTTACATTATTTTGTTGGAATTCTTTAAGTTATTCTGTTTGGTACCATTCAACAGCCTTTGCAATTTGCACATCGTGAAATAGTTTAAGTTATTTGTATTATGTGTATTATGTGTTATTTTCAAATGTTATTTTTATTTTCAAGATGGTGGATAGGCTTGTTTTACTTGACCGTAACTGTCAAACTTTGAATATGTTCACAATTTTCTTTTCGCAAAGTTATTTATTAGTATTTCTGTGTTTAATAAAAGTTTAACCAATAGCACTACGTTTCTTCACTGTCAGTGTTGTTTAATGCTGTTCCAACAAAAATCAGAATGGATGAAGCTAATTAAAACCACGTAATTTGTTGCAATCCTTTATATAAAAATAAATACCTTTTTAAATACCGTCAAAAAGTATACAAATATCGGAGAATGATATTTAAGCCATATCGCCCAGTACTGCCCCAGATGAGTGCAGCCGCTAGACAAGACTTAGGGAGGATGGTCTCGGGGTCCAACGGCGGTAGGAGATGGTAAAGTTGAACAGAGTGAATAGCAGGGCCAATCGAGCTTGCCTAGAGTTGAAGCACTTGGCGGTGCAGAGATATTCCAGGTTCTTGTGATCAGTTCACTATGAATGGATGTTCCGCCCCCTGTAACCAGTGCCTCCACTCCAACGCCAACTCCATCTGCATATTTCCTGCAGCAATGATGTATCCTAAGAAGTAGATTTCTCAGATTTAAAAAAAGCTGGTTCTCCAGGAGACGCTGGAGGTCCTGTCGGACGTGGACGACATGTTCTTGAGCTTAGCGGGAAAAGACGAGGATGTCATCGAGGTAGACGATCACGAACTGGATCAACATGTCACGGAGAACATCGTTAACCAGGGCCTGGAACACTGCAAGAGCGTTGGTCAGTCCGAATGGAATCAGGTGTTTGTAGCACCCACTGGCCATGTTAAAGTCTGTCATCCACTCGTCTCCTTCCCGTATCCGCACCAGATGGTAAGTGTTCCGAAGGTCCAACTTTGAGAAGATAGTAGCCCACTGAAGAGGCTCAAAAGCCGATGCCATGAGTGGTAGCGGGTTATGTTTTTACTGTGATATCATTAAGGCCCCGGTAGTCGATACATGGGCACAAGGTTTTGTCCTTCTCCACAAAGAAGAAAGTTTCGCCGGCGGAGGAGGCAGAAGGACGGATACAACCTGCAGCCAGGGAGTCCTCAATGTCAGGGAACAAAGCTGGCCCTGAGGTGGTGTAGTGCCCGGGTGAAGATCGATAACGCAGTCTTGGGGCCGATGCAAAGGGAGAGATGTGGCACGGGCCTTGTTGAGAACCTCTCGGAGGTTCTGGTACTATGCGGAAACTGTGGAGAGGGCCGAGGCTGCACCGACTTCTAGGCAATGAGTATGGCAGAATGGGCTCCAACCCTTGATAGAACCAACAGTTCAGTCGATAAGGGGATTGTGCTTCTGGAGCCATGAACTGAAGTACCTGAGGAGATTTGATGAGCAGAAATTGCATGGACTGTGGTTACATGACAGTCACAGGTTGATAGGAACCATATTGTGGGTGACTCTGCCAATAGAGTGCTCATCCAGTGCTTTTGATGTCCATGGGAATGGAGAGGGGTTGAGTGGGGATTCCCAGCTTTGACACCAGGGTAGTGTCCATAAACTCTCATCGGTCCCAGAGTCAATGAGTGCTCGGAGAGATTTTGACCAGTCACCACACAGCAGGATGGCATGGAGAGGGTTACGAGTACTGGGGGTAATAATCCATGCAGGAAAAGGTATTCCGGGTTCCCGGCACTCAGCGGCCAACGTGCGGAAATCGACCGCAGTGTCTACCACACTGCGGGAATCTTGACGTAGTAAGAGTTGCTTCCGAGCAGCCTCTCTCCCGGACAACAGAGAATCGAACACCTCTTTTACCTCCCCCATGAACTCCTCCAGACTGAAGCACACGTGGATTGTTGCTCCCACACCGCCGTAGACCAGGCAAGAGCCTGTTATAAGGTACACTATCTTCTAGCGGTCCGAGGGAAAAGAGGCTGCCGCTCGAATATGAGGGAGCACTGGGAGAGAAACGCCCGACAGGTTCTTGAATCTTCAGCATAGTGCTCCGAAGGAGGCAAACAGGGTTCTCGGGAAGCCTGGGTGGGCTGGGGAGACACGCTGCTGACAGTGGGGTTACTAAGAGGCTGGGAGGTTACGGTTTTGACTGGCTGCCTAATTGACATTCCGCAGAATTGCTACAGCAATGTATTGAAAGTGCTGTCATTGCATTTTGCCAAGGTCTGGAATCCTTCCATAAGATTTTAAAGTAACTCCTTTTGTCTTCCAATGGTGGGTCCTTGGGAGGAGACAGTGTTGTGGAGCTGGCCCAAGTCTGCTGGGTCAGTCATGGCCAGTGGGTACTAACATGACTCAGGAAAAGATCCAGATGCAGACACAGGAGGCTGACAGTTTGAATCTCAGATGTTTCTTACAAAACAGGGGGCAGGAAAATGGAAGGTCCAGGGCAGGCAGGGGTCGGTAATCCAAGGCAGCTTCAATCAGGGACAGAACGGCAGGTAGGGTCAGGGCAGGCAGAATGGTCAGAACCAGGAGGACTAGAAAACAGAGATACTGGATAATGGGAAAACACAATGGTAAGACTTAACAAGAAGAACTGGCAACAGACCAACAGAAAACGCAGGTATAAGTACACAGGGGATAATGGTAGACACCTGGTGGGGGGTAGAGACAAGCACAAGACAGGTGAAACAGATCAGGGTGTCACACATTAACTTGTCCAGTGATTATTTTTGTCGACATTTAGAAAGTTAGCATAGAAAATAGATGAGACAATTGCCTGCTAGGGTGCGTTTCCATTTAACTATCTTTTGTCGATAAAAACAACTAGACGTAATAATGTCACAACTTTAAAAAAGTGTACATTTTGTATTTAGCATCCTAAACAATAGCACAGAAGCACAGTTAATATATATAGTGGATCTAGATACAAAAACTGGATGCAAACCCCACAGAAAACAAGTCTATATAAACATTAAACATGCCTATATTTATAATCCTGACCAGCAGATGTCACTAATGTGCACTGTTTTTAAAGCTCTGAGTAATTAACTGTTTTTTGGCACAATTTGGTGAAAGCCCCAGAGGGTTCAGAATGCCTCGGTTTCCCATCACTAAAATATAACAAACATAACATACCCACATCGAACCACACCCCCAAGACCACATTTTTTTTCCTGATCAGCACCGGTGTGTTCAGCCCTTATTTAAACCCAACCTAACCTATGTTCTGACCCATCACCGTATACATTAGTGGCAAGAAGTAACATCTCAAAAAACACAACCTACTGTATGCAACACATAGACGGCTCCTAGCCTCCCATGCATATGCATCTTTCTGTCTTAAAACTTAAATTAAAACTGAAACTAAATAATATATAAACGAAATACAAATGTTTTTATCAAACTGAAACGGAATGAAAACAAGTAAAGTAGCCCTGAAAACTTATTGAAACTAAACAGAATTTCAAATTAAATTGAAATAAATGAATTGAAATAAAAATTAATTTAAAACATGAAACTATAATTAAGCATGGTTGTGATCAAAGTGACATGAGTGTTATGCCTCCAGCAGCAAAGCATCAGGCCAGCTAATCAGAGCACACATGTTTCAAACACTCTGTTTCCCAGAGGTGTAAACACCCCAGGAAACACATATCTAGTAGATATCTACAGTATGTGATAGGTTTACCAATGGCTTGTAGTTGTTGTTAGCATGTTTGAAATTGACACCAAAAATATATTTGTGGAGTGTAAGTGGGGATGTAGATTTGTATGTAGGGTTGGTTGGTGCATATTGGGTTGGATATAAACACAAACAGTACACAAAACTTCTACATTTGGTTTGGAAACTTAAATTAGCTTCCATTAAAATTCTGAAAAAAGTGGCAATAATGACTGCTCAAGAGGCTGTTCTGTGATGTGTAGAAAACATTAAGGACACCTTCCTAATATAGAGCTAACACCATCATTTGCAAATAAATTCATTAAAAATCCTACAATGTGATTTTTCTGGATTTTTTTTCTCATTTTGTCTGTCATAGATGAAGTGTACCTATGATGAAAATTACAGGCATCTCTCATCTTTTTAAGTGGGAAAACTTGCACAATTGGTGGCTGACTAAATACTTTTTTGCCCCACTGTATGTAAAATAGTCTAGGACATTTGACCAAAGACTAGAGGGAATAACATATCCCTCTCACCACTGGAGGTATCTATTCTAACGAACACTCCAAGACAGAAAAGCTCTACTGCAAAGTACAGCAAACCAGAGTCTTACCAGAGTCTAACTTCACCATAGAAACATCGAGTTCAACAGAAAGACGACAAAGACATCTATAAGTAAATATATCAATTGCATTTATTTTCTGAATGAGCGGTCGTTCATGTGCAAAGTATTCATATTCCTGTGAGCGTAGCGTCCAACTTTTCCCATGGTGCCCCAAATTCCTAATGAGTTAATTGTTAGATGATTCATTTAATCTAATAACAATTAAACATAGTGGGTCATTATTTGATAAAGAACAGTCATCACATTAAGGATAGTCACGTCACGACACTGTTGTGATGATTCTAACACGTTAACATTGCTTCCTTGACAAAGAAAGCCCCTTCATGTGTCAGCCCACTAACTTAGCTGTACTCTGCTCACTGTGCAATAACACAGCCTGATCCTCTCCATTTTAATGAGAAAAATTATTGGCTGAAAAAAAGCTTGAAAAGTGTGAAGGTTTTGGAATGATTGCTCTGGTATAATGAAAGCAGATAAAACAGTAAGGAGACTATTTGTTGAACATATGATGTGTTAGACAACTCTCCTGACAGCAGAAGGGAAAACGGTGTTCAATCTGGATCCATTTTTTTTTACTTTTCAAAGACAGAATAGAATAGACTGTCTGTCAGTCTAATATCACACTGAGTTTCTATTAAAAAGTAAAGGGGGGTGCACATTCTGATGGGAGCGCATGCTCATCCCTAGTTTTCATACAATGCAATCCACAGTAAACACACACTGTTTGGTTGTAGTAACCACTTTCACTGCTCCAATACTATTGAGACACATACAGTATAGCACCACTCACAGTGTACTCTAGTAACCATATCGGGGTAAACAGTGTACCACAGTGTATAAACGGTGGTAAAAAGTGAACAACAAAAAATTGAGTTTCTGTACGTTATCACAATCCCACCATGAGTAGTTAATCATTTAACATACCTCCGCCTTTCTTCTTCCAGGAGAGTTTTTTTATTCCTTTCTGTGCGATGTACTGAGAACCCAGCTGGCTGTATGGATGAGGACAGTATATCCGGAGAGAGCCATGATTCCGTGAAACAGAGAATGTTACAGTCCCTGATCTCTCTGGAAGGAGATCCTCGCCCTGAGCTCGTCTACTTTATTGTCCAGAGACTGAACATTAGCGAGTAAATACTCAGAAGTGGTGGATGGTGTGCACGCCTCCTGATTCGGACTAGAAGTCCACTCCGAATACTTCTTCTCCGCTTGCGGCATCTTGGAGCAGCCTCTGAGATAAGTTCAATTGCCAAGGGGGGTACGAACAAAGGATCAAATTCGGGAAATTCGTATCACCGGTTGTAATGCTATTGAGTTAACGCCGCTCTGATATCTAAAAGTTATTTCCGGCTGTATGTAATAGCACATAAAACTTCCTGGGCTAATAAAATAAGAAATAACACACAAAAAAAACTAAATACTGCAAAGTTTCTCAGGAGCTAGAAGCAGAGCTGCCATGTCTGTTTGCGCCATCTTTAAAGCCCGTTGGGAATATACAATGCAATACAACGTCGCAACCCCCAAAAAAGTTACGAAAAAAACCCTTGCCAGACTGAAATAAAGGTGCTAGTGTGAGAGATGAAGTATAACCAAAAGCTTTTATTTGGCTCGCTCATTTGTGGCTTGACCAGTAAAAATAAAAACATACAGTGAGCTGCAAAAGTATTTTGACTGATACATTTTTGGTTGTTTCAAACAATAGCATGGTATTATTTCACTGTAATAGCTAATGTAAATTGGAAAGTACAGTTAAATATACAAGAATTTAAGCTTTCTGCCCATATCAGATATGTTTATGTCCTGGTTATTTTTCTTGTTACTTAAAACGTCATGTTAATCACATTAGCGCATGTTAGCTCAACTGTCCCATGGGGGGGGCACTTATACCATTGAGGTTTTAAAATGATACAATGACTGCGGCTTAAGTGCGGATTGTCAGCTTTAATTTGATGTTAATTTCATCCATATCGGGTCAAACTGTTTAGAAATTTCACTTAAATAGTATATACAGTGCATTCAGAAAGTATTCAGACCCCTTCCCTTTTCTACATTATGTAACATTACAGCTTTATTCTAAAATTGTTTAAATATTTTTTGTTTTCCTCAATCAACTAATAATAATTTTTGCACATTTATTAAAGATTAAAACAGAAAAAACGTATTTACATGAGTGTCTTCAAAATTAATTATGTGAGAAATGGCAGTGGAAATGCTTTTAATGTGCAAATATTGATATAAGAACCATAATATTGAAGTAAACTTGGAGTCCCGCAATGACATGTTGTGTGGGCCTCTGACTACAACTTGGGAAAGCATGCAGTGTTTTAGGGTACAGATGAAATAAATAATAGTGAACTTCACAGGGTGGTGAAAGTGAAAGGTGACAAGCTTGATACTCCTTTCCAATAAATATTGAGGGTCATATTCTGGTGACATGATGATCGATGCTTTGCTGCTGTTTGACAAATGAAAATAATCTAGCTATTTTGTCCATAATAATCTCATCATGTAGGCTATACCCACACTATATCTGCAAGCAGCTGGCTAAGGCACAGGTGCCAATACCAGAGTGGGCACATTCACTATATAATTTTTTTTAATGACAAAACCGTCATTAGAGTTGAAAATTCAATGAAAACCCATTTAACTTTATACGGTACAATTAACTGCAAAAGTTATTTTTATGTGCACCATGTCATAACGCACAGCCTTTTATCCACAATAAGTCAATTTGATGGAAACACATCGCTGGATTTTATAATATTTGCATGAAAATCTGTCACCAGTTGGATGGAAACCTAGCAGAGTGTTCCAAATTATTCATTGTTTGTATTTTTATCTAAGCATTCCAACACCATCAGACATAATTGATAGCTAGCAGTTCACTGGAATGACATTCAGATGAACTGGAATGTCATTTACTCTCATGGGAAAGGTGGCCAAAAGAAAACGAACTGAAAGGCATACAGTACAGTGCCTTCAGAAAGTATTCTGACCCCTTGACTTTTTCCACATTTTATTGCGTTACAGCCTTATTTTAAAATTGATTAAATAAAAACAATCCTCAGTAATCTACACACAATACCCCATAATGACAAAGCGAAAACATATTTTTGGAAAACGTTGCACATTTATTACAGATTTAAAACATGAATACCTTATTTACATAAGTATTTAGCCTTTGCTATGAGACTCGAAATTGAGCTCAGTTGCATCCTGTTTCCATTGATCATCCTTGAGATGTTTCTACAACTTGATTGGAGTCCACCTGTGGTAAATTCAATTGATAAACATGATTTGGAAAGGCACACACCTGTCTATATAAGGGGCGCGAGATCGGTGCTGGAAAGCCGGGTGGACGACTTAACTAGCGGCCAGATGGGATGCCTCGGCGGAAATGGAGTCCCTAGAGAAAGCAAGAACAAGATGGTTGGCAGGAGTAGTGCAGTATTATTAGGAGACGAATACGCCTCACAAGTCCTCAACTGGCAGCTTCATTAAATAGTACCCGCAAAACACTAGTCTTAACGTCAACAGTGAAGAGGCGACTCCAGGATGCGTTGAGACGGGTGTTTAGCGGCTAATATTTAATGAAGCTGCAAGTTAAGGACTTGTGAGGAATCTGTTTCTCAAACTAGACACTCTAATGTACTTGTCCTCTTGCTCAGTTGTGCACCGGGTCCTCCCACTCCTTGGCAATTTCTCGCATTGAATAGCTTTCATTTCTCAGAACAAGAATAGACTGGCGAGTTTTAGAAAAATATTTTTGTTTCTGGACATTTTGAGCCTGTAATCGAACCCACAAATGATGATACTCCAGATACTCAACTAGACTAAAGAAGGCCAGTTTTATTGCTCCTTTAAATCAGTACAACAGTTTTCAGCTGTGCTAACATAATTGCAAAATGGTTTTCTAATGTGAATTAGCCTAAACTTGGATTAGCTAACACAACGTGCCAGCCCGGTTCGACCTGTGCCTGCACTCTGGAGGGGCCGGTCTAAAGTGGGCATTCAGCCTGGAGGAGTGGTGCCAAGGCTGCGCACCAGAGCTCCAGTGCTTCCCCACAGCCTGGGTTCATCCGATGCCTACTCTACGCACCAGGCCTCCTGTAGGTCTCCCCAGCCTGGTGGGCCCTGTGGCAGCCTCACGCACCAGGCTGTCTCTGCGACTCCTTCCTCCAGAGTCGCCCACCAGTCCGGACCCTCCAGCGACACCCTCCAGTCCAGAGCCTCCAGTGTTGCCCTCAACAAAATCACACAAAAATGATCAATGGAGATCAAATGTATCAACCCATGGAGGTCTGGATTTGGAGTCACACTCAAAATTAAAGTGGAAAACCACACTACAGGCTGATTCAACTTTGATGTAATGTCCTTAAAACAAGTCAAAATGAGGCTCAGTAGTGTGTGTGGCCTCCACGTGCCTGTATGACCTCCCTACAACGCCTGGGCATGCTCCTGATGAGGTGGCGGATGGTCTCCTAAGGGATCTCCTCCCAGACCTGGACTAAAGCATCCACCAACTCCTGGACAGTCTGTGGTGCAACGTGGCGTTGGTGGATGGAGCGAGACATGATGTCCCAGATGTGCTCAATTGGATTCAGGTCTGGGGAACAGGCGGGCCAGTCCATAGCATAGCATCAATGCCTTCCTCTTGCAGGAACTGCTGACACACTCCAGCCACATGAGGTCTAGCATTGTCTTGCATTAGGAGGAACCCAGGGTCAACCACACCAGCATATGGTCTCACAAGGGGTCTGATGATCTCATCTCGGTACCTAATGACAGTCAGGCTACCTCTCGCAAGCACATGGAGGGCTGTGCGGCCCACCAAAGAAATGCCACACCATGACTGACCCACCGCCAAATCGGTCATGCTGGAGGATGTTGCAGGCAGCAGAACGTTCTCCACGGCGTCTCCAGACTGTCACGTCTGTCACATGTGCTCAGTGTGAACCTGCTTTCATCTATGAAGAGCACAGGGCGCCAGTGGCGAATTTGCCAATCTTGGTGTTCTCTGGCAAATGCCAAACGTCCTGCACGGTGTTGGGCTGTAAGCACAACCCCCACCTGTGGAAGTTGGGCCCTCATACCACCCTCATGGAGTCTGTTTCTGACCATTTGAGCAGACACATGCACATTTGTGGCCTGCTGGAGGTCATTTTGCAGGGCTCTGGCAGTGCTCCTCCTGCTCCTCCTTGCACAAAGACGGAGGTAGCGGTCCTGCTGCTGGGTTGTTGCCCTCCTACGGCCTCCACCACGTCTCCTGATGTACTGGCCTGTCTCCTGGTAGCGCCTCCATGCTCTGGACACTACGCTGACAAACACAGCAAACCTTCTTGCCACAGCTCGCATTGATGTCCCATCCTGGATGAGCTGCACTACCTGAGCCACTTGTGTGGGTTGTAGACTCCATCTCATGCTACCACTAGAGTGAAAGCACCGCCAGCATTCAAAAGTGACCAAAACATCAGCAAGGAAGCATAGGAACTGAGAAGTCGTCTGTGGTCATCACCTGCAGAACCACTCCTTTATTGGGGGTGTCTTGCTAATTGCCTATAATTTCCACCTGTTGTCTATTCCATTTGCACAACAGCATGTGAAACTTATTGTCAATCAGTGTTGCTTCCTAATAAAAGCACAACATACAGTGCCTTGCGAAAGTATTCGGCCCCTTTGAACTTTGCGACCATTTGCCACATTTCAGGCTTCAAACATAAAGATATAAAACTGTATTTTTTTGTGAAGAATCAACAACAAGTGGGACACAATCATGAAGTGGAACGACATTTATTGGATATTTCAAACTTTTTTAACAAATCAAAAACTGAAAAATTGGGCGTGCAAAATTATTCAGTCCCTTTACTTTCAGTGCAGCAAACTCTCTCCAGAAGTTCAGTGAGGATCTCTGAATGATCCAATGTTGACCTAAATGACTAATGATGATAAATACAATCCACCTGTGTGTAATCAAGTCTCCGTATAAATGCACCTGCACTTTGATAGTCTCAGAGGTCCGTTAAAAGCGCAGAGAGCATCATGAAGAACAAGGAACACACCAGGCAGGTCCGAGATACTGTTGTGAAGAAGTTTAAAGCCGGATTTGGATACAAAAATATTTCCCAAGCTTTAAACATCCCAAGGAGCACTGTGCAAGCGATAATATTGAAATGGAAGGAGTATCAGACCACGGCAAATCTACCAAGACCTGGCCGTCCCTCTAAACTTTCAGCTCATACAAGGAGAAGACTGATCAGAGATGCAGCCAAGAGGCCCATGATCACTCTGGATGAACTGCAGAGATCTACAGCTGAGGTGGGAGACTCTGTCCATAGGACAACAATCAGTTGTATATTGCACAAATCTGGCCTTTATGGAATGGTGGCAAGAAGAAAGCCATTTCTTAAAGATATCCATAAAAAGTGTCTTTTAAAGTTTGCTACAAGCCACCTGGGAGACAAACCAAACATGTGGAAGAAGGTGCTCTGGTCAGATGAAACCAAAATTGAACTTTTTGGCAACAATGCAAAACGTTATGTTTGGCGTAAAAGCAACACAGCTGAACACACCATCCCCACTGTCAAACATGGTGGTGGCAGCATCGTGGTTTGGGCCTGCTTTTCTTCAGCAGGGACAGGGAAGATGGTTAAAATTGATGGGGAGATGGATGGAGCCAAATACAGGACCATTCTGGAAGAAAACCTGATGGAGTCTGCAAAAGACCTGAAACTGGGACGGAGATTTGTCTTCCAACAAGACAATGATCCAAAATATAAAGCAAAATCTACAATGGAATGGTTCAAAAATAAACATATCCAAGTGTTAGAATGGCCAAGTCAAAGTCCAGACCTGAATCCAACCGAGAATCTGTGGAAAGAACTGAAAACTGCTGTTCACAAATGCTCTCCATCCAACCTCACTGAGCTCGAGCTGTTTTGCAAGGAGGAATGGGAAAAAATGTCAGTCTCTCGATGTGCAAAACTGATAGAGACATACCACAAGCGACTTACAGCTGTAATCGCAGCAAAAGGTGGCGCTACAAAGTATTAACTTAAGGGGGCTGAATAATTTTGCACGCCCAATTTTTCAGTTTTTGATTTGTTAAAAAAGTTTGAAATATCCAATAAATGTCGTTCCACTTCATGATTGTGTCCCACTTGTTGTTGATTTTTCACAAAAAAATACAGTTTTATATCTTTATGTTTGAAGCCTGAAATGTGGCAAAAGGTCGCAAAGTTCAAGGGGGCCGAATACTTTCGCAAGGCACTGTATATATATATATATATATATATATATATTACATCCAATTTTTATTTTTAAAATGGCTAGAGATTTGAGTCAGTATGTTGGCAGCAGCCACTCAGTGTTAGTGATGGCTGTTTAACAGTCTGATGGCCTTGAGATAGAAGCTGTTCAGTTTGTCCGTGATGTGTATGCCGAGGAACTTAAAACTTTCCACCTTCTCCACTACTGTCCTGTCGATGTGGATAGGGGGGTGCTTACTCTGCTGTTTCCTGAAATCCACGATCATCTCATTTGTTTTGTTGATGTTGAGTGTGAGGTTATTTTCCTAACACCACACTCCAAAGGCCCTCACCTCCTCCCTGTAGGCCGTCTCGTCGTTGTTGGTAAATCAAGCCTACCACTGTAGTGTCGTCTACAAACTTGATGATTGAGTTGGAGGCGTGCATGGCCTCACAGTCATGGGTGAACAGGGAGTACAGGAGAGGGCTGAGAACGCACCCTTGTGGGGCCCCAGTGTTGAGGATCAGCGGGGTGGAGATGTTGTTTCCTACCCTCACAACCTCGGGGCGGCCCGTCAGAAAGTCCAGGACCCAGTTGCACAGGGCGGGGTCGAGACCAGGGTCTCGAGCTTAATGATGAGTTTGGAGGGTACTATGGTGTTAAATGCTGAGCTGTAATCGATGAACAGCATTCTTACGTAGGTATTCCTCTTGTCCAGATGGGTTAGGGCAGTGTGATTGTGATTGCGTCGTCTGTGGACCCATTGGAGCGGTAAGCAAATTGGAGTGGGTCTAGGGTGTTAGGTAGAGTGGAGGTGATATGATCCTTGACTAGTCTCTCAATGCACTTCATGATGACAGAAGTGAGTGCTACGGGGCGATAGTCGTTTAGCCCAGTTACCTTTCTGTTCCTTTCTTGGAAACAGGAACAATGGTGGCCCTCTTGAAGCATGTGGGAACAGCAGACTGGGCGATTGATTGAATATGTCCGTAAACACACCAGCCAGCTGGTCTGCGCATGCTCTGAGGACGTGGCTAGGGATGTTGTCTGGGCAGGCAGCCTTGCGAGGGTTTAAACATTTAAATGTTTTACTCACGTTGGCTGCGGTGAAGGAGAGCCTGCAGGTTTTGGTAACGAGCCATGTCAGTGGCACTGTATTGTCCTCAAAGCGAGCAAAGATGTTGTTTACTTTGTCAATGATTGTAAATGCATAATGTCCACATGTGGTTGTATTGTGTTATTAAATTGGCAATAAATTAAATTAAATTAAAATCACAACACATGTAATGGATTTATAGAATAACAAAAACAGCTTGCAGCCTCTGGCTGGCTGTGGTTAGCTGGAAGGTGGCAGGCCGAATTTGAGATTAGAGAAATTCCTTGCTATTGTTTTACTCATGGACAGATAAATAAGCCTAGGGCTTAAAGCTGTCCTTTGAGTGGGGGCTACCTGGCAGAAATGCAATCACGTCTTGAACTGCAAACTTCACTCATCTACTGCTGGCAGGAATTTAAAGCCTTGGGCATAGGGAAAGCGGAGGTAATATCTTGCGTACTTGGAAGATAATGTTGAACATCTGAACGGGGCCTGTTTCCCAAAATAATCTTAAAGCTAAGTTCATAGTGGAAAATGGGACCTGGTCATTAATCGGGTGTAATCGTTTGCGCTGATGATTGCCAATCATTCATTATCAGTGAAGCATAGGAATTCTGACAGTGGAGTTATACAGGTATTGAGTACCACAGCATGAGTCATAATACACATAAAACCTAGAGGTAAAACCCAGAAATGGTTCCAATAGTTGAACTATTTTCCGTCTGGGAAATTAGAACTACAGTACTTCATATAAGGTCTGTGCTTCATGTAGGCTTACCCTGGTGTGATGTTTTGATAACCACACAAATCTCTCTTGGACAAGGTAACTTTTATAATTTATATTTGCCTGTATTTACCCTCCAAAACGATTAGCCACTAATGTGGTTATCATACAGAGCTACACATCTCGTTTCAAGCTTTGACATTATCCCTCAAGGCACATTTCTCCATGCAAAATAAATACAAATCATTGACAAGTAGCAAGTAACCTAGCTAGCAGGTAGATTTTAAAGCCTTTTTAGTTTCTTGTGTAAATAATTGTTATTGTGTATTTGTCATGTGAATTCTTGTTTTAGCATTTTTCAAATTACCTAGCTAGATACCTTAGCATTTTTAAATTACTAAAATTAGTTTGAATCACCGTTTTTGGCCTTTGTAGCGAACTAGCTAACCTTAAGTCTGTCCGTCGATCAGAAGCCTGGATGGTTCTGTGACATGTACCAGGATGGTTCTGTGACATGTAACCACTACTCAAATAAGCGCTCACGTGCATTTTAACGTTTTCCGACCTCTGTAATCAAGATAAAGTAATCCCTGTTTTCTAGCTGCTAACAAGCTATATTTGTTAGGTCAAAGACCTGTGGTTATGAAAATTAGTTGTAGTTACGTGTACAATGCATGTTACCTTTTGTGACCTTTTTTATTGACACGTTTTTAGTGAGCTAGCCAGCTAGCTAGCTCACGGTTAGTGTAATCATACTTTTTCATGTGGTGACATGCTAGCATTAGCCCACCAGGGAAGGGATATTTAGCTAGCTAGTTAACATTAACTCACAAATCAAATCAAATCAAATGTATTTATATAGCCCTTCTTACATCAGCTGATATCTCAAAGTGCTGTACAGAAACCCAGCCTAAAACCCTAAACAGCAAGCAATGCAGGTGTAGAAGCACGGTGGCTAGGAAAACTCCCTAGAAAGGCCAAAACCTAGGAAGAAACCTAGAGAGGAACCAGGCTATGTGGGGTGGCCAGTCCTCTTCTGGCTGTGCCGGGTGGAGATTATAACAGAACATGGCCAAGATGTTCAAATGTTCATAAATGACCAGCATGGTCAAATAATAATAATCACAGGCAGAACAGTTGAAACTGGATGTGGGGACAGCAAGGAGTCATCATGTCAGGTAGTCTTGAGGCATGGTCCTAGGGCTCAGGTCCTCCGAGAGAGAGAAATAAAGAGAGAAAGAGAGAATTAGAGAGAGCATACTTAAATTCACACAGGACACAGGATAGGACAGGAGAAGTACTCCAGATATAACAAACTGACCCTAGCCCCCCGACACATAAACTACTGCAGCATAAATACTGGAGGCTGAGACAGGAGGGGTCAGGAGACACTGTGGCCCCATCCGATGACACCACCGGACAGGGCCAAACAGGAAGGATATAACCCCACCCACCAGTTCGTGTAGTCAGACTTGCTAGTTAAGTTTAGGCCGGCACCATGTAAGGATAGTTTGTTAGAGTTAGAAAAGTCTGACTAAATGATTGGTGAGCTAATGTTAACTAACTAGTTAGCTAAATATCCCCTGGTGGGCTAGCTAGCTAGGCACCTTGGTTGGCTAGTTAGACATATTAGCTTGTGGACTCAATGTATTCCCATATAAAAAAATGTACTGTTTTTTATCACGAGTGCATCTGTTGTACATGACTAATCAAATGACCTGTGAAGTCAGTTAGAAATGTCAACAGCCCGAGGTCAGTACTTTTCAGACTGGGCTAGTAGACAATGTGCCAAATTAGCTTGACACAGCAGTGAAATCTTGCCTTTACAAACTTCCCATGAAACAGATTTAGAATGTAGAAATCGTGGTCTGCTGGCCAGTGCCCAGAAACCTTATGGTACATCCCTGCATGTAAGTCCCTTTCAGATAATCTCCTTATTGCGGTTGGTCCTCCTCAGTGACCTCACGGCTGAGGGTTGTAACTTTCCTCTTGAGAATTAGTCAGAAGTACAGTCGTATTGTCACGTTCTGACCATAGTTCTTTTGTGTTTTCTTTGTTTTAGTGTTGGTCAGGACGTGAGCTGAGTGGGCATTCTATGTTTTGTGTTTCTATGTTGGGTTTGTTGTTTGGCCTGATATGGTTCTCAATCAGAGGCAGGTGTTTGTCATTGTCTCTGATTGGGAACCATATTCAGGTAGCCTGTTTTTGTGTTGGGTTTTGAGGGTGGTTGTCTTCTGTCTTTGTGTCTATGCACCAGATAGGACTGTTTTGGTTTTTTCACATTTGTTGTTGTGTATTTTGTAGTGGTCACGTTTATTGTCCTTATTAAACATGTTGAACACTAACCACGCTGCATTTTGGTCCTCCTCTCCTTCAACGGAAGAAAACCGTTACACGTATACAGTAGCTCATTGCAATGCCTCACCAATTCGGGAATATAGTACCCTAGACTATCCTGATCATCTAGTTGAGGATTCCAGATAATGACACCATCCCCGCAGAAATGTCCCATCAACGTAGTAGGATTTTAGATGTGCAGATTGAGCTTTGGTCTGTCTATTTTACCATTACTATGATCAAGTCTGTGGGTTATGGTATTTTAATATAGATGTTACCATTTTAGTAATCAACTTAGCTAGCTAGTAAAAGTTTTTTTTTCTCTCTTTCAGATGGGCGGACTGGAAACCCAGTGACAACTAACAGGTCTGTAGCTGTCATTGTTGTGGGAAAGAGAAATGCCCCTGTATTTTCCAGAAAAGGTATCTCTCCTACCATGGCAGAAGAGGGAGATCCATACTGTTTGTTGGGAAACAAAAACAAACAATGAGGCACGAGGATTGGGTGTTGCTGGACCACTTGTCACATTGTCCAGGGTGGCTTTGTGATAAACAATGTGTTTTCTGTCCAGATAAAGATGGTGATAAAGCATTGAAAAATACCTACCACTGACCAAATGCCACTTTGTTTTCCAGTCCAACAGGAGTGCATCCTTCAGATCATCTAGTGTATGGACATCCTGTGCCAGTGGGATCAGAGAGACAAGCATCCAGATGTGGAGAATACTGCACATCGAGCCTGTGGATGGACAGGTCACACTAACTCATCAAATATAATACAAAATTGTGTAAAACATTGCATGTGTAGATGCATCAAAATTGACTTTGTCTCCCTTTCCCTATGTTTTAGACATGAGGCATGACATGCGAAAAATTAGGCTCACCCCACGAGAAGCAGTGCACAATCAACGCCACCCTCAGCAAGGAGATCTGCTAGAAGTGATGTACTCTCACTGAGTGTAAGACATAATTTAAACATCACAGATATAATTTCCAATCATGAGATGCAGTCATGAAATGCAAAATGACTGCACCGGGTTGGGCATGGCTGGCTTCCTCAACCCGCATTCCACATCCGTATGGCCAATATTGTGAACCGCCAAAATACAGTGGGGAAAAAAAGTATTTAGTTAGCCACCAATTGTGCAAGTTCTCCCACTTAAAAAGATGAGGCCTGTCATTTTCATCACAGGTACACTTCAACTATGACAGACAAAATGAGGGAAAAAAAATCCAGAAAATCACATTGTAGGATTTTTAATTAATTTATTTTCAAATTATGGTGGAAAATAAGTATTTGGTCAATAAAAGTTTATCTCAATACTTTGTTATATACCCTTTGTTGGCAATGACAGAGGTCAAACGTTTTCTGTAAGTCTTCACAAGTTTTTCACACACTTGCTGGTATTTTGGCCCATCCCTCCATGCAGATCTCCTCTAGAGCAGTGATGTTTTGGGGCTGTTGCTGGGCAACACGGACTTTCAACTCCCTCCAAAGATTTTCTATGGGGTTGAGATCTGGAGACTTGCTAGGCCACTCCAGGACCTTGAAATGCTTCTTATGAAGCCACTCTTTCATGTGTTTGGGATCATTGTCGTGCTGAAAGACCCAGCCACGTTTCATCTTCAATGCCCTTGCTGATGGTAGGCTTTGTTACTTTGGTCCCAGCTCTCTGCAGGTCATTCACTAGGTCCCCCCGTGTGGTTCTGGGATTTTTGCTCACCGTTCTTGTGATCATTTTGACCCCACGGGGTGAGATCTTGCGTGGAGCCCCAGGTCGAGGGAGATTATCAGTGGTCTTGCATGTCTTCCATTTCCTAATAATTGCTCCCACAGTTGATTTCTTCAAACCAAGCTGCTTACCTATTGCAGATGCAGTCTTCCCAGCCTGGTACAGGTTTACAATTTTGTTTCTGGTGTCCTTTGACAGATCTTTGGTCTTGGCCATAGTGGAGTTTGGAGTGTGAGTGTTAGAGGTTGTGGACAGGTGTCTTTTATACTGATAACAAGTTCAAACAGGTGCCATTAATACAGGTAGCGAGTGGAGGACAGAGGAGCCTCTTAAAGAAGAAGTTACAGGTCTGTGAGAGCCAGAAATCTTGCTTGTTTGTAGGTGACCAAATACTTATTTTCCACCATAATTTGCAAATAAATTCATTAAAAATCCTACAATGTGATATTCTGGATTTGTTTTCTCATTTTGTCTGTCATAGTTGAAGTGTACCTATGATGAAAATTACAGGCCTCTCTCATCTTTTTAAGTGGGAGAGTGGGAGGCAAGTGGGAGGCATTTTCATGTGGTAGAGAGCATCTCCTGGTCGCCTATAGAGAGCTGCCAAGATGAAATATGTTAACCTCTCTAGGGTAGAGGAGACGCTCACGTCCCACCAGGCCAACATCCGGTGAAACTGCAGAGAGCTAACATTTTAAAAACACCATTTGTTGTATTAAACATTCTTGTAAATACATGTATCTTACATAATTTAAAAGATGAACGTCTTATTAATTCTGCCGCTGTGTTAGATTTCAAAAAGGTTTACTGCAAAAGCAAACATGTTATATTCTAAGGACGGTGCCCCGCACACACAAGCATTACTAGCATTTTCCAACCAAGCATTAGCGTCACAAAAGTCAGAAAGAACAATAAAATAAATCGCTTACCATTGAAGATCTTCCTCTGGTGGCAATGCCAGGTGTCCTAACTACACAGTGAATGTTCGTTTTGTTTGATAAAATCAATTTTAATAGCCTAACACAAAACATTTGTAAACCGGTTGCATCGTGGTTTCCGTCTCATTCAACTTTGGACGAAGCATTCGTGGTAATTACACACACTAAACAAACATTTATCCAGTCATGGTTGGTTTCATTGCAATCCTCTGGTTGTTGCTAATACAACCATACATGATGGAAGACACCAATCAATGATCTCATTGCGCACCAATGGTAGGACCGGTCTATCGTTGATTGACTGTATTTTGGCCCAATGACCACTGATCATCTTGAAATCTAGCTTGGAAGATAGCCAATGAGCTGAGGTAAATGGAAATATGTAATGGTTATACGTTCCAGGACCAGCCTTTGTTGTAAACTCTGGCGTAAAAGAGGTTCATTCGCCATTGCAAATCCTACTTGACGGAGCCACGAGTGTTATGCATAGCAGTATGTATTCAATAGCATTTTCAACAAGTTTATATATTTAAATTATATTCTCCTACATTCAATTCACATTTCCACAAAATTATAAGTGTCATCTGCAAACTTGATGATTGAGTTGGAGGCATGCATGGCCACGCAGTCATGGGTGAACAGGGAGTACAGCAGAGGGCTGAGAACACACCCTTGTGGGGCCCCAGTGTTGAGGATCAGTGGGGTGGAGATGTTGTTTCCTATCCTCACCACCTGGGGGTGGCCCATCAGAAAGTCCAGAACCCAGATGCACAGGGCGGGGTCGAGACCCAGGGTCAGCTTATTGATGAGTTTGGAGGGTACTATGGTGTTAAATGCTGAGCTGTAGTAGATGAACAGCATTCTTACATAGGTATTCCTCATTTCCAGATGGGTTAGGCCAGTGTACATTCTGATTGCCATTGTATCGTCTGTGTACCTATTGGGGCGGTAAGCAAATTGGAGTAGGTCTAGGGTGTCAAGTAGGGTGGAGGTGATATGATCCTTGGCTAGTCTCTCAAAGCAAAGTGAGTGCTCTGGGGCAATAGTCATTTAGCTCAGTTACCTTGGCTTTCTTGGGAACAGAAACAATGGTGGCCCTCTTGAAGCATGTGGGAACAGCTGACTGGGATCGGGATTGATTGAATATGTCGGTAAACACACCAGCCAACTGGTCTGCACATGCTCTGAGGACGCGGCTAGGGATGCCGTCTGGGCCGTCAGCCCTGCAAGGGTTAACACGTTTAAATGTTTTACTCACGTTGGCTGTGGTGAAGGAGAGCCTGCAGGTTTTTGGTAGCGAGCTGTGTCGGTGGCACTGTATTTTCCTCAAAGTTAAACAAAGAAGTTGTTTAGTTTGTCTGGAAGCAAGACAACGGGGTCCTCGACGGGGCTGGTTCAGTTTTTGTGATCCATGATTGACTGTAGACCCTGCCACATACCTCTCGTGTCTGAGCCGTTTAATTGCGACTATAAAACAACACTCACAGTGTACAGATGTAAAAGAAATAAGGGTGTTTGCATTCTCAACACCATGCATCCCACTGTTGCCACCAGCAGTGACCAGAAGAAGAAACCGGAGACAGACTACTATCGCACGAAGGTAAATATCTCTGCCATATATGGATAGCCTTTCCAAACACCAAATATTATATCCTTTTATTATATTACATTAATATTGTTATTACTATTAGTACTATTATTCTATGTAATTCTAACCTTTTCGATTCTATTTTATTTCATGCAATAGGTTGGTGTGGATGCACTTGACCAGATGGCAAGACTGTACACTGTAAAAGGAGGTACTCGCTGTTGGCCTGTTATTGTGTTCGACATGGCTGCTATCAACACGCACATGCTGTACAAGCAATGCCTTGACAAAACAGTCTGTAGGAGAGTTTTCATCATGGATCTGGCATGTGAGTTTAGTGAGAACCACATGAATGACAAGAAAGAAGCTACAGCCACCAAGCAGTCCGCCAAGGCAGCAGGACCTCCTGCTCTCCCTCTTCCCCAAGCACCACAGCTCCCACTCTGGAAAAAGAAGATACCTGCCGACTTGACATTGTACACACGAAACAAGGCCCATGAAAACTGTGTGGAGTGCAACCGATTTGTTTGTTGGCTTGATGTGTGCTGACTGTGGACCCGAAGCATAAAGAGAAGATGAGATTGATTCATGTGTAAAGACACGGGCATAAGGGCACAATACAGATTACTGTTTTTACATTTTGTCATTAATATATTTCCACAAATATGTTTATGCAATTCATCCTTTATTATTGTTCATGCACTGGTGCTTTTGTTTAGGATTACAGCAAATCATTTCACATGCACACCTGTCTGGTTATATTATTATTATTATTATCTTTTTATCTCTACCTTGTCAAAATAAGCCGTATGTCACGTGTACACCAGCTACCCTCTCCGGCGCTCGAAGTAGCCAGATTATTACACACACCTGCCACCATCGTTATGTGCACCTGCGCCTCATGAGATTCACCTGGACTCCATCATCTTCCTGATTACCTCCCCTATATCTGTCACTACCCTTGGTTCTTTCCTGAGGTGTTATTTACTCTGTTTCATGTCTGTACACTTTTTGTGTTTCTTGTTTTGTTCCATGTTTGTTTATTTATAAAATGATTCACTCCCTGTACATGCTTTCTGCCTCCCAGCATACACGTTACAGAATAACGCCTCAACAAAGGGAAGCAACAGGGATAAAAAAAACAAGTTTATTGATGACATCAGGTCCAAGTGCTGCCGCTGAGAAAAACAAAACTGATCCTCTATCTAACCCAAAATGCTCTATGAAGATCATTAAGGGTGGCATTAAAATTACATTAATTCATAATTTTGTTTTATTGTGGCCATGGAACCTTTGGGCCAGCATAGCACCCACCAAAATTGTAATGTCACACCTTACGAGAGCTTTTAAATGCAATCTCTACTTTCAGAGGTGGACACTTATCATTAGGATATCCTGTCAAAGCAGCAAGGACATTTTGGCAAGGAGAAGTTGCAAATAAGTATATATATATAAAAAATATGGCTCAGTTTCATGACCTGGGGAAAATTAGCTAGATTTATTACATTGAAATTCAGTCTGGGATTGTTTTTTTTTACTTTGTTTTACTCTGAGCCAAGAAAAACACTGGAAAACAAGTTTTATGCTCTGCTCACGTTACCCTTTGAAACCGCTAACTCCATACAAATGACATCTCAACTTTCAGTAGAGGTGGTAGCACATTACTGCCATCTAGTCTAATAAAAAGTGTACAGTACAACACAGGAGTATTATGTACGTACACTTACAATTCAGCCATTTTGAGATTTGACCCATGATTGGCCCCATGTTTGTTTTTTTGCACTTTGCGTTTACCGGTATCTCCAGCATGATCCACTAGGTTTGCTGCAGTTAGAAAATCAGAGAAAATGTTATTTAATTGAAACAAGCTGTCTCCAATCAATGAATGGTTGCATCAGATGGTTGTGCTTGGTGGGGAGATCACATATGAAAGGGGAGGCTAATCTTAATCACATAAATTCTGTTAAAGGTCCCCAAAGCACACACATCCCTGGGTCGCTCCAGCTAGCGACTGGAACACGCTGCAAAAAAACACTCAAACTGGACCATTTTATCTCTATTTCTTCATTCAAAGACTCAATCACAGACACTTATTGACAGTTGTGGCTGCTTCGCTTGATGCATTGTTGTCTCTACCTCCTTGCCCTTTTGTGCTGTTTTCTGTTCCCGGTAATGTTTGTACCATGTTTTGTGTTGCTGCCATGTTGTTGTCTAAGGTCTCTCTTTATGTAGTGTGTTTTTATTTTCAATCCCAGCCCCTGTCCCCACAGAAGGCCTTTTGGTATGCCATCATTGTAAATAAGATTTTCTTAAGGCTTGCCTAGTTAAATAAAGCTTAAATCAAATAAAGCCTATTTGGCAGGGAATACCGTTTGTAGATCAGTGATTCACTTTGCTCAAGGTGATCCTGCCAGGTCGCAATTGTAAATGAGAACTTGTTCTCAACTTGCCTACCTGGTTAAATAAAGGTGAAATAAAAATAAATAAATAAAAAATCCTCTCCAACAGACTCAGAAGTTGTAGCAAAAATTGGTAGTTTTAACCAAACATGAAAGTATATTGTAGCGAATTTGGGGGGTGTTGACTCGACCGGGACTCGAACCTGGATCTAACGACTGTCAATCCAACACCTTAACTGTATGTAAAAAGTTTGAGCCACACATACACACAGCAGTAGCCAGCCAGTACTATCTAGCAAGCAAATGCAAGCCAACTTTGTTCCGCTGTTGAGTTTGTTCTATTGGCACGCTAACTTCATGATGAATTCTGCATTTTAGCTAACATTATTTGTATCTTCCTGTCAGACTCACACAGTCTAATCCATTATTTGTGCTGCCAACCTAGGATGTGAACGCACCTCTTAAGCCTACTTCCGGGTATAAACTAATCAAAAATGAAATAGATTTAGTTTTCTGTTATTACATGTCCAATTCTGACAATAATTGAGAAAACACGTCGATTTTCGATTTTTGTTGTTCAAATTCAGAAACCAAAAACGAAAAATGGGGACGTCTTTTCACTTGGTCTTTTGAATCATACAACCAATGAACGGATGTTACAGAGACAAGTAGGCTACAGGATCCGATGATAAAGATGCTGAGGAAGGGGTGAATCATGGAGTTATATCATTGCTATTGATGAAGTCTGATTATCGCCAATACTAAACATTCTCTCTATTATAAAAGCAATTTAGGCAACAATTAAGGAGCATTTCTAAAACCTGCTTCAACTTCAGGTAGAAAAGAACAGAGCGTGGAATCGTGTCAGTTTTCTTCTTCACTGTTCTACTACCATAAGGCAAAAACTGTTTCTGCAGTGGCTTTGGAATAATCGATTTACGAGAAACAAACGAATGTCTTTTTGATGGGGAATTGTCAGCCAATTCACAGGTCAGTAGTTTCAGTTCAGTCCAGTTGGTAAACGTGGTATTAGGGGATTCTTGAAATCGGTGAAAAATAGAGTACAATCATATTAAACTCTTCTGTTATTCCAAGAGTTCATTATTAGTAAACTACTTCAAGGTCACACACAATGTTCCAGTTTTAAGGATGATTGGTTCCACATTTCTATTTATGCATACTAGTTGAGTTATGCTACATTATTAATGAGGTAGCTTCCTTACGCTGAGGAAATGGTCATTGTAATTAATGAACATTGACATCTTAGCCCATTCATAGACGCCAACTACCTTTAGCGCCTATTGATATATTCTGGTCGGTGAATTTTGTTAAGATCCCCAACGCTTTCTCTAAACGTTAACATTACCCGCGGTACGGTTTTGGAAACATAAGGAAAGTATCTTACATATCAGCGATAAATGACTTTAAAATGTTAAATTACTACCCACTTTATAGGGTTAGGGTTCCCACACGGCCATATTTCCATGTTACAGCACGTGTTTATGGAAAACCAACAGAAGTCAGACGACTAACTGTGCTCATTAGCGATCATGCGTCTCTGAACACCTGTGTAAAACGAAGATCGGACGGCGCAATTGTATTGTCACAGAAAAATATTGTTGGCTGCAACTGTGTTAAAACCGGTACATACAGTAAGTGTATATTTAGTATTTGTTAAATAATTTGTGATATGAAAGTGGAGGGCTGTTTCTAGAACCGTACAATGATTCCATGGAGTATTTGTCTGATTTGGCTGCCAGAGCCAATTTGCCTCTAAACAGAACATGTAACATAATAGCTCCCCGATGGAATGTCCTAGGGTGAGTGATATATTTATGTAATATGACCGTAGTGAACAAGGTGCATCTACCCCCCTAACTACTAAGGGTGCAGTTAGGGATGAAACATTCACCGATACGCATCGATCCCAGGTTCAAATGTTTAAGTTATGAGTGCATCGTTTCCAAATGTAACATCCATCGGTCCGAAAATCGATTCAAACGCTACGAATCACCTGTAAACGTAAATGTTTTGCTCAAATGACTTTCTAACGTAACCTTCCAAAACGACCTGATCTTTTGTGACATTTGCATCCTCTCCTTCAGTGTTAAAACTAAACACGTAATTATGTTGACAGTCATTTTGCATGCCGAACATCCACGGACAATATCAGCAGCCAAATCAAATTGCGCGCTGTGTGCAGCTTCGCGCACTGCCCAACGAGGTAGGTCTATTCCTGATCACCTTCAGTATTCAAATGTTTGTAAAATGGCTTGTGCAATGTTATGCTTTATTAGTTGAGTAACAACCAATGTAAATTGCTATTTTTTTTATTATCAAATGTGGTGTTAAATTGTATTTTAATGGAATAAAAGTAGCCCATACTACCGCCAGAGACACAACTCTCATCTGGCTAAAGGTAGGCTACATGCTAATCGGGCTTATATTAGATTGTTCAGGTTCACCATCAGCAGTCCACATACAGTACCAGTCAAGTGTGGACACACCTACTCAAGCAAGGGTTTTCTTTGATTCTACTATTTTCTACATCAAAACTACTAAATAACACATGGAATCATTTAGTAACCAAAATTGTCCATTGTTAAACAAATATTATATTTGGGAATCTTCAAAGTAGCCACCCTTTTGCCCTGATGACAGCTTTGCACATTCTTGTCACTCTCAACCAGCTTCACCCGGAATGCTTTTCCAACAGTCTTGTTCCCATATATGCTTAGCACTTGTTAGCTGCTTTTCCTTCACTCTGCGGTCCATCTCATCCCAAACCATCTCAATTGGGTTGAGGTTGGGTGATTGTGGAGGCCAGGTCATCTGATGCAGCACTCTATCACTCTCCTTCTTGGTAAAAAAGCCCTTACACAGCCTGTAGATATGTTGGGTCATTGTCCTGTGGAAAAACAAATTATAGTTTCACTAAGTGAAAACCAGATGGGATGGCGTATCGCTACAGAATGCTGTGGTAGCCGTACTGGTTAAGTGTGCTTGAATTCTAAATAAATGACAGTGTCACCAGCAAAGCACCATCACACCTCTTCCATGCTTCACAGTGGGAACTACACATGCGGAGATCATCCATTCACCTACTCTGCGTCTTCCAGAGACATGGTGGTTGGAACCAAAAATCGCACATTTGGACTCCTCAGACCAAAGGACCAGATTTCCATTGCTCATGTTTCTTGGCTTAAGCAAGTCTCTTCTTATTATTGATGTACTTTTATTAGTGGTTTATATTAGAGGTCGACCGACTATGATTTTTCAACACCGATACCGATTATTGGAGGACCAAAAAAAGCCGATATCAATTACTCGGCCCATTTACATTTTTTACTTTAATTTTTTTTATATATATATTTGTAATGACAATTACAACAATACTGAATGAACACTTATTTTTAACTTAATATAATACATCTAAAAATCAATTTAGCCTCATAAATAATGAAACGTTCAATTTGCTATAAATAATGCAAAAACAAAGTGTTGGAGAAGAAAGTAAAAGTGCAATATGTGCCATGTTAGCTTTTATTTTTAATTTTTTTTACGTTTAAGTTCCTTGCTCAGAACATGAGAACATATGAAAGTTGGTGGTTCCTTTTAACATGAGTCTTCAATATTCCAAGGTAAGAGGTTTTAGGTTGTAGTTAATATAGTATTTATAGGACTATTTCTCTCAATACCATTTGTATTTCACATACCTTTGACTATTGGATGTTCTTATAGGCACTTTAGTTTTGCCAGTGTAACAGTATAGCTTCCGTCCCTCTCCTCGCTCCTACCTGGGCTCGAACTAGGAACACATCGACCTGAACACGTTAACATTGGCTGGTCGGTGAGCCGTTCCCAGACAGACCTCACCCACGATGACCCACCCGAGGTCGAGTCGCTGTGCATAAGGAGTGTCGTGGGGCCCATTGATTTGCTCTCGTACCTTGTGTACCCTTAAGATGTCTCGTCCTAAGAGCAGGAGGATGGGAGCGTCTGGGTCCACTGCTGGAATTTTGTCCATAACTGGTTGCAGATGGGGATGATGATACGCAATGTCGGGGGAGGGAATCTCCATCCTATCGTCTGGCATCATATCACACTCTATCAGAGTAGGGAGAGTGAGCTGCATGTGTCCATCTATAGACTCCACCATGAAGTTGACGGCTCTCCTGCCTGAAGTCTCTGTTACCCCAGAACACGTCTTCATGGTGTATGGAGCAGAGTTGTCATTGATGTTGAAGAGACTGAAAAACTCTGTCTTGGCCAGAGATTTGTTACTCTGTTCATCAAGCACTACATACATTTTGACAGCTTTCTCTCTTTTCCCAGCCGGATAAGCTTTGACTAGGCATATTTTTGAACATGATCTTGGATTGACTGCCTCACCACAGATGTCTGTACACTTTGAGGTGACAGATAGAAGAGCATCGTCACCTTGCTCCCCGCCATGCTCCGTCTCTGCTGTAGCGGTGTCTGTATTTGAAGGGGCTGGGCCTGGATGCAGAGCAGCAAGATGCCTGTCGCTGTCGCACTCAGAGCACTTGATTGAAACCTTAGTCTTTAGCTCTGTGCTGAGTTGACCCACAACATCGGAAATAAATGCCATTGTCTTTGAGATATGATTTGCGCTCATCTAGAGTTTTGTATCTAAACCCACAACACTTTTTAAGAGGATGAGGCTTGTTATGTATTGGACAGTGATGGTCAGGGTTTTCAACCTTTGTCTTACTGGGTTTGGTTTGGTGGTCTGAGGCCTCAGATGACACATCTGTCTTGTATACAGTCACAGGTGTCTTGCTGCTGTACCTGGCAGGTTTCTCACTTTTCATGGGCACCTGGTTAGTTGAGGTGTAGAGGGTGAAGCTGGGGTCATTTCTAATTTTCGCCTGGTTCCTGATGAATCTCGAGAAGAACGAGAATGGTGGGAATGCTACCCGATAGTCCTCCTTATATTTGGATCCCTGTGCTATCCATTTTTCTTGTAAACTGAATGGAAGTTTCTCTACAATAGGGTTTACCCCCCGAGATGTGTCCAGATAAGCGAGGCCTGGAAGGTACCCTTCTACTTTAGCACACTCCAGTTTGAGGAGAATGTCACCTAGTTCTCTTAGTTTGTGATTGTCTTTGTTAGCCAGTTTTGGAAAATCCTCAATTTTCTTCAACAGTGCATTCTCGATCACTTCGGGTGTACCATAGCACTCTTCTAGTCGTTGCCAGACCATGTTAAGTCCTGCTGTTGCGTTGAAAATATGGACAGATCTAATTCTGTTTGCTTGCTCAGATGACTCTGCCCCTAGCCACTTGGTAATTAGATCTAACTCTTCCCCGGCTGATAAATTCAAGTCTCTGGTCGCATTGAGAAAGGATGCTTTCCATGCCCAATATTTTCAGGACGATCATCAAACTTCAGGAGTCCGGAACTCACCATCTCACGGCGTAGGAGGTACTTGATGAGGTCTGGTGCCACTTGTGACTCAGGGAAGTTTTGTGTGTGTGACTGGAAGTGGGCTTGTTTTCCATTTCCACCATGCTGCTGTTCCTTTCTTTTGAACGGAGAGTCTCTGCTCATGTTCTGTTTGCTACTTTCTGGATTATGGCATGTAGCTGGGTCAACACTAAGCTCTTGTTTCTCCACTTCAAATGGAAGTTCAGCAAAGTAGGGCCTAGCATGTTGTTGCACATACTCACATGTACGTTGGACTGGACTTAAGGGCTGTGTCCCTGTGTCTAGTTCTTTGCGAAGCTCTATGCGTTCTGATTCTACAGCTTCTTCAAAGGCTGCAGCTTCAGCCAACGCAGCAGCAGCTGCTCTCTCAACTTGGAGAACATATAAACTTGCCTCGAGGTCAGCTTCTTGCTTCAACAAGCTGGCCTCTATTTCTGCCTTTTGTTTCATCACAGAAGCTTCCTTCTCAGCATAAGAAACTTGTGCACGCGCTGCGTCTGCCTTGGCGCATGCTTTGACGGCTGCAAAACTCGCCGTTGAGGATCTGCTTGACTGTTTTGACGACCTTGATCTTGTAGATTGAGACTTGGTCCCAATGTGCTGAAGAGGCTCTTCCATCTCTCTCTGTTGAACTCCTGGCTCTGGTTGTTGCATCGTAGACTGCTGGTCTTCCCTAGGATAAGAGGCTTTGTTGGCTGATGAACGTAGAAACATAACCACCGTGTGCAGTTATTCTTGTGCTTGAGCCCGCTGTGATGATGTTTTTTCACTATTTTGCCCTTGAGTTGCGTTCCCATGCAAAACTAGACAGATAGCTAACAACTAAATCTTCAATAACTCCCAAGGCGTGACTTTTCTTGAATGAATATATTGAAAACGTTTATGTTGTGAAACTGCAAAATACAGAAAAGAATATACTTTAGTATTCAATTCACACCGAAACACTGTAGCTATACATTTGAAGTTGCATAAATACAAAGCACGCACTAAGGTACCATGCATCTGGCATGATGCCAAACCATATAGCTAATTGTTACTCATATGGTAATTGGCTCGTTTCATTACTCTAATAATGTACAACCATTTATGTAGAATAACAAAGCATATTACACTAGGAACAGTAACAACTACAGTATTGTATATTTTACAATTCGTTTGCATGACGCACAAGCAAAGTAATACAGCTAACGACATACATGAAAGGCATTGCAATTTGTGAGTAAATGCAACCAACATTGATATGTAAGCAACTCTATCAATAACAAGATTATAATCATTAGCTAAATGCTTGAATTGAACTTACAAACAAATATTTTCCAAGGCTGAAGCGTGACAAGAAATAACTACATTGAAAGACCTGCACCGTAGCGTTGTTTGTAGCTGCTTCTATGCGTGCAGAACAAATTCTCTACTTCCTGTTTGCGTAGTCTTTCTAAGTACCAGAAATATCCACTAGGGGGCAAATAACACCATTGAACACAATGAAAATCCAATTGAACCATTGTAATAAAATAATCTGTTACCTTCTAACAGGATGGCAGCACAACTTCTGTGTATTGATTTTAAGAAAGTCATTGGTGTTTATGGTTAGGTACAGTTGTGCAACGATTGTGCTTTTTTCGCAAATGCTCTTTTGATAAATCATCCCCCTGCGTTGCATCGATTATATGCAACGCAGGACACGCTAGATAAACTGGTAATATCATCAACCATGTGTAGTTAACCTCTCTATGGTATGTGGGGCGCAGGCCAACATCCAGTGAGAGTGCAGAGCGCCAAATTCAAATGCAGAAATACTCATAAAAATTCAGAAAACAAAACATTTCACATAGGTTTAAAGATGAACTTCTTGTGAATCCAACCACGGTGTCAGATTTTTAAAATGCTTTACGTCGAAAGCATACCTTACGATTATTTGAGAACATAGCCCAGTAGACAAATCATTACCAACAGTAACCAGCCAAGCAGAAGAGTTACAAAACTCAGAAATAGAGAGAAAATTAATCCCTTACCTTTGATCTTCATATGGTGCACTCAGAAGACATTAATTTACTCTAAATGTTCCTTTTGTTCAATAAAGTCTCTTTATATCCCAAAACCTCCGTTTTGTTCAGTAATCCACAGGCTCAAACGCAGTCAAAACAAGCAGACAAAAAATCCAAATTGTATCCGTAAAGTTAATAGAAACATGTCAAACAGTGTTTATATTCAATCCTCAGGTTGTTTTTAGCCTAAATGATCTATAATATTTCAACCGGACAATAACGTTGTCAATATAAAAGGTAAACAAGAAATGCACTCTCTCGGGATTGCGCATGAAAGATTTCTGTGACACGGCAGGGTCCACTCATTCAGCCTGGTCTTACCCCCCCTATTTATCAGAATACAAGCCTGAAACCATTTCTAAAGACTGTTTACATCTAGTGGAAGGCATAGGAATGGCAATTTGAGTCCTAAGTCAATGGATACTGTAATGGCATTAAATAGAAAACTACAAAACCAAAAAAGAAACTACTACTGGATTTTTCTCAGGTTTTCGCCTCCCAAATCAGTTCTGTTATACTCAGACACTATTTTAACAGTTTTGGATACTTTAGAGTGTTTTCTATCCAAATCTACCAGTATATGCATATCATATCTTCTGGGCCCAAGTAGCAGGCCGTTTAAATTTGGGCATGCTTTTCATCCAAAATTCCGAATGCTGCCCCCTACCCTAGAGAAGTTAAGGTAATGGACTGATTCGCTTTGCTTATTTGAGCTGATGTGGTCATAAAAGGGCTATTTGGAGAAGACTGCTGGTTTAGGGAATGCGAAGCTGTCAAGGCAAAGGGTGGCTATTTGAAGAATCTCAAATATAAAATATATTTTGATTTGTTTAACACTTTTTCTGGTTACTGCATGATGTATGTATGTGTTATTTAGTCATTTTGATGTCTTCACTATTCTAAAATGTACAAAATAGGAAAATAAAGAACCCTTGAATGAGTAGGTGTCCAAACATGTTCTTTATATGGTCATTTTTTAGATATACAGTGTAAAGTTAATAATTTCATAATGAGGACAGCCACTTACATGCTACCTGCGCTGCATGGTTGAAGAAGAGAAGCTCACTGAGTCAACTTCCAAATGGTCTAAACCGTTACGGTTATGAGACGGGTGAAATCCAAAGTTGTTCTACAGTATATATTCATTGGTTATGTCATAGCACATTTTTAAAAAATAAATATTTATACATTAGCTACTAGCTCTAACACTTTTAATCTGCAAAAAGCAAACACTCCCCCCCTCCCCCCCCCAAAACTGATAGTTGGGTGGTAGATGACCAGTTTATTTTATGGCTCAGCTCTGGTGCCTACATATAATTTATGCACATAGAAGTCAGGTCAGAGGCGCAGCAGCAGATTGTAATTTAGAATGGAAAGTTAACGTGTTCATGCAATGAATGCATCATATTGCATCTATTTCATATACATCTAATCAAACCAAATCATTTCAAACTAAAACGTATCGTGTTGGAGCCCGAATCATTTTGAAAGGGAAAGATGCACATCTCTAGGTGCTATTTTTTTTTACCAATTTACAATTGGAGTTTTCAAAAGCTTCCTATCCAGGTAAAATAGAGATGTGAAGTCATTGACCCACCCCATCCATGCTACATTAATTTGAATTCCAGTTCACCACTTCCCTGATTTAAAAAAAAAAAGTATTATATATTTTTTAAATATCCATATTTCTTGTGATATGTCTAATTTTCAATACCTTCCTATCCATGAGCTACAGATCTATAGACAAGGGTGGTGTGTTTCTTCACCTCTCTTATCAAAAGTACACCATTTTTTATTTTTTTTGAATTCTTCCCTTTTGATTTCCTACAAATATTTGTCCTATTACCAATTTGGTTATTTAATTACGTACAGATCTAATTTTCAATAGCTTCCAGTCCAGTACAAAACATTAAGGACATGTGCTCTTTTCATTACATAGACTGACTAGGTTATTCCAGAAAGCTATGATCCATTATTGATGTGAATTGTTAAATCCAACTCAATCAGTGTAGAGGAAGGGGAGGAGACAGATTAAATAAGTATTTTTTAATCTTGAGACAATTGAGACATGGATTGTGTGTGTGCCGTTCAGAGAGTGAATGGGCAAGACAATATTTGAACAGGGTGTGGCAATAGGTGCCAGGCGCACGTTTGTCAAGAAATGCAACGCTGCTGTTTTTCACACAAGTTTCCCGTCTGTATCAAGAATGGTCCACCACCCAAAGGACATCCAGCCAACTTCATACAACTGTGGTATGCATTGGTGTCAACACGAGCCAAAATCCCTGTGGAACGCTTTCGACACCTTGTAGAGTCCATACCCCGACAAATTGAGGTTGTTCTGAATTCAAAATGTATTAAATATATTTTCTCACCCATCTACACACAATCTTGAAGATGGCGCCTAAGAACATGGCTGACATTTTACATTCTCCCAAACAATTGTGCTTTTTCTTTTTTTGTGTTTTGTCTAACTTATTTTAACTTACTGTGTCCATAATGTTGCTGCTACAGTCTCTATGAACAAAAATAAATTCTGGACATCAGAAAAGCGATTACCCAACGCGAACTGGAAGAAACCTTTTCCATTAACGAGTCCGACAAGAAGGATATCCTGCTTTCACTGGAACAGGCCCACGCCTTTTGCGTGAATAAAAAACGCAGTAAAAGAGGCTGCAGATCAGGCCACCTTCTGAGAATCCAGAGGCGTGCGAGTAAACTCCCAATGCCTTCCATTCTTCTTGATAATGTGCAGTCACTGGAAAGTAAAATGACCTACGATTAAGATTATCCTACCAACGGGACATTTAAAAATGGTAATATCTTGTGTTTCACAGAGACGTGGATTTTCCATGCACCGGCAGAACAGACGCTACCTCTGGTAAGACTAGAGGTGGGGGGTTGTGTATTTTTGTAAATAACAGCTGGTGCACGATGTCTAATCGGGGCGGCAGGGTAGCCTAGTGGTTAGAGTGTTGGACTAGTAACCGGAAGGTTGCAAGTTCAAATCCCCGAGCTGACAAGGTACAAATCTGTCGTTCTGCCCCTGTTCCTAGGCCGTCATTGAAAATAAGAATTTGTTCTTAACTGACTTGCCTAGTTAAATAAAGGTAAAATAAATAAAAATAATAATAATAAAGAAGTCTTGAGGTATTTCTCACCTGAGGTAGAGTACCTTATGATAAGCTGTAGACCACACTATCTACCAAGAGTTCTCATCTGTATTTTTCGTCTTATTTATCACCACAAAAGCGAAACTGGCACTAAGACCGCTCTCAATCAACTCTATAAGGCCATAAGCAAAGAAGAAAATGCACACCCAGAAGTGGTGCTCCTAGTGGCCGGGGAATTTATTGCAAACTGAAATCAGTTTTGCCAAACCTTTACCAGCATGTGACGTGCAACCAGGGAAACATAAATCCTAGACCACCTTTACTCCACGCACAGAGATGTATACAAAACTCTCTCCCGCCCTCCATTTGGCAATTCTGACCATAATTCTATCCTCCTGATTCCTGCTTACAAGCAAAAACTAAAGCAGGAAGTACCAGTCACTCCCATAATACGGAAGTGGTCAAATCACACGGATGCTACACTACAGGACTGTTTAACTAGCACAGACTGGAATATGTTCTGGGATTCATCCAATGGCACTGAGGAATACACTACCTCATCGGCTTCATCAATAAGCGCATTGACGACGTCGTACCAGCAGTGATTGTACGTACATATCCCAACCAGAAGCCGTGGATTACAGGCAACATCTGCATTGAACTAAAGGCTAGAGCTGCCACTGTCAAGGAGCAGGAGACTAATCAGGACGCTTATAAGAAATCCTGCTATGCCCTCAGATGAAACATCAAACAAGCAAAGCTTAAATACAGGATTAAGATTGAATCCTGCTACTCTGACGCTTGTCAGATGTGGCAGGGCTTGAAAACTATTACTAACTACAAAGGGAAACCCAGACAGGAGCTACCTAGTGACACGAGCCTACCAGACTAGCTAAATGACGTTTTGTACTCGCGTCGAGGCAAGCAACACTGAAGCATGTACAAGAGCACCCGCTATTCTGGATGACTGTGATAATGTTCTCAGTAGCCGACGTAAACAAAACCTTTTAAACAGGTCAACATTCACAAAGCAGCTGGGCCAGACGGATTATCAGGATGTGTACTCAAAGCATGTGCGGACCAAATGTCAAGTGTCTTCACTGACATTTTCAACCCCATGACTGACTCTGTAATACCTACATGTTTCAAGCAGACCACCATAGTCCCTGTGCCCAAGGAAGTGAAGTTAACCTGCCTACATGATTACTGCCCGTGACACTCACATCGGTAGCCATGAAGTGCTTTGAAAGGCTGGTCATGGCTCACATCAACAGCATCCTCCCGGACACCGTAGACCCACTCCAATTCGCATACTGCCCTAACAGATCCACAGATGGCATAATCGGTCGTGAAGAGGGCACGACAAAACCTTTTCCACCTCAGGAGCGAGAAAAAAGTTTCCTGGGTCCACAGATCCTCAAAAGGTTCTACAGCTGCACCATCGAGAGCATCCTGACCGGTTGCATCACCACCTGGTATGGCAACTGCTTGGCTTCTGACCGTAAGGCACTACAGAGGCTAGTGCGAATGGCCCAGTACATCACTGGGGCCAAGCTTCCTGCCATCCAGGACCTATATAATAGGCGGTGTTAGAGGAAAGCCCATACAATTATCAGACTCCAGCCACCCAAGATATAGACTGTTTTCTCTGCTATCACACGGCAAGAGGTACCAGTGCGCCAAGCCTAGGACCAAAAGACTCCAACAGCTTCTATCCCCAAGCCTGCTGAACAATTCATAAAAATTGCCACTGGGCAATTTACATTGACACCACCCCCCTTGTCCCTTTTGTACACTGCTGTTGTTTGTTACCTGTGCATAGTCACTTCGCCCCCACCTACATGTACAGATTACCTCAACTAGCCTGACTCGGTACCGTTGCCCCCTGTATATAGCCTCGTTATTCTTATTGTGTTACTTTTTATTATACTTTTTATTTTTGTCTACTTGTTGAATATTTTCTCCTTCTTGAACTGCATTGTTGGTTACGGGCTTGTAAGTAAGCATTTCATGGCAAAGTCTGCACTTGTTTTATGTGACAAATTTACGTTTTTATTTTGAATACCCCAAAATGACAAAGTGAAGACACTTTTTTTTTTTTTTTTTTTACATTTTTTACATTTTTGCAAATGTATTGAAAATGGAGTACAGGAATATCTCCTTTAAGTATTCACACCCCTGAGTCAATAGAATCACTTATGGCAGCAATTACAGCTGTGAATATTTCTGGGTAAGTCCCTAAGAGCTTTCCACACCTGGATTGTGCAACATTTGCCCATTTTTTTTTGTTGTAATTCTTTTCAAATTCTTCAAGCTCCGTCGAATTGGTTGTTGATCATTGCTGGACAACCATTTTCAGGTCTTGCCGTAGATTAAAGTCAAAACTCTTAACTCCGGTGTAGATTTGGCCTTGTGTTTTAGGTTATTGTCCTGCTGACAGCAGACGGAACCAGGTTTTCCTCTAGGATTTAGCCTTTGCTTAGCTCCATTCCTTTTTTTCCCTTTTTTTTTATCCTGAAAAACTCCCCATCTGGCAGTCCAAAGGACGAATCTGGGTATGGTGGATGAAAGGACAATGCTACCTGCCCGACTGCATAGTGCTAACTAAATCAAATCAAATTTTATTTGTCACATACACATGGTTAGCAGATGTTAATGCGAGTGTAGCGAAATGCTTGTGCTTCTAGTTCCGACAATGCAATATTAACAAGTAATCTAACTAACAATTCCAAAACTACTGTCTTGTACACAGTGTAAGGGGATAACGAATATGTACATAAGATATATGAATGAGTGATGGTACAGAGCAGCATAGGCAAGATACAGTAGATGGTATCGAGTACAGTATATACATATGAGATGAGTATGTAAACAAAGTGGCATAGTTAAAGTGGCTAGTGATACATGTATTACATAAGAATACAGTTGATGATATAGAGTACAGTATATGCGTATGCATATGAGATGAATAATGTAGGGTAAGTAACATTATATAAGGTAGCATTGTTTTAAAGTGGCTAGTGATATATTTACATTTCCCATCAATTCCCATTATTAAAGTGGCTGGAGTTGAGTCAGTGTGTTGGCAGCAGCCACTCAATGTTAGTGGTGGCTGTTTAACAGTCTGATGGCCTTGAGATAGAAGCTGTTTTTCAGTCTCTCGGTCCCAGCTTTGATGCACCTGTACTGACCTCGCCTTCTGGATGATAGCGGGGTGAACAGGCAGTGGCTCGGGTGGTTGATGTCCTTGATGATCTTTATGGCCTTCCTGTGACATCGGGTGGTGTAGGTGTCCTGGAGGGCAGGTAGTTTGCCCCCGGTGATGCGTTGTGCAGAACTCACTACCCTCTGGAGAGCCTTACGGTTGAGGGCGGAGCAGTTGCCGTACCAGGCGGTGATACAGCCCGACAGGATGCTCTCGATTGTGCATCTGTAGAAGTTTGAGTGCTTTTGGTGACAAGCCGAATTTCTCCAGCCTCCTGAGGTTGAAGAGGCGCTGCTGCGCCTTCTTCACAATGCTGTCTGTGTGAGTGGACCAATTCAGTTTGTCTGTGATGTGTATGCCGAGGAACTTAAAACTTGCTACCCTCTCCACTACTGTTCCATCGATGTGGATAGGGGGGTGTTCCCTCTGCTGTTTCCTGAAGTCCACAATCATCTCCTTAGTTTTGTTGACGTTGAGTGTGAGGTTATTTTCCTGACACCACACTCCGAGGGCCCTCACCTCCTCCCTGTAGGCCGTCTCGTCGTTGTTGGTAATCAAGCCTACCACTGTTGCGTCGTCCGCAAACTTGATGATTGAGTTGGAGGCGTGCGTGGCCACGCAGTCGTGGGTGAACAGGGAGTACAGGAGAGGGCTCAGAACGCACCCTTGTGGGGCCCCAGTGTTGAGGATCAGCGGGGAGGAGATGTTGTTGCCTACCCTCACCACCTGGGGGCGGCCCGTCAGGAAGTCCAGTACCCAGTTGCACAGGGCGGGGTCGAGACCCAGGGTCTCGAGCTTGATGACGAGCTTGGAGGGTACTATGATGTTGAATGCCGAGCTGTAGTCGATGAACAGCATTCTCACATAGGTATTCCTCTTGTCCAGATGGGTTAGGGCAGTGTGCAGTGTGGTTGAGATTGCATCGTCTGTGGACCTATTTGGGCGGTAAGCAAATTGGAGTGGGTCTAGGGTGTCACGTAGGGTGGAGGTGATATGGTCCTTGACTAGTCTCTCAAAGCACTTCATGATGACGGAAGTGAGTGCTACGGGGCGGTAGTCGTTTAGCTCAGTTACCTCAGTTAACTATAACATTTGGTGGAGGAGGAATGATGGTCTGGGGCTATTTTTCATGGTTCTGGCTAGGCCCCTTAGTTGCAGTGAAGTAAGTCTTAACGCTACAGCATACAATGACATTCAGACGTTGCTGTGCTTCAACTTTGTGGCAACAGTTTGGGGAAAGCCCTTTCTTGTTTCAGCATGACAATGCCCCCGTGCACAGAGTGAGGTCCATACAGAAATGTGGTCAACCGGCTCAATTCGGTCTTATGTAGCAAAAATTAGAAATAGTTTTTTTTTTTTTACATTGGATGAAAGTATAGAGCTAGAAAAGTGTATCATACACAACAGTTGAGGAACAATAGTTAAGTAATTCTTCTTTGAAAGTTGATAAACTTGTAACCTCACTTTTGAGAAAATGGCCCTTGAATGTTTTGGTATACCTAATGGAGAGCTCTTTGTCTACACCCATTCAGTGTTGTTCACACCCTCATACGTTTTAGCCCCACCCAGCTCTTGAAGGATTCGCATGTGAGGCCATGTACTAAACAACCAAAGATTTCAAGACTAACGGCTGGTTTATACTGCAGGTGTGTTCGTAAATTCAATGTGGAGTGCCAGCGTATGCTCTGAGCGTCCGTAAACTGTGTTGTCAGATTGTCCATTCGTAAATTCAGGGTGTTTCACTCTCGGAGCATTCTGAGCACACACAAGATGCTCTGGCTGAGGAGTAGGGCATCTGAGCATTCTGACCCTAACAGCGGTAGTCAAGGACCCAAGCTAACTGGCTAATGTTGGCTAGCTTGCTAGTTACTTCCAGACACAAATGAGAGAACAGCTCACTCTGACAATTTTACTCAGCCATGTAGAGCTGGTTAGGCTGTTATATTCTACAGAGCATTGGGGACTGCATTTGTGCTGCTGGCAACAATTGAATTATGATTTTTTTTTTGCCAAAGTTTCCTCACACTGGCCATAGTCAACGGGTGTTGAGTGTTCGCAAATTTGTCAGTTGTTCTGCGCTCTGACACACTCAGACGAGTGCTCTGAAATTAGAGTAGATAGCCAGAAGTTGTCGCAGTGACATCATGAACAATCTATTGAAATGGTTACTTGCATAGTGGAGTCATTTTTTAGCTAGCTAGTTAAACAATGAACCATAATCCCAGCTCATAACTTTACTACCCAGTGTGACGACCCTCCCACTCTGTCTGCCGTATTCTGTCTCTTTGCTCTTGTTTTCTTTAATAGGATGTCGGTGGGCGGAGCCGGGAGGGTCGTCAGCGAAATGGGACACACCTGGGCTCGGGTGTGTCCCGGGATAAATACACCTCTTCCCCATTTCATTTGGGAGACTCTCCATGCAGACACTGATAGATTTTGGTTGTGGCCGTTTGTTTGCTTTGACACCTTTCAACCCCCCTCATTATCACATTTATGCATGCAAACACTCACTTACACTTCTGATTACTGACTACACACACCATTGTTAATTGTATTTAGTTTTCTTCAGAATAACAAAATATATTTATCTCCACATTGTCTCCCTTTTTGTTACAAACTTCGAGCCAGTTCGTGACACCCAGAATGAATCTGCAGGTAAATAACCAATGTTATGTTAGCTAGCTAAAATTAGGCTACAGCTATCAACGCAAATGGCTCTGAGTTTCGAATAATATCACTGCACATATCATACATGTCACGTTAGCTAGCGAGCCAGCCAGCTGATGTTAGCTAGCTAACAGTACACTGTAACTTGAAATGAAAACAACTTTTTGACAAAATTAGAAATGTGTAATATCTTCTAAATGCAGCTAGCTAGACTATTTTACCCATATACATGGATGGATTCATCTCCCTCTGTCACCGATGCCATGGTTGCCTTACTTTGAAGATGTAGTTCAGAGACAGGTGTTTTATACAACAGCCTTCTGTGTGTTCTCTTTTGGACTCTGTCTGCAAATTTGCAATCAAATGCCAGAATCTCCTCAGCTGTCATACTCTAATTCCACTGTGCTTTCCACTGATTTCAGAACTAAGTCCTACAGAAAGTGGAGAGCAACACCTTTGCAGTTCTACTATGTGATATGTTTTTAAAAAGCAGTGTTAGAAAGGATTGCCTACATATACTGACCAGCTCATGTTATAGACAGAAGCAGTCCAATCCAAACCTATCTCTTGGCATGTCATTATTTTAGGAGCCTTCCCACTTCCCACTATGATTGACCGTCTTTTTCTGTGGCTAAACCAACAAGGCTTGTAATTGTAACAATTTTATTTGTATTTACAGACGGCATACAAGTTTGTTATTAAGGCACATGAAAGTTCACCCGTTCCAGATTGTATTTCTGGCACAAAAAAAAAACTATGTTCAAATGGCTCTCCTGTGAATTAGTGACGAGCAACATATGCCTAGTTTCCTGAAATGAGTCACAAATGGTTTGTCGAGATCGGTGTGGAAGAACGTGACTGGCCTGCAGAGAGCCCTGAACTCAACCACATTGAACACCTTTGGGATGATTTGGAACGCCGACTGCGAGCCTGGCCTACTCGTCCAAGATCAGTGCCCAAAATCACTAATGCTCTTGTGGCTGAATGGAAGCAAGTTCCCGCAGCAACGTACCACAATCTACTGGAAAGCCTTCCCAGAAGAGTGGAGGTTGTTATAGTAGCTAAGGAGGTACCAACTCCATATTAATGCCCATGTTTTTGGAATGAAATGTTCAACAAGCACATAGAATTGGTCATTGGGGCGGCAGGGTAGCCTAGTGGTTAGAGCGTAGAGCGACTAGTAACCGGAAGGTTGCGAGTTCAAACCCCCGAGCTGACAAGGTACAAATCTGTCGTTCTGCCCCTGAACAGGCAGTTAACCCACTGTTCCCAGGCCGTCATTGAAAATAAGAATTTGTTCTTAACTGACTTGCCTGGTAAAATAAAAATGTGTCAAAGTCAGTGTTTGCTTTTTTATTTTTACCCATGTACCAATAGGGCCCTTCTATGCGACGCAATGGAAACCAGAGAACCTCTTTGGTTGAATCTGTGTTAGATATTCATTGCTCAACTGCAGGACCTTGCATGTGTGGGGTAAAGAAATTAGGTAATCATTCAAAATTCCATGAAACATGTTGTGACATTTTTACTACTGAATTTATTGATGCTTATAAAGAGATTGAATACTTATTGACGCAATACATTTCAGTTTTTATTTTATTAATTTGTCAGAATTTCAAAAAACATAATTATATTTTGACATTATGGTGTGTTGTGTATAAACCAGTGAAAAACCCCTCAATTTAATCAATTTTTAAGACAACATCTGGAGAATGTCAAGGGGTGTGAACTTTGAAGACACTGTGTATACACTGAAAAAATATAAACACAACATTCAACAATTTCAGAGATTTTACTGAGTTACAGTTCATATAAGGAAATCAGTTAATTGAAATTAATTAATTTGGGCCTAATCTATGGATTTCACGAGTTGATTGCAGATACCTTAAAAGGTAGGGCCGTGGATCAGAGAACCAGTCTATCTGGTGTGACCACCATTTGCCTCATGCAACATGTCACATTTCCTTCAAATAGGGATGATCAGGCTGTTGGTTGTGGAATGTTGTCCCACTCTTCAATGGCTGTGCAAAGTTGCTGGCTATTGGCGGAAACCGGAACACGCTCTTGATCAATGTGTACGGCAGCATCTCAAACATGCTCAATGGGTGACATGTCTAGTGAGTATGCAGGCCATGGAAGAACTGGGACTTTTTCAGCTTACAGGAATTGTGTACAGATCCTTGCGACATTGGGCTGTGCATTATCATGCTGAAACATGAGGCGGTGGATCAATGACCTCAGGATCTCGTTATATCTCTGTGCGTTCAAATTGACATCAATAAAATGAAATTCTGTTTGTTGTCCGTAGCTTATGCCTGCCCATACTGTAACCCCACCGCCACCATCTGGCACTCTTTTCACAATGTTGACATCAGCCCGGTACAGTTGAAACCTGGGATTCAGCCGGGAAGAGGACACTTCTCCAGTGTGCCAGTGACCATCGAATGCGAGCATTTGAAGACTTGTCCCGAAGCCACTCCAGCATTGGGGAAAGGGGGATACCTAGTCAGTTGTACAACTGAAGTGTGTCTTCAGCATTTAACCCAACCCCTCTGAATCAGAGCGGTGCAGGGGCTACCTTAACTGACATCCACATTTCGGCGCCTTGCTCAGCGGCAGAATGACAGATTTGACCTTGGCTGCTCGGGGATTCGATCCAGCAACTTTTCGGTTACTGGCCAATGCTCTAATGCTCCACTAGGCTACCTGCCGCCCCGTTGTCTTGGTTGTGTGCTTAGTTGTTGTCCTGTTGGAAGGTGAACCTTCGCCCCAGTCGGAGGTCCTGAGCACTCTGGAGCAGGTTTTCATCAAGGATCTCTCTGTACTTTGCTCCGTTCATCTTTCCCTCGATCCTGACTAGTTTCCCAGTCCCTGCCGCCAAAAAACATCACCACAGCATGATGATGCCACCACCATGGTTCACCATAGGGATGGTACCAGGGTCTTCCAGGTGTGGCGCTTGGCATTCAGGCAAAATAGTTCAATTTTGGTTTCATCAGACTAGAGAATCTTGTTACGTTTGCCTTTTGGCAAACTCCAAGTGAGCTGCTATGTGCTTTTTACTGAGTGGCTTCCATCTGGCCACTCTACCATAAAGGCCTGATTGATGGAGTGCTGCAGAGATGGTTGTCCTTCTGGAAGGTTCTCCCATCTCCACAGGAACTGGAGCTCTGTCGGAGTGACCATCAGGTTCCTGATCACCTCATGGTCCTTCTCTCCCGATTTTACAGTTTGGCAGGACGGCCAGCTTTAGGGAGAGTCTTGGTGGTTCCAAATGTCTTCCATTTCAGAATGATGGAGGCCACTGTTCTTGGACCTTCAATGCTGCAGAAATGTTTTGGTACCCTTCCTCAGATCTCTGCCTCGAAACAATCCTGTCTCGGAGCTCTACGGACAATTCCTTCGACCTCATGGCTTGGTTCTTGCACTGACATGCGCTGTCAACTGTGGGACCTAATATAGACAGGTATGTCCCTTTCCAAATTGTGTTCAGTCAATTGAATTTACAACTGGTGAACTCCAAGTTGTAGAAACATCTCAAGGATGATCAATGGATATTGGATGCACCTGAGCTCAATTTTGAGTCTCATAACAAAGGGTCTGAATACTTTTGTAAATAAGATATTTCAGTTATCGCTTTGTCATTATGGGGTGTTGGGTGTAGATTGAGGAGAACAAATAATTGTATCAATTTTAGAGTAAGGCTGTAACGCAATAATGTGAAAAGTCAAAGGGTCTGAATACTTTTCGAATGCACTGTGTATATACACCTAGTGTACAAAACATTAAGGACACCTTCCGAATATTGAGATGCACCCCCCCTTGCCCTTGGAACAGACTCAATTAGTTGAGGTATGGACTCTACAAGGTGTCGCAAGCATTCCTCAGGAATGCTGGCCCGTGTTGATTCCAGTGCTTCTCACAGTTGTGTCAAGTTGGCTGGTTGTCCTTTGGGTGGTGGACCATTCTTGATTCACATGGGAAACTGTTGCGCATGAAAAACCCAACAGCGTTGCAATTCTTGACACTAGCCTGACATGTCAACTCTTGAGGCTAAAAGATCCTTCTTTAACCTGTCTCTTCCACTTCATGTAAGCTGACTTAGAATTTACAAACAAATTACCATCAATAAGGGACCATATCTTTCACCTTGTGCAGTCTGTCATGGAAAGATCAGGTTTCCTTAATGTTTTGTACTCTGTATATAGCCAAATGTTTGGGAAATATTTGGTGAAATGATAAGGGGATGATAGCAGTGCCGGCTATGTTGTGTGATGATTGTGAGGCACTATAGAAATTTGATAGCCCCAAGACAAGGACTTCAAAATGGCACATCAAGGGAACTTTAGTTTAGGCCTACAGTTCAGATTAGGTAAATTGAATTACATTGACTGGGGGTCTATAACCTCTCTCACAGCCTAAAATAGGGGGCATCAACCGGTCAATCTCCAAGGCATTCCCAGTCGATCACCAAACATTTCTGTAAAAAACAACGATAAAGCCTTGCATTCATTATTACATATTTTTATCCATTTCGCGCTTTTAGCGGAAGGTGCACTTGATTCAGCAGCCCTATCACCGGGAATGTAAAGTGTTCCCATTTTTTTTAAATCATAATCATGTCTGAATGTAGAACTCCGCCTACCCGGCAGGCCCAAACAGCAAGTCAAGTGCACATATAGGCCTACCGCTGGTGAAATCATATTTTTATTTCCCTTTATTTAACCAGGTAGGCTAGTGGTTGAGAACAAGTTCTCATTTACAACTGCGACCTGGCCAAGAGAAAGCAAAGCAGTTCGACACATACAACAACACAGTTACACATGGAATAAACAAACACAGTCAATAATACAGTAGAACAAGTTCATATACAGTGTGTGCAAATGAGGTAAGATAAGGGAGGTAAGGTAATAAATAGGCCATGGTGGCGAAGTAATTACAATATAGCAATTAAACACTGGAATGGTAGATGTGCAGAAGATGAATTTGCAAGTAGAGATACTGCGGTGCAAAGGAGCAAGAAATAAATAAATACAGTATATGGATTGGCTATTTACAGATGGGCTATGTACAGGTGCAATGATCTGTGAGCTGCTCTGACAGCTGGTGCTTAAAGCTAAAGCTAGTGAGGGAGATATGTGTCTCCAGCTTCAGTGATTTTTGCAGTTCGTTCCAGTCATTGGCAGCAGAGAACTGGAAGGGAAGGCGGCCAAGGAAGGAATTGGCTTTGGAGGTGACCAGTGAGATATACCTGCCGGAGCGCGTGCTGCTTTGGTGACCAGTGAGCTGAGATAAGGCGGGGCTTTACCTAGCAAAGACTTGTAGATGACCTGGAGCCAGTGGGTTTGGCGACAAGTATGAAGCGAGGGCCAGCCAACGAGTGCGTACAGGTCACAGTGGTGGGTAGTATATGGGGATTTGATGACAAAACGGATGGCACTGTGATAGACTGCATCCAATTTGTTGAGTAGAGTGTTGGAGGCTATTTTGTAAATGACATCACCGAAGTCTAGGATCGGTAGGATGGTCAGTTTTACGAGGGTATGTTTGGCAGCATGAGTGAAGGCTGCTTTGTTGCGAAATAAGAAGCTGATTCTAGATTTAATTTTGGATTTGAGATGCTTAATGTGAGTCTGGAAGGAAAGGTTAGTCTAACCAGACACCTAGGTAGTTGTTCACATATTCTAAGTCAGAACCGTACAGCGTAGTGATGCTGGACGGGTGGGCAGGTGTGGGCAGCGATCGGTTGAAGAGCATGCATTTAGTTTAACTTGTATTTAAAAGCAGTTAGAGGCCCCGGAAGGAGAGTTGTATGGCTATATAGCTCAGATTACCTTATCTGCAGTTTCCTTGTGCCATAGACTGTAAAAAGAAGCCTCGAGCGCACAGCAAAGTTGATACTGGGAGATTTCAAAGCTTTTAAAACCATGAGCTGCAGCTAAGATAAGTTATTCAGCACTGTCAACACTTTATTTTAATTTATAAGCCATAAAATGCACATTCTCTGTACTTCCACTCATGCTACAACCAGCAATGTAGCTGAAATTAATGAGTAGCAAAGTGTTTCGATAAGCTTGCATTGTTATTGTTAGCGGCTTTTGTCTTTTTTAATATCAAGGAATATGACTTTCTTTAGTTGTATAATTTCAAAATGGTCTGAGAACAACATTGACAGGGCAATTCAAGCATGGTCATTATGCAGTGATAATGTATTGGGCCTATAGCCTACTGCACAAACCTCATTGCTATAGAACTGTTTTTAATAGGTTCATGTTACATAGCCTTACGTTTTAAGTCATGTTTTTAAATAAATCTCGGCTTTGATTTTGATTCAGAATTGATCTTGACTCTAACCTTTTCTGTGACTACTGGCCTAATATATAATATTAACTCCTGCAGAATTAAGCCTTTCTTACAGTAAAATAATACACCAAATGTACATTTTGACTTGGAAACAGGCCTATGTAAAAAAAAAAAAAAAAAAAAAAAAGACCTGTAAAAACCTCACTCCACTGTTGTGCATTTTCTATATTTACGGGTTACGGTTGGGTGCTGGCCTCAGATTTTCACTTCATCACATAGTCGGGCGGTTGTGGATGGGTTATTAGCAATTGCGGGCGGGTGAACAAGTGCAAAAACTGCATTCTTAACATCCTTCTTTTCCAACCGTTTATTCTTACAGAGTGACCACAGTGTTCACATGAACACGTTGCTGGAGAACCAGAGAAGATATTGTCACTGCCTTTCCTGTGGGATATGAATGACAGCTTGAGAATGTCACCTGAGATCATGATGTTTTACCAAATGATGGAACAAGCCCAGAACGCCAGCTGTGAAGCACTCGCCCACATCTGCAATAAGAGTGCAAGTAGAGACTCACTACAGCTGCCCACCTTCTCCACAGCAGCCAAAGTCCGAGTGATCATTACTTTTACTCTGTGTGCCATGTCAGCTGTCTGTAACCTAGCTGTGCTTTGGGCTGCCAATACTAACGGCAAGCGCAAGTCCCACGTTAGGATATTAATAATTAATCTGACTGTGGCAGACCTGCTGGTGACTTTCATCGTCATGCCTGTTGATGCTGTCTGGAATATCACAGTTCAGTGGCAGGCAGGAGACGTCGCCTGTAGGCTACTGATGTTCATGAAACTTGTTGCCATGTACTCCTGTGCTTTTGTCACAGTGGTCATTAGCTTGGACCGCCAGTCTGCTATCCTCAACCCACTAGCCATCAATGAGGCCAAGAAGAGAAGCAAAATCATGTTGTCTGTGGCGTGGGCGATGAGTGTGATTCTGTCTGTTCCCCAGGTGAGGCTCTGGTTAAGAGAGGTTTCATGTTTTATCTCCTCAGCCTAATCTTAAGACACCACCACAAGGATACAACTATACTTCTGGTATATCCCAGTGATGTTAAATGTTTTAAGTAAAACATCAAATGACACAACCCTGCAGCAGCATTATAGCACATTACTGACTTAATGCACATTGTCAGATTCACTTACCAAGAATAGAACGTTTTGATTTTGACAGCAATTAGAAATGTAGTAATGGGAAGCACTAAGAAAACCAAACGCTTTCCTGAAGGGAATTTCAGTACAGGTATTGCGGTTAATCGATATTGTCCATGGTTTAATCTTTAAATGTGATTGAAAACTGGTGAATAGGGCCATCATTTACTGATTCCTGATTATGACAGTAATTTTACATTTGGAGGCTCTGCAATGAAACCCATTAAACTACATAGGCTTTGAGAAATGGAATCACCGAAAGAAGCCCTTACCTGCAATTAATTTCAAGCATTCAACGCTTGCCTCTTCACCTTTTGTGCAAATTCAGTGAAATTAGCAATTAAACATGGTATTAGTCACATTGCAGACTAGACAGGATAAATTTTCTGCTGCATGAAACACTAGTATTTCGTGCAGTATATCACTTAAGCCAAGCAATAGATTTAAGGTTAAAGACCGTACTTTTTTATTGTTAAAAACAAACGTTTCCTTTGTTGTCATAGATGCTGATATTCCACAGCGTGACCATCACAGTTCCAGAAAAGTTTACCCAGTGCACTACCCGTGGGAGCTTTGTCCAACACTGGCAGGAAACCACGTATAACATGTTCACCTTTGCCTGTCTATTCCTGCTGCCGCTGATCATCATGATCGTCTGTTACACACGGATCCTGGTGGAGATATCCAGTCGTATGACCCATGGAAACAGTAGGTCAAATTACATATTTTACCCTCAATTGTACTATTCCTGTGGCAGTAATGGTAGTTATTTCTAGTTGTAGTAGTATACAGTTGTTCATGAGGGGGTTACTAAGAGCACTGCATATTGATGATAAAGGTCATATAAACATATTGACAAATATGGTGTTGAGATTAGGAGACAGTGTTTATTTCCTTGTTTCAGTGTCTTCTAAGGAGATACATCTCAGACGCTCCCACAACAACATTCCAAAAGCACGGATGAGGACTTTGAAAATGAGCATTGTTATCGTGACTTCCTTCATCGTCTGCTGGACCCCTTACTACCTGTTGGGACTGTGGTACTGGTTCTTCCCAGATGATATGGATGAGACGGTCTCTCATTCTTTGACTCATATGCTCTTTATTTTTGGCCTCTTCAATGCCTGTTTGGACCCAATAACTTACGGCCTGTTCACTATCCATTTCCGCCATGGCCTGAAGCGCTACTGTCAGAGTGCAGTCGTGCTCAGCCGTGAGTCAGAGAACAACACTACCCTGACCGGCTCCTTCAGGTGCTCTTCCTTCCGCATGACACGGCTTACCCAGCAAGGCCAGACCACCAACACTGGCCAGATGGCAGAGGAGGAACAGGGCAAGAAACCCTGCCGCTATAGCAACTACCTCACAGTTCACAGCAGTGGAGGTGACCCATGTCCGGCCAATCTTGAAAGCATGATATGAGGGATTAGAATATATCCTACTTAAGAACATTGTTTTACCCTCATCTGTTGGCTGACAATGAATAACTTGAATACTTTTGTGCTGTAAGAAAGCACATTTTGCTTACATTTGCATTCAGCCAGACATGATTTTCACTTTAAGCCATAAGACACTTATCTGCATATTACTTCAAACAGTAGTACTCCCGTAGAGTGGTCTTTGGACTTGTCCTGGAAAAACATTTTTCATTCAATAGAGCTGTACAGACCAAGTATACCAGGAAAAACAATATATCCAATTTCCTCAAGATGTGCAAAGGAGGAAGCCTATAAATGAATTGCTCTTTCACCTTGCAGGCAGAAATGATATATGCACTGTAAAAAGTGGGGACTATGCTGTTGTTCATCTGAAGTGCTTTTACTGATTGGAATGATTGAAAATTATGCTTTGGTTTGTTCAACCTATTCTATCAAATCTGCCTGAGAATTTTTTTTTTGAACAGATCAATTACGTTTTTTAAATTGAATGAAAGCTTCTAAATTGCTTTCAACACTGCATGCTCATTGAATAGTGGTGGGGGCAATGTAGCAGCCGCAGCCGATCAGAAGAGTTGGAGGCGTGGCTTATTGGGAAGTGACTTTCAGGTTGCTGTTTTTTTTTCCCTCCTGTGAGAGTGAATGTCATTCCAGTTAATGTGGTCTACTTTAGTCACTTGTACACTGCCAGCATATGTAATGATACTTGCTTAAGAGCATGTGATACTGAAAACCCTGGTAAGATTTGTATATGTTAAGGTAGACAATGCTTGTTGGTAATATTGTAGCTACGAAATGTGAGTCTTTATGTAAAGAATGGTTGGAAAGGTTTTGAACAAGCTTTTTTATTTATTTACAGGAAATGTATTTAATTGCTTGTAACCCAGTTTGAAGAAATGTGGATATGTAATTCCAAATTTAAAATATTAAAAATGGGCTGTATTTAGGCTACATGAAATATTAGTTTGTATTTGTTATTTATTACTTTTAACCAAAGGGGACCAGTAAGTTGAGTGTTGAAATAAATAGGTTGAAACTTGAAATATAGTTTTGGTAATAATCAAATAAAACAGTTGGCATTGAATCTACTGTAGTCGTTATTCAAACTTAGTCTTGTACACTGCCAGCATATGTAATGAAACTGGCATAAGAGCATGTGATACTGGAATTGCTTAGTTTCATCAAATCTAGCATTTTTCAATTGAGAACCTAACCCATTTACTTGTAACCAGTTGAAGTAAATTTTTGGGGTTGATCGAGTCATTTTAGACAGTGTGGACTTGGAACAAAACTGTAAATGTAGGAAATATCAGTCTGACATCTAGATGCTCAACTTGTGGTTCATTGTACATAACAGCTTTTTGTGAATTCTATGATCAAATGAATGTTGTGATGCAGTAAATATTGTAATCCAACCGTATAGCAAAGTGTGAATCTACCTTACAGAAATATGTATAGTTTTGTTTGGTTCTTTAGTAATGTTACTTATGAAAGTTATGTCCAGTGCCTCAGGGAAATCGCTGCATAGTGTATTGCATTGACATCAAACTGGAGACAACCAAACTGTAAAATGTGATTGGTTGGTTGGTTTGTCTCTAAAATATATATATTGTGTGTGTGTGTTATACTTATTGTCACATTCTGTACATGTTACAGTAGAAGACAAACAGATACAGGTACTTTAATGTTGAATTTACTGGGACCCAAACATGTTGCAGAAAACCCCCGAAGACGCACTTCGTTAACTAATATTCGGTTGTATGCTTTTCTCTTAAATGTTAGCTTGTGTTCAAAGAAATAAGTTAAGGGGATAGCTATATTTGTGTGCATGATTGCAATATTTGTATTTGTGTACATTATTTAAATAAAGTTGTTCATTGTATTAATGCATACTAAGCAATTCTTAAATTAATTGAAAGTAATTAACACAATCGTATGTGAGCTTGGGGGGGGGGTCGATTAGTTACATATCGCAATTTTATTTGGGACTCAAAGTATTGATTTCTCCCCCCATGAAACATGCATGCATGCATACATGCACTACCGTTCAAAAGTTTGGGGTAACTTAGACATTTCCTTGTTTTGAAAGAAACACTTTTTTTTAAATAACATCAAATTGATCAGAAATACAGTGTAGACATTGTTAATGTTGTAAATGACTACTGTAGCTGGAAACGGCAGATTTATTTTTATGGATATCTACAGAGGCCAATTATCAGCAACCATCACTCCTGTCTTCCATTGGCACGTTGAAGTGACTCCGGGATGCTGCTCTTCTATCTAGGCAGAGTTGCAAAGAAAAAGCCATATCTGACTGGCCAAATAAAAATAAATGATTTAAGATGGGCAAAAGAACAGACACTGGATAGAGGAACTCTGCCTAGAAGGCGAGCATCCCGGAGTTGCCTCTTCACTGTTGACGTTGAGACTGGTGTTTTTCAGGTGTTATTTAATGAAGCTGCCAGTTGAGGACTTGAGTCGTCGGTTTCTCAAAGACACTAAAGTACTTGTCATCTTGCACAGTTGTATCCCACTCTATTCTGGTTAGGGCCAGTTTGCGCTGTTCTGTGAAGGGAGTACAGCATTGTACGAGATCTTCAGTTTCTTAGCAATTTCTCGCATGGAATATACTGACGAGTTTCAGAAAAAAAGGTCTTTGTTTCTGGCCATTTTGGGCCTGTGATCGAAACCCACAAATGCTGATGCTCCAGATACTCAACTAGTCTAAAAAAAAGGCCAGTTTGATTGCTTCTAATCAGTACAACAGTTTTCAGCTGTGCTAACAAAATTGCAAAAGGGTTTTCTAATGATCAATTAGCCTTTTAAAATTATAAACTTGGATTAGCTAACACCGCCCTATTGGAACACAGGTTGGTTGCTGATAATGGGCCTATGTGGATATTCCATGAAAAATCAGCTGTTTCCAGCTACAATAGTCATTTTCAACATTAACAATGTCTACACTGTACTTCTGATCGATTTGAACAAATTGCTTTTCTTTCAAAAACAAGGATATTTCTAAATTACCCCAAACTTGAGTGGTAGTATATGTACAGTATCAGTCAAATGTTTGGACACGTTCTCATTCATGGGATTTTCTTTATAGAATAATAGTGAAGACAAAACTATGAAATAACTCGAATGGAATCATGTCGTAACCCAAAAAGTGTTCAAGAAAATCAAAATATGTTTGAGATTCCTCAAAGTAGCCACCCTTTGCCTTGATGACAGCTTTGCACCACCCTTGAATGAGTAGGTGTGTCCAAACCTTTGACTGGTACTTTACATACACACACACACACACACACACACACACAGTGAGTGTACAAAACATTAGGAATACCTGCTCTTTCCATGACCAAGACTGACCAGGTGAATCCAGTTGAAAGCTAGTATCCCTTTTTTGATGTCACCTGGTAAATCCACTTCAATGAGTGTAGATGAAGGGGAGGAGGCAAGTTTTAAAAAATAAAAAATTATTAAAAGCCTTGACTATTCAAATCAAATTTTATTGGTCACATACACATGGTTAGCAGATGTTAATGCGAGTGTAGCGAAATGCTTGTGACATTTAGACATGGATTGTGTATGTGTGCCGTTCAGAGGGTAAATTGGCAAGGCAAAAGATTTGTGCATTTGAACTGGGTATGGAAGTCGGTGCCAGGCGCACTGGTTTGAGTGTGTCAAGAACTGCAACACTAAGGGGTTTTTCATGCTCAACAGTTTCCTGTGTGTGTCAAGAATGGTCCACTACCTAAAGGACATCCAGCCAACTTGACACACCGGTGGGAAGCATTGAAGTCAATTTTGGTCACTGTCGCAGTGGACAAATTGAGGCTGTTCTGAGGGCAAAAGCGGGTGCAAATCAATATTAGGAAGGTGTTCCGGATGTTTTTTTACACTTAGTGTATATATTTTTAGCTAGGTAGCGTTAGCTAGTGCTAGTCTGCTTTACCTGCGCCAAAACGCTGGTATTTTTCATGCTATAGCTTGTTTACCAACAGTTATTTCCATGATTTACTATGCATATCCTATGAGCATGTTTCAGCACCTAATATCATATTGTGAGGTCCTTGGCAGTTCCCAGCTCTAATGTGAGCCTGCTATTACAATACAGTTAAATTTGTTCATCATCTCCGGACTGATCAAATATGTGATCTTATTCTGGATAGTGGTAATGTCCTTTGCATAAATAGTGTAGTATTATTTGACATCTATTTTTCATTTTCAGTGCATTGATCACACACTGACAATGGCAAATGCATCAAAATAAATGTCCTTGTACCCTACTGATTGCCAACTGTATGGAAAAACAACAATGTATCTTTATTCAACGGGTTGTTCTAATCCTGAATGCTGATTGGTTAAAACTGCATTCCAGCCGGTGTCTATTCCACAAGTTACCACCAGCTAAGTCTATGATGTTAAAATGCCTTTTTTTTCTGTTCCATCTGACTACACAATACACTGTCTTATCAGCCCAGTCAGGCAATTTATAATCTTGATTTACACTATTAAAAAGCATCTTAACTTTATTTCCCATTTCTTTTAGACTAACATTTAGTTTGTTTTTAACAGCAGAGATTTGTAATAACCTCTGTCGGTCTCTCCGACATTTGTAGAAATCATGAATCACCCGGCATCATTTTTATGGAAATATACAAAGAAATGTTCATTGAAAAATGGTCAAACAAAACTAAGAGCAGCTAGGTTGCAGTCTTTCCAGCTTCAGTTTGAAGTGATTGTCTTAGCTGTGTTTTTAGCTAGCTCCTCTGAACAACAGTGTCCTGACGAGAAAACAAATGTTCTATGCCAGGCGCCTCATTAGCTCATTGTTATAGATCTAACCAAATAAATGTCACTAGAAAACAGCCAAAATAAATGCAACTGCAGCTACTGTTGACTGTTATTATTGCTGCACTGTTCGACGTGACTGTAAGTTAGCCGTAGTTGGCTAGCTAGCAAGCAAGGGATAAGAACGTTGCCAGCCAGTATGGCAATGGAACATTTAGAACGAACTAACGACTAGGTCGCGTCCATAGATACAGAACAAAAAGACTGAACGACTCTTATAGAACGAACGACCAGGCTGTTTGGGTAGCAACCCTAGATTTGTGTCGGGATGATATGTTGTGGAAGGATAAAATAGTATGAATAAATTCCTCAAATGTATGTTTTTAATGAAAATGTCAATCATTATTTGAATATGTTGGTAACCCATTATATAAAAGTGATAATGCCCTCGAAGCCGGTGTTTGGAGTATATATTTGTCTCGGGCTGGCAAACCGTACCAATATATCCTCCAAACGCCTTCCTTCATTCATAAAGGCTATTCCAGGGAGTTAGCGGTTGTTTTGAATGTTTACCGCAACTAAATCTTAATGGTGATAGAGAACCAAACACATTAATTAATGATGCTTTATACTCAGGAAACTATTTTCGTTTTCCTCATGCTGTCAATGCATTTCTCAACCACAGCAATAAACAAGACATGGTTCAGTAAACTTAAACATTCGTATATATAATACAGGACATGTAGTTGTTGGAGGAATGTATATGTTTGACAACCTCATTAATATGTGTGCATCGGCTTCCCAGTCTGCAGCACTGTTGAGTGACACAACTGACAAAGGTCAGCAAAGCTTTTTACACACCTGTATGGAATGACTAATGAGAAGTGCATTTCATTCATTCCCATCTAATAAATATGTATATCTGTCTGTGAGAATGCAGGGTACTCTCTGAGAGACATACATGATGATAGCCCTCTTAATTGATGCAGTTGTGTTTCCCTGTTTATCTAGTGAGACAAACATGAAATATTGTTAAGTCGCGATCCACTTTGTGAAACTTTAATTTCATGTCTGGTATTGTCTCAAAGCCCTTTGGAAGAACCCTCAGTGGCAGTTCTGATTTGCGAAATTGTGAGTGATTCCCTGTCATTTTTAACATGGAGCTTTTACTATGCAATAAGTCACAGGCTATGCTGTCCTGTAAGGTCCTCCATCTGAGGGTGACTGTGTATTCTGTCTCACTTCAGAAACAATGCAAGTATAGATTCATATCTCCTACCACACAGGGATACTGTCAAGAAGGGAGCTAACATAACATTAATGATTTTGCCTCATGTGGAGTTGTGATGGTGATGTTCTGGTGGGCACTTCATAATATCAACCACAATTTAAAGCCATACACTATTAAAACCTCTACGGGATTGGCGTGTCCCCCCACGGGACGGTTGAGCTAATGTGATTAGCATGAGGTTGTAAGTAACAACAACAAAAAATCCCAGGACATAGACATATCTGATATGGGCAGAAAGCTTCAATTCCTGTTAATCTAACTGCACTGTCCAATTTACAGTAGCTATTACAGTGAAGAAATACCATGCTATTGTTTGAGGAGAGTGCACAATTATGAACTTGAATGTATTAATAACCCAATTAGTCACATTTCGGCAGTCATGATACAACATTTTGAACATATATGCACTGGTTCATTGGATCAGTCTAAAACTTTGCACGTACACTAATGCAATCGAGTGGCCAAAATCTAAATTGAGCCTGGGCTGGAATAATACATTATGGCCTTTCTCTTGTATTTCAAAGATGTTACAAAAAAGTATTATCTTTTACCAGATCTAATGTGTTATATTCTCCTACATTAATTTCACATTTCCACAAACTTCAGTGTTTCCTTTTGAATGGTATCAATCTGCATATCCTTGCTTCAGGTCCTGAGCTACATGCAGTTAGATTTGGGTATGTCATTTTAGGGGAAAATTGAAAAAAAAAGGGTTGGATCCTGAAGAGGTATTAAAATCTCTTTCCACCAGGAACGTCTTTCAGGACATTGAAAATTATTAGAGTTCCAGCTCCCTTCAACTTTCATGTTTGTAAGGAGGGTTTGATTGTAACGAGAATTGAACTATACATGATTTATTAAGAGTTCACAATGTTATATTGCAAGACATAATGCAGTTGTTCCCAAATGAATGTCAGTGTGTTAGTATATGACACATTATATCCCATGCTGCTGAGTGAAGGTGTTGAGTTTTTAGGCTATTATGTTCTTAAATTGTAATGCAATAAGCAATCAAGCTCTGTTAAGTCATAAAAAAGGAACTTATACTTGTTTGGTGCATCCTCTTTGCTGCAAAAACCTTACAGTGTAAAGAATGGTTCAGAGTTGCAATGCTACTTTAGTGTATTCAGACCTCTGCATAGATAGGTGGACCTTTTGTGACCTCAATGAGTTAAGCTTGTACTGAACATTGAGTGTACAAAACATTAGGACTACTTTCCTAATATTGAGTTGCAACCCCTTTTGCCGTCAGAACAGCCTCAATTCATCAGGGCACAGACTTTACAAGGTGTTGAAAGCGTTCCACAGGGATCCTGGCCCATGTTGACTCCAATGCTTCCCACACTTGTGTCAAGTTGGCTGGATGTCCTTTAGGTGGAAGACCATTCTTGATACACACAGGAAACTGTTGAGAATGAAAAACCCAGCAGTGTTGCAGTTCTTGACACACTCAAACCAGTGCACCTGGCACCTACTACCATACCCTGTTCAAAGGCACTTAAATGTTTTGCCCATTCACCCTCTGATTGGCACACACAATCCATATATCCTGTATCCATATATCCTCCATATATCTTTAACCTGTGTCATCCCCTTCATCTACACTGATTGAAGTCGATTCAACAATCAGGGATCATAGCTTTCACCTGGATTCACCGAGTCAGTCTATGTCATGAAAAGAGCAGGTGTTCCTAATGTTTTGTATACTGTATGTCTTGACAGAATCAAGAGGATCTTTGAACCCATTTTTGCCCGAGGAGTGGTCACATACGGTAGCAAAACTAATGTCTGCTATGATTGCAATCCAGTCGTGAATCCAGTCGTGAAAATGTTAATTTCATTATTTTCATCTATACCAGACTACCATATCCAGACTACCTTTATATCCACTTTAAAGTGTGCTGTTTCATAGCCATACACACTGAATGCATCGCAGTTTTTCCTTTTAACAGATTTAAAACATTTGTTTGAGGTAACGAAGTCTAAGAGAGTAAATAGTTGATAATCAGTTTGGTATGAAACCATTTTTTTCTTGGTACTTGGGTCCCAGTAACACTTAAGGTTAATTGAATAGTTTACAGTCGTGAATTACTGTAGTCTATTGCTTTACAGAAAGCCTCAGTCTGGACTGGAATGATGTCATTAATTGTCCATTAACTATAGCAAGATATTAACACAACACTACTGAATATAATAATAATAATAATAATATTCTGGGTGAAAGCTGGGGACTGAGAAATCCAGAATCAACCCACAACTGATTTGGGCAAATTAAGCCATATCTCCATTGGGGGTTGTGAGGGTCTTTATAGTTTTTGACCTGTTGATTATTAAGACGAGAGTCTGAGAATCAGATTCCAAATGCTCTTATTCTTTTCTGTTCCTTCCCCCCAGAGTTTTTTGTTATACAGTAGCCATTCCATCAAATTACCTTGTTGAATGTTTGGTGCTGTATGTTTAATGCAGTGTTTTATGTCTGCTGTTGTACAGTGGATGTACAGTGTGGGATAAATTACAAAGATGCGAAGGATCAGTCTCTTCTCACATAATATGACAGACTTCTCAACATATAAGAAGTGAGTGACAGGACATCTACTGTACTCTAGGTGTACACTCTCAGGAAAAAGTTACCAAAATGTGCCCTGTAAAGGTACAAAAGCTCGTCACTGGGATGGTTCCTTGACAGGGGTACACAGTTGTACCCTTGTAGTTTGTATCAATTAGCCAATGATGTACCTTCAGTGACATCTGTACCTTTGTAGCCCCTTCCTGCAGTCAAATTACCTAGTGGCCTCATGGGTGGAATGTTATTAATATTTTTCATAATTGATTTAAACATTTCTTTAAACTAAACAGAAGAAAATCAGATGTTTCTATATCAAACAAATTTGTACCACCCAAACTCAGTATGAATATGCAAATTAATTAGGGTTGTGGTTACTGTGTGTTAATAATATTGAAATGTTGCATCTACATAAACCAAAATCCTATAACTTTTAATGAACTTACTTCTCAGAGAAAAAAACTAAACATGTATTCAATGTCTTAACATAAAAATTAATACAATACAATTTGAAATCATCAGTTTGGTACTGAAAAAAAGAGCAAAGATTGAATAAAGAATTTGGGAAATGTCCAATTTTTTTTTTATGTAGCTACAACATTTACATGAGGGATGTGAACACTATGGGGATGTTCACCTTAGGATGTTTAAAGGGACAACTACATCATTATTTACACATGATGAATAGATTTCAACCAATGGAAGTTTAAAAGATAAAAGCTAATTTACAAAATTGAAATATATATTTTTTTAAATCAACCCCCAGTTTAGAACTATCACCTTTTTGAGTGACTTTGGAGATGGCGGCCCTGTGGAAGTTCTTTGTCCAAATCTTGATGAATGCATGCACTAAAACAATCAGAAAACAAAGCAAATAAATGTGAATACTAAAAACAGTTACTGAAAACATTTTTTTTTGGCATCATAAAAGTATAGTTATGCCTAATATGTCAATTCATATTATTTTTCCAAAATGAATTATTGCCTCCATGTAGAGTTTTGCTAATGGGGATTTCCTTTGAATTATTGTTACTAACAAAAATGCTGGGTTAAAAATAACCCAATTTGGTTCATGTTGACAACCCAGTGCTGGGTCAATTCAACCCAGCGGGTTTGGGTTGTGCTTCTAACCCAGCTCCTTGGGTTGAGCGCTTGACCCAGCTGCTGGGTAAATTAAGACTTTATTGCAGGTTTAAAACATCCCAGTGTGTTGGGCGATTGACCCAGCAGATGGGTAATTTTTTTTATGTAATCCTTGGGTTATTTCAGTGTAATCATAATTTCAATTTTGCTTATATTGTTTGCCTTCCCTACAGTACCATCCCACATCCTCCCTTTCCTACACGCGATCAAGATACAATGTTGAATGTCAAATAATGCATTTGTATTGCCTGTATTTCAGAACATACTACATCAGAGATTTTCCCACAATGTACAAGAATATATACAGTACCAGTCAAGTTGGTATACACCCACTCATTAAATTGTTTTCCAGATGCTTTCTCTTCTCTTGCCTCCATGTAGAGTTTTCCTAATGGGGATTTCCCTTGAGCCTGATCAAGCACCTTTTCAACAATTTCGGTGAAGCGCTCATTGAAGCGACAGCATATGTTGCCTACTGCAGAGTAGATGCAATCCACCTCATACAACTGTACAAATAGCCAGAGAAAGAGGGAGACCGACATATTCCGTAATACATCATGTTGATTCTTCTCTAATGCCTGAAATTCATTAAATGTTTTAAGATGCTATCTTGAGTTCTCAAAGTATTGCCACAACCACACTACCGTGACCAATAGTGCATAAAATGCTGACACTAGCAAAGTTGTTGATTTTTTTTTTTTAAATGCTTGTATTTGTTGTACCCAAACTGTTGTCATACTTATTCCAACAGATTGCAGCTTTGAAAAGTTATCTACAAAATGTTTTTACACTTACCCCAGAGGGTGTCCTTAAGAAGGGGTATTTATTTGCTGTGTCCCCCACAGTCATTCCCTCTGCAATCTCGTTTCGCCTCCACACAAATTTTCTAAGCATTCGCTCCCGAGACAATTGTGCAAAAGCATTAGCAACCCAAAATATTTGTTGTTACTCATGTTTATTTGCAACAGCTAAAAATAAGTGGATAAAATTAGTCATCATTTTGTGAGAAAGAACAAGCCACATCGAACTATAAAATACTGTTGTAATACTAATAATATTGAAGTAACATGCAGTACATATCCATTCTCCTTCGAATCCTTCAGGAAACTGTATTTTAGGATGAATGCCTTGGCAACCATCAACCTCTGCATTGGTGGGATACCTAATCACAAAACAAGGATAAACTCAGTGTTTTTTATGTTAATCATATCGGTCCTTGCCCTGAAAGTAGTTTAGGGCCCAAGAAGAAATGTAATGTCATAGATCAGATTTCTGTACATAGTCACCACAACAACTTGAGCCACCGTTAACCAAAAATGTAGTAATAATAATACTATGGAATTTCCAAAATGTAATTGAAAGCAATCAGACTTGAGAAGTGTCACATTTCAAGCACAAGTAAACATACATCAGATCAGAGACTTTGTGTTGCCAATTATGTAAGATCTGGCAAGACAATTGAAACCTGGTCTGGGTATAAATTGCAGCCAAAGTATGGGGAGGTAATATTGAAATATATTTTTGGTGAACAATCCTTTAATTACTTCAATAAAAACAATGACATATTATGGCATTAATACTTACATTGTGAATAGTGCCACTGTCTCATGTAGCACACAATTTTGTGCCTCTCCGTAGACACATTTTTTGGCACGATTGTTTCCCCATCAAGTTTGGTTTGAAAGTCTCTGTGGAATGTTGAGACCACAAAAACAGCAGGCAAATTCCCACAGGCATGTCTCTGATTGGAAACAAATGTTTAAGAAGCCTTTGCTGAAAACTTTACTGTTACTGCCGCAGAAAGCTGGGATTGGAGAAATGTCATCACTCTCAAATTTATTGACAGAGCTATTGAAAGGACTGACAGTCTGTGACAGCTAAACAGGAGCTTTAAATATACGTCGTTTACATTCTCATTGTTTGTAAACATAGGATCAAAACAGCCTTGTATTTAGAATTACAATGGGGTTAGAAAGATGTGAAAGGCTCATAATCCATCAACAAGTCCTATTCTTCAAGTATATATTTAGACTCATTCAAGGGTTTCTTTATTTTATTTGGACTATTTTCTACATTGTTGATCAGTGAAGACATCAAAACTATAAAATAAAGACATGGAATCATGCAATAACCAAAAAGTGTTAAACAAATCAACATATATGTTATATTTGAGATTCTTCAAAGTAGCCACCCTTTGCCTTTGACAGCTTTGCACACACTTGGCATTCGCTCAACCAGCTTCACCTTGAATCATTTAAATTAACAGGTGTTCCTTGTTAAAAGTTAATTTGTGCAATTACTTTCCGTCATTATGTTTGAGCTAATTATTTGTGTTGTGACAAGGTATGGGTGTTATACAGAAGATAGCCCTATTTGGGAAAAGACCAAGTCCATATCATGGCAAGAACAGCTCAAATAAGCAAAGAGAAACCACAGTCCATCATTACTTTAAGACATGAGGTCAGTAAATGCGGAAAATCATCAGATGGAAATTCTAACTATCAAGCTAGCTACACGGTGTCGCTCTAGCCTCCCATCTGATGTGCTACGGGTGTCTCCAGTACACAGCAGGAGGGAGGCAGGGTTGACAGGTAGACCATGTTCTGCAGTTCTGTTAACGACGGTGAAGGCAGGTATTCGGCAGGCGGGAGCAAAGGACACTGTCTACTGGTGCCGCTCCCGCTAGCTAGCAATGAAGCAGGGTTTGCCCACATGCAGGAACGCCCCGAATTGCAGGCTGCAGTTGCACACTTTTGAATTCATCCACTAGAATGACGTTGGAGTAGCTAGCTAACGTTAGCTAGGCTTGAATATTCCTAACTTGTAACAAGTAACATTAGGTAGCATTAGCTAACCATCGTCCTTACGATCAATGTTAGTTACGTTAGCTACCTACATGATGGATTTTTGTAGTCTTTGTTCATTGTTATCTAGTTGTTAGTTATGGTAATGTCAGGATTCAAGTTGTTTGCAGTGCAGTTATTTATTATTGTTTTATTATTTATCATACGCTTATTTGTATAGTAGTAATCATGGGTACAAATATGAACCTTTCTTCAGTCTGTGATGTTTCTATACCCTTTCAAAAGGTACATATTAGTACCTTTATGACATTTGTACCTTGGACAAAAACATACCTTTACAGTACTGCTTTTTTTTGAGAGTGTAGCAAGAGAACGGTGACTCACATAATCAACACTTTTATGTCTTTCCACCCATTCACTGTCTCTACCACCTGTTTACTTCATCTGCAATCTGTAGACAATAATATTTCATGAAAGAGAGTGCATCCAAGGAGATGAGGAACAATCCATTTTCTATGTATATGTTGAACTGAACTATTCCCCAAGCATCCGCTTTGTGGGAAAATCAATCACTTGAGACCTGCTATGGAAATCAAAATGTTCAACCGATAGCTGAAGGGGCTACATGGAATGCTGTTTGAGATGCTCTCCATAAATGACATGGAAAATACAAATTTTTTCCCTTTATTGTTCTTGACTGGTGTGTTATCCCCTGTAATTTTGATCAGGGGAGTCTTAGGAGCTCAATCAACCTTTTTATTGTATTTGTAAACCTTAAATAATACATAAGAAACGCAATTACTATCAAATCAAAACACTCTTGTGGAGCCTAAACTCTAGGGTGCACACACATACATACATTAATATTTCCCTTAAGGTAATACTCCCTCATTCAAACACTCCTCTTGTGCAGTGAGAAAGCCTGAAAGAATGTTATTTGCAGTTTGGTTTATTTTTCCTTTTCACACAGTTATATTCTTGAGTGAAAGAATCTCAAGCCTGAATTATTGTAGCACAAGGATAAGGTGTTTTAGGTGATGCATCTTGGGGTATTGCTATCCTTCACAATAAAATATAGAACAGATTTTCAAATATAAAATAATCAGGAATAATTGGGTAACAGAGTGCCTCGTGAGATAAATCAGCAAATGGGTAATTGCTCTAAATGGCATTTTGTCCACCTACAAACATTTTCAGCTCTCGATGAAGAAATATCTAATTAGTCTGGTAAACACTGATTACCATTCTTTGATCCAGATGTTTTCATTGACTAAGGTCATAATTAGTTTTTACGGTGTTATCCACAAACTGGAGTGAACTAAGCATGTCCCAACTAATAAGATCTGTTGAACTAAAATAGGCTAGAAGCAGATAATCACAGTACTTGATGGCTGAGTACCTGCTTCTTATCTTGTGCTGTCCAATCAGGGTCAAGTAAGCCTGAGAGGATGACTCAAGGCAGTGGGCAGTAGTTCAAACAGAGAGTGCTCTTATTCTAGTAGAAGGACACAACAGGATCCCAGTTTTCAGAGAGAAAACATTGATACTCTCTTTGGATATCTACATGCATGAGTAGTGCTACACTGAAGCTTGGGATGTTTTTCTCTCTTGGGTGCTTTCACATCTCTTGGGTGCTGTTAACTGCGTGGCATTTTAATCTAACTCTGCTGAAAGACACTATGAGTATGGAAACTGTATGCAAATTAGGGCCTGACCATTTATGGTTCAATGGCGCATCTCTGAATAACAATTTTCCCCTATAGTCCCTGATGCAGACCCCCAAATTTGGGCATTGCACTTGGGGTGATGTCCCTACAGTTAGAAAATGTGTGATAGCATTGCAGCAATGATAGCTTTCTGTGAGTTATTTCTCTTTCTTTCATCCCATTCAGAAATCAGCAATTCTGACAGCTTTTTGGGCACATTCTTACCATTTTTCTGTTAATAATTTAACATCTTATATGCAAAAGTATTCATATTTTATTTTTTTATTGTTTAACAAAGTGAGATGTATTTTATGTCAACACAAAATACTCTTTAATGTCAAAGTGGAAGATTTATATATTTTTAAGATGAATATAAATAAAATATAGACGTTGCATAATTATTCACCCCCGAGTCAATTTTTTGTAATTTTTTTTTTATTTCACCTTTATTTAACCAGGTAGGCTAGTTGAGAACAAGTTCTCATTTGCAACTGCGACCTGGCCAAGATAAGGCATAGCAGTGTGAACAGACAACACAGAGTTACACATGGAGTAAACAATTAACAAGTCAATAACACAGTAGAAAAAAGGGGAGTCTATATACATTGTGTGCAAAAGGCATGAGAAGGTAGGCGAATAATTACAATTATGCAGATTAACACTGGAGTGATAAATGATCAGATGGTTATGTACAGGTAGAGATATTGGTGTGCAAAAGAGCAGAAAAATAAATAAATAAAAACAGTATGGGGATGAGGTAGGTGAAAATGGGTGGGCTATTTACCAATAGACTATGTACAGCTGCAGCGATCGGTTAGCTGCTCAGATAGCAGATGTTTGAAGTTGGTGAGGGAGATAAAAGTCTCCAACTTCAGCGATTTTTGCAATTCGTTTGGCAGCAATTACTGCTGTGAGTCTTCTTGGGTAAGACTAAGAGCTTTAAAAACCTGCACTGTGCAATATTAGCCCATTTATTATTTTCATAATTCGTCAAGATGTTGGTGATTATGGCTAGACAGAAATATTCAAGTATTGCCATAGATTTTCAAGCAGAATTAAGTCAAAACTGTAACTTGGGGATTCAGGAACATTCACTGTCTTCTTGATAAGGAACTCCAGTGTAGATTTGGCCTTGTGTTGTAGGTTATTGTCCCGCAGGATGGTGAATTTCTCCTAGTGTCTGGTGTAAGCTGACTGAAGCAGATTTTCCTTTAGGATTTTGCCTGTGCTTAGCTCCATCCCGTTTCTTTTTATCCTGAATAACTCCCCAGTATTTGCCAATGTCAAGCATCTATATCATGATGGAGCCACCACCATGCTTTAAAATAAAGAGGCAGTTGGATGGGCCCCAAACAAAAGGCTTTGCATTTGGATAAAAAAGTGTATTATTTTGCAGTGTTTTTTTGCAGTATTAGTTTAGTGCCTCGTTGCATGTTTGTGAAATATTTGCATTCTGTGCATTTGTATTTTTCTTTTCACTCTGTCATTTAAGTCATTCTTTTGGAGTCACTACAATATTGTTGATCTATCCTGAGTTTTCCTGCAGCTCAGTTCAAAAGGAAGATTATTATTAACTTGACCATGCTTATAGAGATATTCAATGTCTGATTTGTTATTGTTACCCAAGGGCACTGCCCTTCTTTATGACGCTTTTGGAAAAGCTCCTTGGTCTTTTTAGTTGAATCTGTGCTTGAAATTCAATACTTGACTGAGGTACCTCACAGATGTTGTACACTGCTCAAAAAAATAAAGGGAACACTTAAACAACACAATGTAACTCCAAGTCAATCACACTTCTGTGAAATCAAACTGTCCACTTAGGAAGCAGCACTGATTGACAATAAATTTCACATGCTGTTGTGCAAATGGAATAGACAACAGGTGGAAATTATAGGCAATTAGCACGACACCCCCAATAAAGGAGTGGTTCTGCAGGTGGTGGCCACAGACCACTTCTCAGTTCCTATGCTTCCTGGCTGATGTTTTGGTCACTTTTGAATGCTGGCGGTGCTTTCACTCTAGTGGTAGCATGAGACGGAGTCTACAACCCACACAAGTGGCTCAGGTAGTGCAGCTCATCCAGAATGGCACATCAATGCGAGCTGTGGCAAGAATGTTTGCTGTGTCTGTCAGCGTAGTGTCCAGAGCATGGAGGTGCTACCAGGAGACAGGCCAGTACATCAGGAGACGTGGAGGAGGCCGCAGGAGGGCAACAACCCTGCAGCAGGACCGCTACCTCCACATTTGTGCAAGGAGGAGCAGGAGGAGCACTGCCAGAGCCCTGCAAAATGACCTCCAGCAGGCCACAAATGTGCATGTGTCTGCTCAAATGGTCAGAAACAGACTCCATGAGGGTGGTATGAGGGCCCGACATCCACAGGTGGGGGTTGTGCTTTACAGCCCAACACCGTGCAGGACGTTTGGCATTTGCCAGAGAACACCAAGATTGGCAAATTCGCCACTGGCGCCCTGTGCCCTTCACAGATGAAAGCAGGTTCACACTGAGCACATGTGACAGAGTCTGGAGACGCCGTTGAGAACGTTCTGCTGCCTGCAACATCCTCCAGCATGACCGGTTTGGCAGTGGGTCAGTCATGGTGTGGGGTGGCATTTATTTTGGGGGCCGCACAGCCCTCCATGTGCTCGCCAGAGGTAGCCTGAATGCCATTAGGTACCGAGATGAGATCCTCAGACCCCTTGTGAGACCATATGCTGGTACGGTTGGCCCTGGGTTCCTCCTAATGCAAGACAATGCTAGACCTCATGTGGCTGGAGTGTGTCAGCAGTTCCTGCAAGAGGAAGGCATTGATGCTATGGACTGGCCCGCCCGTTCCCCAGACCTGAATCCAATTGAGCACATCTGGAACATGTCTCGCTCCATCCACCAACGTTGCACCACAGACTGTCCAGGAGTTGGCGGATGCTTTAGTCCAGGTCTGGGAGATGATCCCTCAGGAGACCATCCGCCACCTCATCAGGAGCATGCCCAGGCGTTGTAGCGAGGTCATACAGGCACGTGGAGGCCACACACACTACTGAGCCTCATTTTGACTTGTTTTAAGGACATTACATCAAAGTTGGATCAACCTGTAGTGTGGTTTTCCACTTTAATTTTGAGTGTGACTCCAAATCCAGACCTCCATGGGTTGATAAATTTGATATCCATTGATATTTTTTGTGTGATTTTGTTGTCAGCACATTCAACTATGTAAAGAAAAAAGTATTTAATAAGAATATTTCATTCATTCAGATCTAGGATGTGTTATTTTAGTGTTCCCTTTATTTTTTTGAGCAATGTACTTTCTGTTGCAGACAAGGAGGGCAGAGGTTAAGGTGAACGTGTTATTGGTTGAGCACAATGTGCTGCTGGCGGTGACGGATCACCTAGGGCCTCTTCAAGGAGTGCTTCACTGATTCACAGATTACTAAAGACTACAAGTCTGCCCACACAAAGACCACCTCTATTGTCAATGAAGCTGTTGCACCATACTTCAGAAAATAACTAGAGATGAAGATGAAAGACAATACGTACACGATAATCACGGATGAATCCAATGATACAGGTATGCCTATTAAGGTATATGTTGTTCCCAAAGTTTGACATCTTGGCCTTTTGTTAATTTTCCGCTCTTGTTTTACATAGTAGGCCATGCACTCAAAAGGGAAGAGTCTATAAAATGATATGCCTATATGTTGTCATTGCAGGAAGAGAAAAGATGAACCCCCTCATAGTGTGTTTATATTACACTAACAGACTGGTGCACAGGTTGCTTTATGTGCCTACCAGTGGGCTAATGTGCGACACAGTTTACGTTATCTACCAGAAGATAGACGGGGCCTTGCAGGAGAACAACGTACCATGGGACAAATGTGTTGGTCTGTACATTCATAATGCACCTGCTAACACGTGCTGTAAATTCCACTGCGTCCAGAATGTTAAAGGAAAATCCAAACATCTATGTCCATGGGTGCCCCTGTCACATACTCCACAACACTGCCAAAAAGTCTGGTCAGGGTTTCTTGGAGGTGTGTAGAGTTCTTAGTAGAGTAGATTTATGTATGCTTTGAATTACTTAAATGTAGTCTAATTTCAAGTAAGATGATTTAATGAAAATTCTGTTTGATTACAAGTTATCATCTATTGCAGCTGTCCGGATTTGATGTTGAGGATCTAATCGTGTATGTTGGATATCGGTTTAAAGGAAGCACCAACAGGAAAGTTTACCTGACAGGTAAACACTTAATCAAAACCACCTCTATTGTCGTAGCTGTTGAAAGACCCAACACATTACATTTGAATGGATTGAAATTTGCATGTCATCTTGTGTGAGCTTCATGAAAATGAACACATGGAGATGCTCCCCCATGTCTCTGTGAGATGGCTAAGCTTGGAGAATTGTCAGTAGGATTCTACAGAAGTATGAACCACTGGCCAGTTATGTCAAATGAAGTCATGTTGAGTGATCTTTTAAAAATGTATAAATGAGAAACAACCGAGGTTTAAAAACCTCTTGAAGCTAGGGGGCTCTATTTTCATTTTTGAAAAAATAACGTGCCCAAAGTAAACGGCCTATTTCTCAGGACCAGATGCTAGAATATGCATATAATTGACAGTTTAGGATAGAAAACACGCTAAAGTTTCCAAAACTGTAAAAATAGTCTGTGAGTATAACATAACTGATATTGCAGGTGAAATCCTGAGAAAAATCGAATCAGGAAGTGAGTCTTATTTTGAAACCCCTGTCTTTCTATGCATCCCTATTGCACATTGAAAAGGATATCAAGCAGATTCTTCTTTTTGAAGAATGAGTGTAAACGTCCACATTGCGTAAGTGGTCTGTTGTTGGCTCTCAGTGTGATTTTTGCTCAACACAGAGAGGTAGCCATTTTTACTCCCGGTCCTAGTGAGAAGCCAACTGTCCGGTTGATATATTATCAAATAGATATTTAAAAAAAAACCTTGAGGATTGATTATAAAAAACGTTTGCCATGTTTCTGTCGATATTATGGATATAATTTGGAATTTTTGTCTGCGTTGTCGTGACCGCTATTTCCGGTGGATTACTAGGCATAACGCATCAAACTAACGGAGGGATTTGGATATAAAAATATCTTTATGGAACAAAAGGAACATTTGCTGTCTAACTGGGAGTCTCGTCAGTGAAAACATCCGAAGCTCATCAAAGGTAAACGATTAATTTGATTGCTTTTCTGATTTTTGTGACCAAGCTTCCTGATGCTAAGTGTACATAATGCTATTCTAGGATATCGATAAACTTACACAAACGCTTGTATTGCTTTCGCTGTAAAGCATAATTTCTAAATGAGACGACAGGGTAGTTAACAAAAGGCTAAGCTGTGTTTCGCTGTATTTCACTTGTGATTTCATGAATATTAATATTTTATAGTAATATTTTTTGACTGTTGCGCTATGCTATTCAGCGTTGCTGATGACAAATATACCGGTTCCGGGATGGGTAGTTCTAAGATAAGAGGCTCTTGCAGGGATTCTCTGACCCAATGACTGAGATCAACCTGCTCTTTTACCAAGCTACTCTCGCAGCCTTCTCCTGCTTCAACCTCCGACTCCAGAGAGAGCAGTCCTCCATCTTTCTACTACATGAGGTAAAATGAGATGGTGATATACTTCTGTCAAGTTCCATTAATGTTTGATATTGTTTCTTTATTCTTCTACATTCAACACTACATCTTAGGCCATGTTATATTTAACTTAGAAAATCTGAATTAAATGTACATTTTGTGTATCCCTTCTAAAATACCATGTTGTAGATGACAAACTTGCTCAAAGTTTGTGAAGCTTGTTGATTTTCAGAACCGAGAGCCACAGAAAATCCTTTGCAAGGAAAAGTCAAACCAACTGTCAGGTAATGGTTAATAGGTGGAATTACACAAGCTGATTTTGAATCATTAGATTTAATACTGTCTGCAGATTCAGTGAAATAAAAACATTAATGTCTGTCGGGCAGTAGCAAAGCTGAATGTTGGTTTTACAATAAGAGCCAAGCTCAGCAGGCTTCTCGAGGCTGGAGACATCATACGACGGAAAGTGGATACATTTCACCAGGCTGCGGTTTCATTTCTGGAGGAGGCTGTCGACTATACAATAAAATAAATTACCACTGCCAGAGCCAGTGGACAGAGCCAGTGCTGAAACCAGATTTGCGACGTCCGGCAGAGGTCAGAGTGTGCTGTTGAAGACACCTTCTACTTTGTGGACAGGTAAGAGTTAATGTCTTCTTAAGCTAATATTTTCTTTTGTACAATTCAATACTACTTTAAACTACTCTATTTCAAAATCAGTGCATACTGTGTATCTTTTATGTTCACTCACCTATTCCCATATCATGGATCTGTCAAAGTAGCTCCTGGATTATCAGCTCATGGATGATCCTTAAAATCCAGCCACAGAGGACATTAAGAGCTTTTGGGGACATCTGGTCTCATTGAATCATAAGGTAAGAATTATTATGGGGCCTCTTCAATATGCACAATGACTTAATCAACTTAGATGCTAAAGCACATTAGATAAGTTAACAATTAGGCCATATTTGCACATTCTTTGTTGGTGACAGAGATTAACAGATTTGGGTGACTCTCAAACATTGCCAAGATGGTCTTGATTCTTCCTCACTCAGATGCGGATGCTGATCATGTTTTCTGGGTGTTGGGTCTCAACAAAACCAAAACGAGAAACAGTTTGGCCTTTGATGGAACCCGGTCTTCCATTATGACAGTGAAAATGGCTGGCTTTGAACCAGCCTGATACATGTAGGAGCCCCCCCCCCCCCCCCCCCAACTCTGTCATCAAGATATCAAAAACGACAACAAGCACTTACAACAAAGAACACAATCATTAAAAGGGGGGGGGGGGGGGGGGGGGCTGGAGAGGTGGAGGGATGAAGGTAGGGAAAGGGAGAGGCGGGAGTAGGTGAGAGGGAGGGATGGAGAGGATTGATGAATACAGATCATATTTATCAGCAGGAAAAACTCTGTTTTAGACAAGACTGACTTTATGACCAAAATGATCCTATTTCCACTTTGTAGTAAATGTTTACACTAGTGTATCTTACTTATATTATCGATGCCTAGTAGGCCATTTTCAAAGAGATTGGTTGTTTTTTAGTGGCAATTGTTCTTTAAGACCTCTTTCTCATGTGTTACTGTTGCGCTCGACGTCACCAGTTTACTTATTACGCACACCTGCCACCATCGTTACGAGCACCTGCGCCTCATGAGACCCACTGTCACTCTTTTTGGCTCTGTCCCCAGGCAGTATTAGTTATGTTTTTCATGTCCAGAAGCTACTCTTGTTTTGTATTGTTCCATGTACTGTTGTATTATTAAATTCACCCCATGTACTTGCTTCTCGACTCCCAGCGTCTGCATTAGTTACCTTGCGTTTGATTACTTTGCGTTTGATTACTTTGCTAATAATATGGACCAGTTGAGGCTCCTCATAGGAGGAAGGGGAGGACCATCCTTCTCAGTGAATTTCAGAATAATTCAAATAGTGAAACATTAAAAGTTATCCTTTGTAGATAAAACTATACTAAATATATTCACGTCACCAAATAACGGATTAAAACACATTGTTTTGCACTAAACGTCACAGTAGCATCCTCTACAAGGGTGTAGCCTGAGGACAGCTATTTTTTGTCCTCCTCTGGGTACATTGACTTCAATACAAAACATTGGAGCCTCATGGTTCTCACCCCATTCCATAGACATACATAGCAATTATTACGACTTCCAGAGGATGCCCTCCAAACTATCAGAGCTCTTGCAGTATGAACTGACATGTTGCCCATCCAATCAAAGGATCAGAGAATGCATCTAGGGCTGAAAGCATAAGCTACAGCTGGCTAGCATTGCAGTGCATAAAATGTGGTAGTTGACTCAAACAGAGAGAAAGACAATAATTGAATAGCTTTGAACAAATTAATTTCTTTAAAAATGATGGAAAGCAGGAGGGAGCTAGCTATAAGAATGCTATTTATGTTAGCTAGCTGGCTAAGGCTATCCAACACTGCAACTCTTCCAACTAAGTCAAGGTAAGCCTTCGGATTTATTGGCACTGGGGTCTGCCGGTATAACTGCTAAACAGATTGCTGTACACTGTACTGCATGTAAGTACACATGGATTGGATTGTGAGTTTCACAGGAGGTTGGTGGCACCTTAATTGGGGAGAACGGGCTCATGGTAATGACTGGAGTGGAATTGTATCAAGCACATCATTTTCAGGTGTTTGATGCCATCAAAGTTGCTCTGTTCCGGCCATTATTATGAGCCGTTCTTCCCTCGGCATCCTGTGGTAGGTTTAGTAACACGTTAGTTATAGTTTGTTGACTATAACGTTAATGTGGTGACAACAATGTAGGCTGTGTAGCGGTTATGGTATATTTAGCTTGGATATTTTTGCACCCTGGTCACATACAGCTGTTGTGTTGTGCACAGAAGTCCATAAGCGAAGGGAAAAGGTGAGAGGATAGGAGCGCGTAGATGCGAGAAGGAATTATACAACGAGCAAAGTGATTATGCTGTATGTGGCTGCTATGAAAGTGAACTGTGTGTGCGGGTGATTTGTTGCAAAATGTTTCCTAAACGGAAGCAAACAGAACAAAACCGGGAGAGACCTAACTGAATTTGACCAATAGAAACTCTTGTTTTAGTTGCAAACCGGTTTGTTCTAATGATTACACCCCAGATCTACTACAGTAGATGCAGGCATAAGTGTGCAAAGCGGTATTTAATATGTCAGAGTCTGGCACCTTGATTACTCCAATTTGTTTCTCGACCTGTGCACCTACATTGCCTTCAGAATGTATTCACACCGCTTGACTTCTTCCACATTTTGTTGTAATTTTTCTGTAATTATAACGGAAAAGCTGAAATAGTCAATAAGTATTCAACCCCTTTGTTATGGAAAGCCTAAATACATTTAGGAGTAAAAGGTTGCTTAACAAGTCACATAATAAGTTGCATGGACTTACTCAGTGTGCAATAATAGTGTTTAACATGACTGTACCCCCCCACATACAATTATCTGTAAGGTCCCTCAGCCAAACAGTGAATTTCACTATTAAGGATTTCAGATTTAAGTTGTTATGTTTAGTCTAATGTATTTTAATCATCAGAAGCTTTAAAGACAAACACTCACTAAAAGTGATAAAATTAAGCTCTGGGGGAGAATTCTTAAAGGCATTATAGTAGTCCATGAGTCAAGGGGGTTGGTCGGGCTCACTTGGTGTGACAATGTCTCATAGTGATTTATTTTTAGGTCTATGTCCCTAGAGTTGGAAAATGTGTGATAGCATTGCAGCAATGGTGACTTTCTGTTTGTTCATCACTCTTTCTTTTATTCCTCCATCCCATTAATTTTTCCCATAGCGATTTCCCATAACAATGTCCGTATACAACAAGTAATTGCTCATGTATAGCCTTCATATATCATTGGAACGCTTATATTCACAGCTATCCATCAGAAACATTTTCATAATGTTTGACAAGTGGTTCTGTTTGACAAGTGGTTCTGAAAGGTCATGAATATACCTTTCAAATAATATAACCAAATGTGAAAGCACCAGCTACAACGATTGCTTAAAAATCCCCCATATTGTGCCATTGAATAAGAATGTTGGAAGCTTAGCCATGAAATTCCAGTGAAGTAGCTATGTTTTATGATTGTAACTTTGGTGACAGAGAAACCAAATTTTGCACACACAACTAGAACAGGTTTTTTAAAAGAATTGCCATCATAGGATTCAAGCATTAACCCCACAGAGAACTCAAATCAAATCAAATCAAATTTTATTTGTCACATACACATGGTTAGCAGATGTTAATGCGAGTGTAGCGAAATGCTTGTGCTTCTAGTTCCGACAATGCAGTAATAACCAACAAGTAATCTAGCTAACAATTCCAAAATGACTACCTTATAGACACAAGTGTAAGGGGATAAAGAATATGTACATAAAGATATATGAATGAGTGATGGTACAGAGCGGCATAGGCAAGATACAGTAGATGGTATTGAGTGCAGTGTATACATATGAGATGAGTATGTAAACAAATTGGCATAGTTAAAGTGGCTAGTGATACATGTATTACATAAAGATGCAGTAGATGATATAGAGTACAGTATATACATATACATATGAGATGAATAATGTAGGGTATGTAAACATTATATTAGGTAGCATTGTTTAAAGTGGCTAGTGATATATTTTACATCGTTTCCCATCAATTCCCATTATTAAAGTGGCTGGAGTTAAGTCAGTGTGTTGGCAGCAGCCACTCAATGTTAGTGGTGGCTGTTTAACAGTCTGATGGCCTTGAGATAGAAGCTGTTTTTCAGTCTCTCGGTCCCAGCTTTGATGCACCTGTACTGACCTCGCCTTCTGGATGATAGCGGGGTGAACAGGCAGTGGCTCGGGTGGTTGATGTCCTTGATGATCTTTATGGCCTTCCTGTGACATTGGGTGGTGTAGGTGTCCTGGAGGGCAGGTAGTTTGCCCCCGGTGATGCGTTGTGCAGACCTCACTACCCTCTGGAGAGCCTTGCGGTTGTGGGCGGAGCAGTTGCCGTACCAGGCGGTGATACAGCCCGACAGGATGCTCTCGATTGTGCATCTGTAGAAGTTTGTGAGTGCTTTTGGTGACAAGCCAAATTTCTTCAGCCTCCTGAGGTTGAAGAGGCGCTGCTGCGCCTTCTTCACGATGCTGTCTGTGTGGGTGGACCAATTCAGTTTGTTTGTGATGTGTACGCCGAGGAACTTAAAACTTACTACCCTCTCCACTACTGTTCCATCGATGTGGATAGGGGGGTGTTCCCTCTGCTGTTTCCTGAAGTCCACAATCATCTCCTTAGTTTTGTTGACGTTGAGTGTGAGGTTATTTTCCTGACACCACACTCCGAGGGCCCTCACCTCCTCCCTGTAGGCCGTCTCGTCATTGTTGGTAATCAAGCCTACCACTGTTGTGTCGTCCGCAAACTTGATGATTGAGTTGGAGGCGTGCGTGGCCACGCAGTCGTGGGTGAACAGGGAGTACAGGAGAGGGCTCAGAATGCACCCTTGTGGGGCCCCAGTGTTGAGGATCAGCGGGGTGGAAATGTTGTTGCCTACCCTCACCACCTGGGGGCGGCCCGTCAGGAAGTCCAGTACCCAGTTGCACAGGGCGGGGTCGAGACCCAGGGTCTCGAGCTTGATGACGAGCTTGGAGGGCAATATGGTGTTAAATGCCGCGCTGTAGTCGATGAACAGCATTCTCACATTGGTATTCCTCTTGTCCAGATGGGTTAGGGCAGTGTGCAGTGTGGTTGAGATTGCATCGTCTGTGGACCTATTTGGGCGGTAAGCAAATTGGAGTGGGTCTAGGGTGTCAGGTAGGGTGGAGGTGATATGGTCCTTGACTAGTCTCTCAAAGCACTTCATGATGACGGAAGTGAGTGCTACGGGGCGGTAGTCGTTTAGCTCAGTTACCTTAGCTTTCTTGGGAACAGGAACAATGGTGGCCCTCTTGAAGCATGTAGGAACAACAGACTGGGATAGGGATTGATTGAATATGTCCGTAAACACACCAGCCAGCTGGTCTGCGCATGCTCTGAGGGCGCGGCTGGGGATGCCGTCTGGGCCTGCAGCCTTGCGAGGGTTGACACGTTTAAATGTTTTCCTCACGTCGGCTGCAGTGAAGGAGAGTCCGCATGTTTTAGTTGCGGGCCGTGTCATAAATATTGCCGCCAAACTACTCAATCGGGTCTTGTTGGATTGTCATTTTTTGTCAACAATCTACTCAAAATACTCGAATGTCAAAGTGGGAAAAAAATTGATTATTTTTTAAAGAGTAAACAAATTTTGATAAATAAAATATAGTCGTTACATAAGTATTCAGCTTTTTTGTTCAGACAAGCCTTCAGGAGTCAAATTTGTCTTAATAAATTACATGGATTCACTATTTGTGAAAGAATAGGGCTTGAAAGTATTTTTGAATGACTAACCCTTCCTCTGTCCCCCATATATATACTGCTCAAAAAAATAAAGGGAACACCCCAATAACACATCCTATTTATCAACCCATTGAGGTCTGGATTTGGAGTCACACTCAAAATTAAAGTGGAAAACCACATTACAGGCTGATCCAACTTTGATGTAATGTCCTTAAAACAAGTCAAAATGAGGCTCAGTAGTGTGTGTGGCCTCCACGTGCATGTATGACCTCCCTACAACGCCTGGGCATGCTCCTGATGAGGTGGCGGATGGTCTCCTGAGGGATCTCCTCCCAGAACTGGACTAAAGCATCTGCCAACTCCTGGACAGTCTGTGGTGCATGGATGGAGCGAGACACGATATCCCAGATGTGCTCAATTGGATTCAGGTCTGGGGAACGGGCGGGCCAGTCCATAGCATCAATGCCTTCCTCTTGCAGGAACTGCTGACACACTCCAGCCACATGAGGTCTAGCATTGTCTTGCATTAGGAGGAACCCAGGGCCAACCGCACCAGCATATGGTCTCACAAGGGGTCTGAGGATCTCATCTCGGTACCTAATGGCAGTCAGGCTACCTCTGGCGAGCACATGGAGGGCTGTGCGGCCCCCCAAAGAAATGCCACCCCACACCATGACTGACCCACCGCCAAACCGGTCATGCTGGAGGATGTTGCAGGCAGCAGAACGTTCTCCACGGCGTCTCCAGACTCTGTCACATGTGCTCAGTGTGAACCTCCTTTCATCTGTGAAGAACACAGGGCGCCAGTGGCGAATTTGCCAATCTTGGTGTTCTCTGGCAAATGCCAAACGTCCTGCTTGGTGTTGGGCCGTAAGCACAACCCCCACCTGTGGACGTCGGGCCCTCATACCACCCTCATGGAGTCTGTTTCTGACCGTTTGAGCAGACACATGCGCATTTGTGGCCTGCTGGAGGTCATTTTGCGAAGTGGTCTGTGGTCCTACCTGCAGAACCACTCCTTTATTGGGGGTGTCTTGCTAAATGCCTATAATTTCCACCTGTTGTCTATTCCATTTGCAAATTAGCATGTGAAATTTAATGTCAATCAGTGTTGCTTCCTAAGTGGACAGTTTATTTTCACAGAAGTGTGATTGACTTGGAGTTACATTGTGTTGTTTAAGTGTTCCCTTTATTGTTTTGAGCAGTGTAGTTATTTGTGATAGATTTAACAGTGTTACAAGTGTTCATGTTACATTCAGCCCTACACTTATTTTCCCGATTTATACTGATAGTGTACTTTGGCTTCTTGTGTAGACATCCCACCAACAGAAGCAATTCTGGCTTCTCTGAATGATTGCTGATGTCTTTTTTTGTTGGGGGCTAATCATTTGCTGCCCACATTGAAAATAATGTTCTCTCCCCTGCCACATTAGATAGCATCCTTAAAATAGACATTGATTGCATTAGCTGAAGTTACACCGAACAATGTCTAAAAATCAATAGCTACACTATATATACACACACTGCTCCGGTCAACTGTGGAAACCCCTACTAATTAGTGATTCAGCTATTTCAGCCACACCCGTTGCTGACAGGTGTATAAAATCTAGCATACAACCATGCAATCTCTATAGAGAAGCATTGTCAGTACAATGGCCTTACTGAAGAGCTCAGTGACATTCAACGTGGCACCGTCATATGATGCCTCCTTCCAAACATTGGGTTCGTCAAATTTCTGCCCTGCTAGAGCTGCTCCAGTCAACTGTAAGTGCTGTTATTGTGAAGTGGAAATGTCTAGGAGCAACAATGGCTCAACTGGGAAGTGGAAGGCCACAGAAGCTCACAGAACGAGACCACCGAGTGCTGAAGCATGTAGCTCATAATAATCGTCTGTCCTCTGTTGCAACATTCACTACTGAGTTCCAAACTGCCTCTGGAAGCAACATCAGCAACAACCATTTGTCTGGAGCTTCATGAAATGGGTTTCCATGGCCGAGCAGCCATGCGCAATGCCAAGCATCTGCTGGAGTGGTGTAAAGCTCGCCGCCATTGGACTCTTGAGCAGTGAAAATGCATTCTCTGGAGTGATGAATCACACTTCATCATCTGGCAGTCTGACGGACAAATCTGTGTTTTGGAGGATGCCAGGAGAATGCGACCTTCCCGAATGCATAGTGCCAACTATAACGTTTGGTGGAGGAGGAATAATGGTCTAGGGCTGTTTTTCATGGTTCTGGCTAGGCACCTTAGTTCCAGTGAAGGGAAAACTTAATGCTATAGTACACAATGGCATTCTAGAAGACTCTGTGCTTCCAACTTTGTGGCAACAGTTTGGGGAAGGCCCTTTCCTTTTTCAGCATGACAATGCCCTTGTGCACAAAGCGAGGTCCATACAGAAATGGTTTGTCGAGATCGGTGTGGAAGAACTTGACTAGCCTGCACAGAGCCCTGACCTCAACCCCATTGAACACCGACTGCAAGCCAGGCCTAATCTCCCAACATCAGTGCCCAATCTCACTAGTGCTCTTGTGGCTGAATGAAAGAAATTCCCCGCAGAAAGGTTTCAACATCAGGTGGAAAGCCTTCCCAGAAGAGTGGAGACCATTATAGCAGCAAAAGAGGGACCAACTCCATATTAATACACATGATTTTGGAATATTTTTTTTTGACGAGCAGGTGTCCACATACATTTTGTAATGTAGTGTAGCTAGCTGATGTAATTCTTCACTACCGTAATTTCTCAAAGGAGAGAAGGATGCCTCGACTGCGATCCGCAATATCCAAAGTAAACAAAGAGGTCATGCTTTTATACTTTTTAGGGGAAACTTGACTCTTTGGCAAGCCAGCACTAGTAGGCTATCTAGCTAGCATGTAGCTAAGCTAACCTACCTAACCTACCTAAATGTTAGCTAGCTTTCTAGGTAGCCAACATAAACCCAACAGTATGCCCCACATTGCATTTTCTGTCAGTGATAACGCCGACTATATTGCTAAATATCTTTTTTTGATGTGATTTCTCTCTGGGGACTTGCCGTGTGTTTTTATGAGAGCTGACCACAATGCATGAGTTCAGCCTGTATTAGCTTTCACCATAGCAATAAGTAGGAGGGGTGTTGTTTGGGCTTGCAGTAGATAGTGCAGTAGTAATGATGATTGCGTTTGGAGAGATGCTGCCTTCATTTTCATACCTGCACACAATTCATGAAAATAAAGCACACAACACTGTTTTGGGATTCCAACATGAGATATAAGAGGTGTAGTGAGAGAGCATGTGATCAGAGTCAATTGCGTGTGTTTCACAGTGAATGCGTGAGAGTTGGCAGCTCTGAGGTTGGGTTTGAATTACAATTATGTAAACAATTCACGCCCCTTTTGGCAAAGCTCCACGGGCCAGTCATCCCTCTGCCCACCTCGCTTTCCTTCATTGAAGGGGGCTCCGTTGTTTCATCACCCCCAATGTGTTCAAAGCTACAGGCTAGCTAACAATCACCTACAAGTTGGATTTGCAAGTTAGTTTGTAGCTCATACAAGTGTATTCTGTATTGTCTAGGGCAAAACTAAATAATGGATGCAGCTGTGGTTACTTCCACCATGCTAATCATAACTACCATTGATAATGTAATCAGTGCTCAGTGTGTTTGTGTGTGACCGACCAGTATCTTTGATGAGGGGCCAGGAGCTGATCTACTCTGCCATGTCCATCAATAGGGCGCTGACAAATACCTTTCCTCAAGCCTCACCTCTTGCCTGCTCACAGTTGACGATAGGGAGACCAGAATTAGGTAGGTTTAGTCTGGCCTGTTCAAACTTCAACATAGTATATGTTTGTTTGTCAGATATCACCTATCCTAACTGCCACTTGTAATAGAACAACGACTGTGTATGTGTTCACAGATGCATCTACGGAGCCAGCACTTGGAGACTTGCAAGATGTGATGGAATCCTGACCGACAGACAGGCTTGATACTGACTTCTCTGAATGGAGAGAGACCTGCCACTCAACACATCCACAATGTGGGACAGAAGGTGATTACTAATACAGTACATCAAAAATGTTCAGTATTTGTAACACCCTTTTCATTCCATGTGTCACTGATGAACTCTGCCTTAACTAGCTATTTCTACAGATGGAGAGAACTTTAGATGCTTTTGCCAGACGCCAGCCTCGGTTATTTGAAGGGGAGAGCATAATTGGGTAGGTTTTATCTGACCTGTTTAAACGTTAACATAATACCTGTTTGTGTGTCAGATATTGCCTATCCTAACTGCCATTGGTAATAAAACAGTGCCCATGTGTGTATGTGTTCACAGAAACATGTATGGAGCCAGAACATGAAGACTTGCAAGATGATGTGATAAAGCCCAGACTGACAGACAGGGTTGATACTGATGTGTATAAATGGAGAGAGACCTGGTACTTGCCATTAGAATTTTACTAGACACAACTTTTACTTGTATTGTCTTTTTTTATTTCCAATATGGGGAGGGAGAAACCCTGTGTATTCTGCACCAGGATCAGGAAACTCATTTTGTATATGAGACACCACACAGGAAGGTATGACCACTCTGACATGTTTGCCAAGGTAGCCTCATTTACCACCAGACAGAATGCCGATAGGCACAGTATCTGAATTGGCTGGGAATAAAAGTGAAAGTGCACATTGTTATATTAGCAGAAAACTGCTTCTATGGTGTCATGTAAAGGGTTGTTTATTCTACATCGGCCTGTTGGTACATTTGAAAGTTATCAAAACACTTAGTTTAGAATATCTACATAAATTCAGTAATTGCACTCTTCTGATATTACTCTGTAGGTTACTGACCTATCCAAAGCTTCCACCAGCATCTCACCATACATCTGCCTGTAGTTATTGAACTCAACCTGCAGGATGTTAGCTTGTTTTCATTGAGTAGGGAAACAGCTGTGGGCAAGGTTCTGACAGATGGGTATGACTTGGTGGTGGCAAGGACCCATCCAACAAACCCCCACATTAAACCACACCCCCATGCCAACTCACGTTTGGCTTCTGGCATGGCCGCCAGCATGTCTTGAGAAGCAAGACAAACTAGGCCAAATCAGCCGGGGCAGTTCCTCTTTAATGAAATCTGTCGCCTTGAATCCACAATGGGTAAATACTTAACTGAGGTTAACTTAATCTATCTTTCCCCTGTGGAATACAAATGGGATGGGCCCATACAGCGTGAAATAAACCAGATACATCTAGCTATAGCGGAACAGACAGAACCAGAGCCTTCAATTGAATAGGGAAGGAAAGTACAATGTCAAATTTAAGCTTGACATCTAGTGGTTTGGCAAGGTCTTCAATTGCTGTGTATCATTTATTAATTTTGCTTTCCTTTCTAAATTGTTAAAACACCTGCTGCAGTAGCCTTGATGAAGTAGTCATTTGACAGTATGCTGCCTGGGAGAATTCAACACTGGGAGAAACTGATGTGCTTTTATGCACCTGTCATGTGTAAGAAGTCATGACAGCAGTGTATAAGATTACAGCAGTGATGAGCTAATTGGATGTCAATGGTGGACAGCTGTCATCTCCCAGGCACATCTTGACATGACATGGGACTGCAGTATCTTTTGTCAGCAGGACATTATGAGTCAGAAGTGCTGCGAGCGCCATTTATGCAACAACAGAGGAGGGCTGGCGAATCTTTCTGTTACGCAAGATACGTCTACGCGTTAATTATCAAAAGTGACTTCCCAATAGAGTGATTAAGTTGTTTTATCTTGTTCCGTCTGAGGAAAATGCAGTGTGTGAACTTCACTTGCAGTCCAAAGGTTTGGTCATTTCAAATGGAATGAGATTTAACAGGTTATTCTGCCCAATGCATTCAGAGGACTACAGGAGCACACAGTTCACACCTGTGTTTGTCAGCATATTGGAGGTCATCGTTCTGCTAGAAAGCACCTGCAGCAGCTATATTAAGATGTTGGTGCTTCAGTCTATGTCTACATCATAGGTCAAATGATGTTGCCCTCAGCCTGTTGATTTAAGTGGATGCTGACTCATAAGATGTGTCTTTCTACTCAGGGCCTGTTTACCTGTTCTATGCAATCGACTGCTTTGACAGTGATAAGAGCATCAAAGGAAAAGGACAGACAATGTTTTCAAATTAAACAAAACAGCACAGTAAACAACTGTGCAAGTACCGTATGCGAATGAAAATGAACATACCTGAAACAAAATAGGAAAATCAGTTTTCAGTTATTGATAAAATTATTGTACAATCTCTAAAGCAGTGTAAAACAAACCCAAAAGTCACTAATGTGAATATCTAAAAAGTGCATGCTTGTGATACTAGACCAAAATAAATGAAGAAATCTAAGGAATGCATATTTAAAACATGATTGGGCCATACTTGCGAACATAAGAAAAAGTTTAAGTTGTTTCTCCATCTCAAAATGCGCACCAGCCAATTAAATTGTCGATTCACTTGCACGTGATAAAAGTGTTAGCCAATTAAAATCGTTAACATAGTTAGTTGGACGTGATCCAACACTTTTTCATTAAAGACAAAGATTGGCTTCTTCCGCTCTGTGAAAGTGCACTTAACAGAAGTCCAATGTCACGTTCTGATAATCAAAGCAACAAGATCACATTCATTTCACTGACTGCTCATATACACTGAACAGAAATAAATGCATTATGGAAGATTTTACTGAGTTACCTTTCATATAAGGACCTTAGTCAATTGAAATAAATTCATTAGGCCTTAATCTATGTTGATCACAGATACTGTGCCTTACAAATAAGGCAGGGGCGTGGATCAGAAAACCAGTCAGTATCTGGTGTAATCACCATTTGCCACATGCAGCGCGACAGATCTCCTTTGAATAGAGTTGATCAGGCTGTTGATTGTGGCCTGTTAAAGTTGTCCCGCTCATCTTCAATGACTGTGCGAAGTTGCTGGATATTAGCGGGAAATGGAACACGCTGTCATATACGTAAATCCAGAGCATCCCAAACTTGCTCAATGAGTGACATTCCTGGTGAGCATGCAGGCCATGGAAGAATAAGAAATAAAAGTAACAAGTAGTTAAAGAGCAGCAGTAAAATAATAGCGAGACTATATACAGGGGGTACCATACAAAGTCAATGTGTTAGTCGAGATAATTGAGGTAATATGTACATGTACTGGAGGTAGAGTTATTAAAGTGACTTTGCACAGAGAATAGCAGTAGCGTAAAAGAGATGGGGGGGGCTGCAAAGCAAATAGTCTGGGTAGCCATTTGATTAGATGTTCAGGACTCTTATGGTTTGGGGGTAGAAACTGTTTAGAAGCCTCTTGGACCTAGACTTGGCGCTACGGTACTGCTTGTCGTGCGGTAGCAAAAGGAACAGTCTATGACTAGGATGGCTGGAGTCTTTGACAATTTTTAGGGCCTTCCTCTGACACCACCTGGTATAGAGGTCCTGGATGGCAGGAAGCTTGGCCCCAGTGATGTACTGGGCCGTACGCACTACCCTCTGTAGTGTCTTGTGGTCGGAGGCTGAGTAGTTGCCATACCAGGCAGTGATGCAACCAGTGCTCAACCATGCTCTTCAGAATCTTTTGAGGATCTCAGGACGCATGCCAAATCTTTTCAGTCTCCCGAGGGGGAATAGGTTTTTTCGTGCCCTCTTCAAGACTGGTCCAGGCACAACAAGACATGTTAGTTTGTTGGTGATGTGGACACCAAGGAACTTGAAGCTCTCAACCTGCTCCACTACAGCCCTGTAAATGAGAATGGGGGTGTGCTCAGTCCTCCTTTTCCTGTAGTCCACAATTATCAACCTTTGTCTTGATCACATTGAGGGAGAAGTTGTCTTGGCAACACACTCCCAGAGCCCTCACCTCCTCCCTGTAGGCTGTCTCGTCATCATTGGTACTCAAGCCTACTACTGTTGTGTCATCTGCAAAGTTGATGATTGAGTTGGAGGCGTGCTTGGACACAGTCATGGGTGAACAGGGAGTACAGGAGGGGGCTGAGCACACACCCTTGGGGGGCCCAGTGTTGAGGATCAGCGGATTGGAGGTGATGTTTCCTACCTTCACCACCTGGGAGTGGCCCGTCGGGAAGTCCAGGACCCAGTTGCACAGCCTTGCGAGAGTTAAACATGTAAATGTTTTACTCAAGTCGGCCACTAAGAAGTAGAGCCCCCAGTCCTTGGTGGTGGGCCGCGTCGGTGGCACGGTGTTATCAGAGTGTACGAAGAATGTGTTTAGCCTGTCCGGGAAGCAAGAAGTCGGTCTCGGCGACGTGGCTGGTTTTCCTTTTGTCGTCTGTAGTCCCTGCCACATACGTCTCATGTCTGAGCCGTTGAATTGCGACTCCACTTTATCTCTATACCAACGTTGATGTGTGTTCGATTGCCTTGTGGAGTGAATAACTACACGGTTTATATTCTGCCAAATTACCAGTCGCCTTGCCATTGTTAAATGCGGTGGTTCGTGCTTTCAGTTTCAGGCGAAATGCTAACATCTATTCACGGTTTCTGCTTAGAGTAGGTTTTAATAGTCACAGTGGGTACTACAACTCCTATGTACTTCTTTATGAACTCAGTCACCGTATCTGTGTACGCATCTAGATTATTTTTGCATGCTACCTGGAACATATCCCAGTCCACGTGATCAAAACAATCCTGAAGCGTGGATTCTGATTGGTCAGACCAGCGTTGAATAGAACTAAATACGGGCACTTCCTGTTTGAGTTTCTGCCTATAGGACGGGAGGAGCAAGATGGCGTCGTGGTCAGATTTGCCGAAAGGAGGGCGGGGGAGGGCCTTGTAAGCATCCCGGAAGTCTTAGTAGCGCGAGTAGGACAGTCAATATGTTGGTAGAATTTTGGCAGCCTAGTCCTCAGACGTACTTTGTTAAAATTCAACTGTAATAAATGTGACTCTCAACCTGGATTCGGTCTTATGTAGCAACATTTTCATTTCTTTTTTTTTTTACATTGGATAAAAGAAGAGACTCAGAGCTACAAAATGCTACATCATACACAGCATTTGAGTAAACAAGTTCATCAACTTGTAAACTCACTTTTGAGAACTGTTTTGGTGCTACTTTTGGAGAGCCCTTCTTTGTCTACACCCATTCAGCATTGTTCACACCCTCTTAGGCCTTAGCCCCACCCATCTCATTAAGGGTTGATCCAACCTTTCTGTACTAACTTGCCAGCTACTTCCAGACATCTAAGAGAGAGAGAGAGAGCGAGAACAGCTCACTGAACATCACTTGCCCTATCGCTCTGTGGTTTTGCGTTCAGAGCGCACACTGGATGCTCTGGCCAATAAGTAGGGTCTCGAAAGCTCTGACAACTCTCACAACTACAGGCAAGCACCCAAGCTAACATTGGCTAGCTACTTCCAGACACATAATGAGAGAACACCCCACTCTGACCATTTTACTCGCCTTAGCAGAGCTAGTTAGGCTTTTTTTCATGTTATCCAGAGCGTTGGTGACTAACTGTGCTGCTGGCAACAATTGAATTATGCTTTGTTTCCGATGTTTACTGACACCGGACATATTCAACAGGTGTTGAGCATTCAAAAATTCATAATTTATTCTGCACTCTGGCACACTAAGACGAGAGACTTTTGTTAAGAAATTTAGCTAGATAGCTAGGTAAACAATGAGTCCCAACGCATGACGTAACGTTAGATAGCAAGCAAGCCAGCTAATGTTAGGTAGCTAGCTAACAGTACACTTGAACTTGAAATGAAAATACTTTGTCAAAATTAGACTGGAGTCTTTTGAGACATGCAGCTAGCTAGCTCGCTAAACAATGGACCATAATCACAACTCATAACATTATTGCCATGCATTAATCTGCAGGTAGCTAACCAACCAGGTTCTATGGCTATAACTAGTCAAGCAAATGTGTCTGAGATACAAAGAATAAGATCATACACATAATGGTAGCTAGCAACCCAGCCAGCTAATGTTAGGTAGCTTACAGTACATTTGAAATTAAAGCACTTTGTCAAAATTAGAATGTGTAATATTTGAAAATCGTACCAGTACAGATCATGGTTGGACACGTCTCCTGTCCGATGCCATACATGGTTGCCTTAGTTGCCTTAGTTTGATGATGTAATCCAGACTGGTGTTTTCTCTAAGTCGAACCAGTATGCCGCCTCGAGTGCCTCTCCTCCGCAGCCGCCGATGTTTTGGGTCGGCCTCTGGAATAAGTTCAATTGCTCTGGGGAGTGTGCAGGTAGTTCTGGTGAGTTACCACCGCTCTAATATCCAATAGTTTTTCCCGGCTGTATGTAATGACACAACATTTCCTGAGCTAATAATGTAAAAAAAAAAAAAAATAGTACATACATTTTTTTTTTAAATACTGCAAAGTTTTCAAAGAGCTAGTCACGATGCTGCCATCTCCGTCGGCGCCATCGAATTTCTATTGATAAAATGCAAATTGTGTTCATTGTCTGTAGCTTATGCCTGCCCATACCATAACCCCCACCACGGGGCACTCTGTTCACAACGCTGACAGCTAACCGCTCGCCCACACGACGCCAAACATGCTGCCTGCCTGGTACAGTTGAAACTGGGATTCATCTGTGAAGAGTGCACTTCTCCAGCATGCCAGTGCCCATCGAAGGAGAGCAATTGCCCACTGAAGTCGGTTACGATGCCAAACTGCAGTCAGGTCAAGACCCTGGTGAGGAAGACGAGCACGAGTTGAGGAAGACAAATTGAGCTTCCCTGAGATAGTTTCTGACAATTTGGGAAGACATTCTTCGGTTGTTTAAACCTGCAGTTTCATCGGCAGTCCGAGTGGCAGGTCTTCCTGCAAGTGAAGAAGCCAGATGTGGAGGTCCTGGGCTGGCGTGGTTACACGTGGTCTGCAGTTGTGAGGCCGGTTGGACTTACTGCCAAATTCTCCAAAACAACGTTTGAGGCAGCTTATGGTAGAGAAATAAACACATTCCCTTTAACAGCTCTGGTGGACATTCCTGCAGCAAGCTTGACAATTCTTCGCTCCCTAAAATCTTGAGACATTTGTGGCATTGGGTTGTGTGACAAAACTACTAATTTTAGAGAGGACTTGGATTGTCCCCATTACAAGGTGCACCTGTCTAATGATCATGCTATTTAATCAGCTTCTTGATATGCCTCACATGGAACCCATGTTTATATTTTTGTTCAGCATTGGTCTCAGTGTAGAGTGCCTAGCTTCTCATAATTGATGCAGATTGTGGCAAGGGTTTGAATCCCACAAGTTTTTTAAAAATCATTTGAAATGTAGAATAACATTTATTGTGTTAGTGTGTTGAGAAGAGAATTACAGCCAACAGCTTGAAAAAGAAGATTAAGAATTAGTTTATTAAGGAGCTACGTCTTTCTTCAGTCTTGCAGAAAACCCTGTTATGGTCAATTAGTTTATTGAATAGGCTATTAGACTTAGTGTTTTACATGCATTCTTATAATCATCTTTTTTGTCACATGCGTTATTTGAATCTAGGACCAATAGTTGAGCGTTTTCTCCTCAAATAAAAACCTTGCCCCAAGGGGGATTCGAACTTGCTGCCATCATATCTGGCCATCTTTGGGCTTACCGCCTTAGTGAATCACACAACCAATTAGTGAAAGCAGCCATGGGTAAATCACAACTATTTGACAAGGCCACGAGCGTCTTCAATGTTTTTTTATGATGTAGGCCTACGCGAATATAAAACGTACATGTTGTATAATCCTTCTACATCTTAATTGCTGTGTGCAAAACAGATAGGCAAAATGTAGGATTTTGTCATGTCTGAGAACTTGACTTTTAATTAGGAACCCATTATCAGCCTCAAAATGTAATCCTGTGACGTTTGTGCAAAAATATTATCACCACAACATATGATGCTTATGCCAATACATTGCAGTCAATGGAAAAAGATGAGTGTCACAGGGTTGATACTGCAGTGAATACATTGCATTCTCTCTCCCACCTGTCTGACTGTTGACTCTCTACCCCTCCCTCCTTCACCCTCTCTTTTTCACCTCTCTCCCCCTCACTGAATTCAATTTCAATTTTAATTTAAGGGCTTTATTGGCATGGGAAACATATGTTAACATTGCCAAAGGAAGTGAAGTAGATAAACTAAAGTGAAATAAACCATAAAAATTAACATTACACTCACAAAAGTTCCAAAATAATAAAGACATTTCAAATGTCATATTATACGCAAATTACAAAAGGAAAAATAAATGTTGTATTTACAATGCTGTTTGTTCTTCACTGGTTGCCCTTTTCTTCTGGCAACAGGTCACAGATCTTGCTGCTCTGATGGCACACTGTGATATTTCACCCAGTAGATATTGCAGTTTATCAAAATTGGGTTTGTTTTCCAATCTTTGTGGATCTGTGTAATCAGAGGTAAATATGTGTCTAATATGGTCATACATTTGGCAGGAGATTAGGAAGTGCAGCTCGGTTTCCACCTCATTTTGTGAGCAGTGTGCACATAGCCTGTATTCTCTTGAGTACCAGGTCTGCCTATGGCAGCCTTTCTCAATAGCAAAGCTATGCTCACTGAGTCTGTACATAGTCTAAGCCTTCCTTAAGTTTGGGTCAGTCACTGTGGTCATCTATTCTGCCACTGTGTACTCTCTGTTTAGGGCCAAATAGCATTCTAGTTTTTTTTGTGTGACTAATTCTCGTTTTTTGTATTATCTTTTACCAGATCTATTCTGTTATATTCTCCTACATTCCTTTCACATTTCCACAAAGTGTTTTCAAATGGTACGAAGAACATGCATATCCTTGCTTCAGGGCCTGTGCTACAGATTTAGGTATGTCATTTTAGGCAAACATTTTAAAAAGGGGGTAATGGCCTAATTCTACTCTGCATGCATTATTTGGTGTTTTACGTTGTACATGGAGGATATTTTTGCAGAATTTGGTGTTTGTTATATTTTGTGAAATCTTGGTTGGTGAGCGGACCCCAGACCTCACAACCATAAAGGGCAATGGATTCTATGAATGATTCAAATATTTTTTGCCAGTTCCTAATTGGTAAGTCAAATTTTATGTTCCTTTTGATTGCATAGACGGCCCTTCTTGCCTTGTCTCTCAGCTCGTTCACAGCTTTGTGGAAGTTACCCCTGGTGCGGATGTTTAGGCCAAGGTATGTATAGTTTTTTTGTGTGATCTAGGGCAACGGTGTCTAGATGGAATTTGTATTTGTGGCTCTGGCAACTGAACCTTTTTTGGAACACCATTATTTTTGTCTTACTCAGATTTACTCTCAGGGCCCAGGTCTGACGGAATCTATGCAGAGGGTCTAGGTGCTGCTGTAGGCCCTCCTTGGTTGGGGACAGAAGCACCAGATCATCAGCAAACAGTAGACATTTGACTTCAGATTCTAGTAGTCACTTTCCCCCTTCTCCATTCTCACTCACTCCCTCTCTCTCTCTCTCTCACCCCCACAGACAGCTCGTCTTTTCAGTTCGCTGTAACTAGCGACTGGAACAAGCTGCAACAAAACACTCAAACTGGACAGATTAATCTCAATCTCTTCATTCAAAGACTCAATCATGGACACTCTTACTGACAGTTGTGGCTGATTTGCGTTATTTGTTGGCTCTACCTTCTTGCCCTTTGTGCTGTTGTCTGTACCCAACAATGTTGGTACCCTGTTTTGTGCTGCTACCATGTCGTGCTGCTGCCATGTTGTCATCATGTTGCTACCATGTTATGTTCTCGTCTCTCTTTATGTAGCGTTGTCTCTCTTGTGATGTGTTTTGTAATTTTATTTATTTGTAATCCCAGCCCTCATCCCCGCAGGAGGCCTTTTGGTAGGCTGTCATCAAATAAGAATGTGTTCTTAACTGACTTTCCTACTTTCCTTTTTCCTAATAAAAAAGAGATTGATGCATAAATATGCCTTAAGGGCATTGACACAAGTCAATCCATTGCTTTCAAAGCAAAGAAAGTTGGTGATACAGCTGCAATGATTGATTGATGAAATTGATTGATTGATGAAAGACAGGCTGAGGAGAGAGAGGTGAAGGAGGGAGGATGAAAGAGAGGATTGTGGGGAGAGAGAAATAGAGAGGGAGAGAGATGGTGCGTTTCATGTCCACAACGCTATTCTCTAGGCTTACATGTTGTGATGCTAATCTTCTTCCATCGATTGCAATGCTCGTCTTTTCCCATTGACTATGTATTGACAAAAACGTAAATTGGTTGACACTCATCTTTTCCCAAGTTGTGAAGCTTGTGTTTTGCAAAAACAGAGGATGATTTTTTCCTATGATGTAATGTTGCAGCCGTCTGTTAGTAGCTAATAGTATCCTAGTTAAGGCGCATCAAGCAATATTGGGACAAAACCTTTACAAACCTACTGGAACAAAAGTAAACCTTGAATAATCCCTCTGCTAGCCAAATCAACCTATTTTAAGAAATGCCAATGGTTGCGGGTAAAAAGTCTAAGGTCTTTGATAGTATGTGGAATTTGTTACACAAAATAATCACTGTCAGCATAGGGTTAATGTGCACCAGCTTATCTGATGTAATATTTTAGCGTTTTATCACGTGCAAGTAAATCAATGATTTTAATTATTGGCTGATGCAGAGATTGACAGTTAAGTGAAACTTTTTAATAAATCGGAAGTATGGCCCCCGAAGAGTCTTCAGGGTGTCATAGTACAAGATGAACTTAAGCCAATTACTCCCACCCTTAGTAAAACTTCTTCCCTGTGTGAACTAGTTTAAACTTGATCGCATTGCTTTAACTCTAACATTGTCTAGCTACCTCCCCCATGGCTGTGAAACATCAAAACCGGTACAGAGATTCATTTATAATAAGAAACAGACCTAAGGGGTTCTGGTTGATACAGCCAACCTAATACCAGGCCCTGAATCAGCCGTGTAGCCTCACTCTTTCCAATATAATATTGCATTTTGTTAGAGTTTTGAACCCTCTGAAAAGCAAATGCTGTTTAATGTATTTGTTCCATTGAGAGTGTTGGTCAGGATTTGTCTAGTGTAGCTATGACTTTCACCATACTGTTGAAGTTATTTTGATTTGTTGTTATGTTTGAGTCAGTAAGGAAAATAACTTCAGTAATGGATTGGTAGTCCTAGACACAAGAACAATTGTATTGAATGCTATACTGTCTGCATTTCAAATATTCTCAGTGGTGGAAAAAGTACTCAATTGTCACGAGTAAAAGTAAAGAACTTATTAGAAAATGACTAAAGTAAAAGTCAACCAGTAAAATACTTTAGTAAAAGTATTTGGTTTGAAATATGCTTAAGTATCAAAAGTAAATTGTGACAATGTGCGTCTAGGTGGTAGGTGTCGGAGTCAGGCGCAGGTGAGCAGGGATGTCGGGGAAGCGTGTTTAATAAGAAAGTCCACCAACACAGGAATGGCACAAGCAAAAAGGTACAACGCCCTCGACAACAGAAAACCCATACAAACATACGGAGAACAAAGTTCCGACACTCATACTACAGAACCCATGAAAACAAATAACGGTAATACTTAACCGAGCACCTCACAATCAACAACTAATCCCGCACAAACTTAGGCAGGCAACAGGTTACAATTATACACACAGAAATTAACGCAAAAGAAACCAGGTGTGAAAAAGACCCAGACGAAAAAAAAGAACAAAAACAGAAAAGGAATCGGTGATGGCTAGTAGACCGGCGACGCCGACCAAGCAGGGAGAGGAGCTACCGTCGGTAGAAGTCGTGACATAAATGTAATTGATGAAATGCACTTACAGTGGGGCAAAACAGTATATAGTCAACCACCAATAGTGCAAGTTCTCCTACTTAAAAAGATGAGAGGCCTGTAATTTTCATCATAGGTACACTTCAACTATGACAGACAAAATGAGGGAGAAAAAAATCCAGAAAACGACATTGTAGGATTTTCTATGATTTTATTTGCAAATTATGGTGGAAAATAAGTATTTGGTCACCTACAAACAAGCAAGATTTCTGGCTTTCACAGACCTGTAACTTCTCCTTTAAGAGGCTCCTCTGTCCTCCACTCGTTACCTGTATTAATGGCACCTGTTTGAACTTGTTATCAGTATAAAAGACACCTGTCCACAACCTCAAACAGTCACACTCCAAACTCCACTATGGCCAAGACCAAAGAGCTGTCAAAGGACACCAGACTGAATCTGCAATAGGTAAGCAGCTTGGTTTGAAGAAATCAACTGTGGGAGCAATTATTAGGAAATGGAAGACATACAAGACCACTGATAATCTCCCTCGATTTGGGGATCCACGCAAGATCTCATCCCGTGGGGTCAAAATGATCACAAGAACGGTGAGAAAAAATCCCAGAACCACACGGGGGGACCTAGTGAATGACCTGCAGAGAGCTGGGACCAAAGTAACAAAGCCTACCATCAGTAACACACTATGCCGCCAGGGACTCAAATCCTGCAGTGCCAGATGTGTCCCCCTGCTTAAGCAGGTACATGTCCAGGCCCGTCTGAAGTTTGCTAGAGAGCATTTGGATGATCCAGAAGAAGATTGGGAGAATGTCATATGGTCAGATCAAACCAAAATATAACTTTTTGGTAAAAACTCAACTCGTCATGTTTGGAGGACAAAGACTTCTGAGTTGCAACCAAAGAACACCATACCTACTGTGAAGCATGGGGATGGAAAAATCATAATTTGGGGCTGTTTTTCTGCAAAGGGACCAGGACGACTGATCCGTGTAAAGGAAAGAATGAATGGGGCCATGTATCGTGGGATTTTGAGTGAAAACCTCCTTCCATCAGCAAGGGCATTGATGATGAAACGTGGCTGGGTCTTTCAGCATGACAATGATCCCAAACACACTGCCCGGGCAATGAAGGAGTGGCTTTGTAAGAAGCATTTCAAGGTCCTGGAGTGGCCTAGCCAGTCTCCAGATCTCAACCCCATAGAAAATCTTTGGAGGGAGTTGAAAGTCCGTGTTGCCCAGCAACAGCCCCAAAACATCTCTGCATGGAGGAATGGGCCAAAATACCAGCAACAGTGTGTGAAAGCCTTGTGAAGACTTACAGAAATGTTTGACCTCTGTCATTGCCAACAAAGGGTATATAACAAAGTATTGAGATAATAAGTATTTGGTCAATAACAAAAGTTTCCACCATAATTTGCAAATAAATTAATTAAAAATCCTACAATGTGATTTTCTGGATTTTTTTTCTCATTTTGTCTGTCATAGTTGAAGTGTACCTATGATGAAAATTACAGGCCTCTCTCATCTTTTAAGTGGGAGAACTTGCACAATTGGTGGCTGACTAAATACTTTTTTGCCCCACTGTAAGTATTAAGAGTAGAAATCATTTCAACTTTCTTATCAAGACAGAGGCATAATTTCTTTATTAAATGAAGTGAAGTTAGTTGTCTAAAATATAAATAGTAAAGTAAAGTACAGATACCCCCCTGAACAAAAATACTTTAGTAGTTTTACACCACTGTCAGGGGGTAATACATTCAGGTTATAGAATTGATGCAACATGTGGGATGGGAGTCTGAGGTAGTGGAACTCATAACATATTTAACCTTCATTATATGGCTGCATTCACATCAATGTCACACTGAAAAAAAACAGCCTTCCAGCTGGTGTCATGAATAATATCTATATCCTGCACCGAGAGAGAGGAAGAACAAGATTTTATTCAATACTCGTACATACCAAATGGAACTATCACAGCAGACCTCTTATACAAGGCTCACAATTGTTTGTCATATACTGTTATGCTACACACATTGTAGGGTTTTTATGGAAAACTCACCATGTTGCAATGTATGTACTGACAATTTTTTTCCTCCAAGTTTCTGCTAGCTTACTCTACCCAGAATGAAAAGTGAGCTAAAACAATTAAATACTGCCACACAATTCTTCCTACAAAAATCTTAACCTAGGCTTAGTTTAAGCCTGGACATTTATTGCCAATCATTTATTTAACCAGGTAGGCCAGTTGAGAACAAATTCTCATTTACAACTGTGACCTGGCCAAGATAAAGCAAAGCAGTGAGACAAAAGCAGTGTTACACAAACAGTCAATAACACAATAGAAATATATGTGTGCAAATGAAGAGTAGGGAGGTAAGCAATATGATACAATGTATAAATCTAGCAAAATGCATAGTGATAAGCCATTAATGATCAGAGTCCCATGAGGGGGACCTTGTGACATTGCCATTATAGGTTGTGACAAACCTGCAGGTCCCTCCATGACAGAGGGATTACTCAGTCTCATCATAGCAAATGTAGCACAAATACTGTACAGTACATCATGAGGTGGTTGTCAACAATGACTGCTTTTGAGCACAGGGACATCTCAGTTCACAGCACCCATACCAAAACCTAGACCAGAATTTATATGCAGGGAAATGTAGCACAGTAAAATAAGTCAAACTCCAGTAATGCAGTCCTAAAGTTACTTTACTTCAATAATTATACTGTAACTATATACTGTACAAACAAAGCAAATACTACGTTTCTTGGTTACAAAATGTTTTTACAATGTTCTTACTGGAGTGATTACATCATTGCTACACAAGTATAAGTTACACTTCAGGTGTTACCTAACACAAGGTCCATATTTTCTTCATGTGAAGTATATACTGTACAAAGACAACTAATCTCCTCCATTCACTCTCATACTTCTCACCTGTCACTGTAGCTCAGGGCTCTCCAAAATTGTTCCTGGAGCACTTCCCTCCTGTAAGTTTACCCACCAACTCCAGTTTTATCTGACCTGATTCAGCTTATCAACCAGCTAATTATTAGAATCAGTTGTGCTAGATTAGGGTTGGAGTGAAAACCTACAGGACGGTAGCTCTCCAGGAACAGGGTTGGAGAGTCCTGCTGTAGCCTGTTTCAAGCTCTGAATATTGGTACTCTCATTTTCTGAAGGATTTCCTATCAAAACGAATGGCCATACCTAACCCGTCTTACATAGGTCTTGGCAATCTGCTGGCATGTGATAAATGTAGCAGCCCACAGACTGACAGGTTCCTGGATCACCGCTGTGTGCTGCGTCCCTCGGGATCATTATTGCAGCTTCAGGTCTCAGCTTGGCAGTAGCAGACAACATTACTTGTGGCTCAAGGTGCATTATCAGTGTTGATTTAGTGTGGCACCATGTCAGATCAGCTCATGTCCCACAGGCGAGCAGAACCTCCTGCTGTAGATCTTCAGTCAGACTCAAATCAAATCAAATGTGATTTGTCACATGCTTTGTAAACAACAGGTGTAGGCTAACAGTGAAATACTTACTCACGGGCCCTTCCCAACAATCCAGAGAGAAAATAGAGAAATAGAAAAATAATAACACAAGGAATAAATACACAATGAGTAACAACAACTTGGCTATGTACACACGGTACCATTACTGAGTCGATGTGCAGTGGTACGAGGTAATTGAAGTAGATATGTACATAGAGGTAGGGATAAAGTGACTAGTTAAACAGGATAGATAATAAACAGTTGGAGCAGCGTATATAATGAGTCAAAAGAGCAAAAAGGGTCAATGCGGATTGTCCGGGTAGTTATTTAGTTAACTATTTAACTAACTATTCAGCTATCTAATGGCTTGGGGGTAAAATCTGTTCAGGGTCCTGTTGGTTCCAGTACCACTTACCGTGCAGTAACAGAGAGAACAGTCTATGACTTGTGTGGCTGGAGTTTTTGACCATTTTTAGGGTCTTCCTCTGATACTCCCTGGTATAGAGGTCCTGGATGGCAGGGAGCTCGGAACCAGGGATGTACTGAGCCATATACACTACCCTCTGTAGCACCTTGCGGTTGGATGTCAAGCAGTTGCCATACCAAGCAGTGATGCAGCCAGTTAAGATGTTCTCAATGGGGCAACTGTATAACTTTTTGAGGATCTGATGGCCTATGCCAAATCTTTTCAGCCTCCTTAGGGGAAAGAGGTGTTGTCGTGCCTTCTTCACGGCTGTGCTGGTGTGTGTGGACATGTATAATTCCTTAGTGATGTGGAGACATAAGAACTTAAAGCTCTGGATCCACTCCACTACAGCCCCGTCGATGTGGATGGGGTCGTGCTCTGTCTTCTGTTTCCTGTTGTCCACAATCAGCTCCTTTGTCTTGCTGGCGTTGAGGAAGAGGTTGTTGCCCTGGCACCACATTGCTAGGTCACTGATATCCTCCCTATAGGCTGTCTCATCAAACTTATTGATGGTGTTGGAGTCATCCGCGGCCACGCAATGGTGCAGTGAACCAGGTCTATATGCTGCAAAGGGCAGCTTGGATGAGAGTCCATCAAGGTCATAAAAGCCAAGAAGCATTGGCAATAAATGAATGGGTTGAGGAATGCAAATCCCACAACTGTCTGGGGCATAGTTCCTTTCCTTGGCTTCTTTGAAACTTGACATTCACTCAACCATCTGCTCATTGCACTTCAAATATGCCCAAGGACCAATTATTTTTGAGTTCTACTTCAAATTGCTAATAATTCAGTAAGCACAGCGCTAGTTAATACAGGGAACCCAAGTATTGGTTTCAGTCATCATCGCACTAATCATATTCTTAAAAGACGTCCTACCTTAATATGCCTGTCTATTTAGCTGATCAGTTTTGCTCACTCATTTTTTGCCACCTCTACAGCTGTTCGTTGCTCGATAGTATGCGGTTGCATTTATTGTACCCATCCAACACCCCAGCTGTTAAGTTCTGTGTTTCTGTGTTTGTGCAGGGGGATTGGTGCCTGTGTACCTTGCTCACTGTCTGTAATTATTAAACAAATATGGGGCGTTTCCTGTCTGAAATGCATTTATTCCCCATACAAAGGGTGGCTACTTTGAAGAATCTTAAATATAAAATATATTTTGATTAGTTTTACACTTTTGGTTACTACATGATTTCATATGTGTTATTTCATAGTTTCGAACTCTTCACTATTATTTTACAATGTAGAAAATAGTAAAAATAAAGAAAAACCCTTGAATGAGTGGATGGATGTGTCCAAACTTTTGACTGGTACTGTATTTGTCAGTCAACATTCTAATTTCATCATATAGATGTGTTCCTGTATATCCAGATAGTCTGTTGTCATGGTTATCACCACTAAGAACTCTGTTTGAGCAGCTGGCTCAGTTTAGCTATTTCTGCTTTCAACACAGTAGTGCCCTCCAATCTCATCAAGTTAAGGACCCCGAGACTGTCCATATGTGTTATTTCATAGTTTTAAGTATTCAGACCCCTTGACTTACTTTACAGCCTTATTCCAAAATGGATTACATTTTTATTTTTCCTCATCAATCTGCACACAATACCCCGTAATGACAAAGTAATTACAGGATTTCAGCGATTTTTGCAGATGTATAAAACAAAAAAAAACTGAAAAATTACATTTACATAAGTATTCAGACCGTTTACTCAGTACTTTGTTGAAGCACCTTTGGCAGCGATTACAGACTCAAGTCTTCTTGGATATGTCGCTACAAGCTTGGCACATCTGTATTTGGGGAGTTTCTCCCATTCTTCTCTGCAAATCCTTTCAAGATCTGTCAGGTTGGATGGGTAGTGTCGCTGCACAGCTATTTTCATGTCTCTCCACAGATGTTCAAGTCCGGGCTCTGGCTGGTCCACTCAAGGACATTCAGAGACTTGTCCCGAAGCCATTCCTGCTGTGTGCTTAGGTTTGTTGTCCTGTTGGAATGTGTACCGTCGCCCCAATCTGAGGTCCCAAGAGCTCTGGAGCAGGCCTTCATCAAGGATCTCTCTGTACTTTGTTTTGGTTGTTCCAAATCTCAACAAAGGAACTCTGTACATCTATCAGAGTGACCATAGGGTCCTTGGTCACCTCCCTGACCAAGGCCCTTCTCCCCAATTGCTCAGTTTGGCTGGGTAACCAGCTCTAGGAAGAGTCTTGGTGGTTCCAAACTTCCTCCATTTAAGAATGACGGAGGCCACTGTGTACTTGGGGATTTTCAATACTGCAGAATTTTTTTGGTACCTTTCCCCAGATCTGTTCCTCAACACAATCCTGTCTCAGAGCTCTAAGGACAATTCCTTGGACCTCATGGCTTGGTTTTTGCTCTGACATGCATTGTCAACTGTGGGACCTTATATAGACAGGTTTGTGCTTTTCCAAATCATGTCCAATCAATTAAATTTACCACAGGTCTACTCCAATCAAGTTGTAGAAACATCACAGGGATGATCAATGGGAACAGGATGCAACTGAGCTCAATTTAGAGTATCATAGTGAAGAGTCTGAATGCTTTTGTAAATAAGGTATTTATGTTGTTGTTTTTATACATATATTTTTAAATTCTAAAATCCTGTTTTTTCTTCATCATTATGGTTTATTGTGTGTAGATTGATGGGGATTTGTTTTATTTTATGCATTTCAAATAAGACTGTAACACAAACAAATGTGGAAAAATTCAAGGGGTCTGGATACTCTCCAAATGCACTGTATATGGCATTTTAAGTATTATTCTGTCTGCTTAAAATGCGTATTGCTCATACAGGACTGATATGGTGAAGTGGTTCTGAACATGAAAATATAAAATGCCTTATTTCAGATATTTGATTTATTACCAACTTTTTGTTTAGTTTGTATTTTTTTCAGAAGTGGGGGTGGTCTCTGGTCCTTGTGCATGGAGGGCGGGGGTATTGGGTATAACGTTCAGGTACAGGTATAACAGTCTAAGTCATATTCATTCAGATATATTCATACAGTGCCTTTGGACAGTATTCAGAGCGAGAACAAAGCGAGAACAGGTTTTTAGAACATTTTCAGTTATCACATATGCCACTCGAAAGAAGAAGAAAAAACCCAACAGTTTTGTTATATTTTGTATGCAAGAGAAATAAACAAAAATGGCTCCCTCTCTCCACCCGGGAAACCATGTTATTTAGATTTATTTTATAACTGAAGAAAGAGCTCAATTTGTATTTGATCTTCAAAGCTTTTAGGAGAGATTGAGATACATTGTCTAGATAAAGTAAGATATTGTCTGCGTATAATGAGATGACGTGATCTGTCAAATTGAGAGATATTGGTGTCATTTCTTTCGATTGTCAAATTGCCTGGGCCAAGAGACAATAAAAATAGCAGAGGTGAGATGGTCGCCTGCTACTTCTACTTATTCTGAACGGAGGAATGCAGGTATTACCTGTTATTACTATGACTTAGGGACTGGCATATAGTCTTTTAATCATATTAATGAAATTGGAGCCAAGTCCCATATGTTCCAAAATCGACCAAAGATATGACCCTTCTAGTCAATCAAAAGCTTTTTCTGCGTTGAAAAATATGACGGCCCAAGGAGCTTTCATTTCTGATGAAGGATGTAAGATATGTAAAAGAAGCAAAATTATTGCTGCTTTTGCATCCCTTCCAAATAAACCTTTGTGAACGACCTGTGTTAATCATTTCGAATAATAGTTGATCTAATTGGCTCCAAGATTTTAAAAAGTTATCAATTCACATATTCGGTTAATGGAGAGAAACTTTAGATTTTGAACTTCAGAGAGGATATTGATTTCACAAGTTCAACATACTGTAGGTTTACATCATCCCCATGCTAACAGTGTGTTTGCTTTAGCACTTCTCAACAAGCCTGATGATCCCCTTGTCCCACATCAAGTAATGAAATGATATGGAGTATAATATCTAAAAAATGTCAAGTTTGATTAATTAAAGAAGACATTTGAGATGCCAAAGTTTCAATAACAGCCTAATTTCTCTCCTGCTCAGCCTTCTAAAATTTAATTTGACATAAATTGGATTACTGCTCTATAAACCCTTAACCATGGCACAAAGCAACTCTTGACTTCCCTAATCATACATATTTAAAGTAAAGTTAATTCACCCTAATATGGCTGTTTTTAGAGTATATTTGCATTTGTCTATATAATGTTAACAAAGCACAAATATTTTGCAGCCTTTGTCCACAAGTGGAAACATTTCTTATAGTATCATATTTCCCGATAACACAAGTTGCTCCAGTCATTGTAAATGCACAGTATATTACAGTAAGCCTGCTCCAGATTTCATACTGTCGATCTCCACACTTCAGACTTAGTTGCATTCACTGACTATTGGCAGTATTTGCTGCATGTTTCTTTTAGAGAATTAATTAGTTTAGATGCAAAGCACCTGGAATTTCAATGAATGCAGTGCATAAAGGTTGAACGGCCGAAAATGTTATTACTGAAAAGAGGATGTTTGATTCAGCTGTTAAACATTTAAAGCCTTTAAGCCATGCCTAATTATGCACACGGAGGTACTGTACATGCACAAACAAAAACACAAAATGCAACATCAATTAAAAAGAATGACACTCCTTTCACTCCAAATCGGAGAAACAATTTAGGTGAATGCTTTCATGTCTTTTCAAGGATGGTCTTTATCCCTAAAAGGTCCATGGCATGCTAGAGAGTAACATGTATTGAATCTTTTCACCTCAAGTAACGTATTAAGATTAAGATAAATTTATTTGTCAATTGTACCCAAGGTCGAACTGAAATTTGACTTCCACTTTATCTTAACACCTCAGAAGGACACACATACATGTACAGGTTGGAGAGGTTGGAGCAGGGGGCTGCCACCTAGCCCGTGTTGTGGGGGGTTAAGTGCCTCGCTCAAAGGCACAACGGCAGGCAATGGTATTTAGGATTTGATACCAGCAACCCTCTGGTTGCCAGCTCACTTCCCGCCAGATTCTTCCAGCCAGACCCAGTATTCGAACTGGCAACCCTCCGGTTGCTGGCTCGCCTCGCTAACCGCTACTCTACCTATGTGGGGGATATTCCTGAATATTTATAAATGTTTGTTTCAAGCCATGTGTAGAATGCACCCATACATTAATTTGATCCTATCAATGTTTGGAGAGAAGGTGTTGCATGCCTGAAACAATGATTTGTTGTGCAAAGCCTTGTTTCAGGGATAACCTTGATTGGAAATCATTGATTCCTATTTGAAACCCAGGCAGAGTGGCGATGTGCAAGTCAAAGACAATGTGACTTTGGTTGCCTTTTTGAAGTTTCATTATGTGTGCATGTTTGACCATGACAAACAATTTCCTTGAAATGCCTTCCATTACATGGAGCAGGATGGAAATGTACTGTATGTAGGATTTGATGTCTTTTCCCAGTGGGTTTGTCTTTTATTGTTAATTGCAATATTTTGTATGTTTATGGAGGCCAAAGCCTCCACACTTATCCTGTGGATAGCCATTGGTTTACATAATATTGTGTGTTTTTATGGGGGCCAAAACCTCTACGCTTATCAAGTGGATAGCCATTGGTTTACATAATATTGTGTGTGTTTTTGGAAGCCAAAACCTATCATTTTCCAAGATTTTCTTTTTTTCATATGTACCTCGTATATATTTTAATATCACTTTCCATCTACGGACTAAACATCTCCTGCAACCCGCCTTACCCAATGTGGTACGGATCCGCAATTTTTTATACTTAAGAATCAGAAACCCCATCAAAAGCTAGCCAGCTAACTAGCTACTAGCTAGTAGTCAGTTAGCCATTGCTAGGCTCATCTGCCACTCCTTGGGCTACCTATTATACCTATTTCGCCAATTGGACCGGACTACCAACGTAATTCTGCCCGAGGGGGATGTTTCAACTGGTTCCTCCGTTGCGGCGTCCCCTAAATGCCCACCCGCTAGCCTGCTAGCCGCAGCCCGCTAGCTGTCTAGAGCACATCGGACTGTTAGTTTAAGAGGCCCATCGGACAAATTCTTTGGCCACTATACCAATTTTGTCAATTGGCCTGGTTTACCACCCTGCTAATTCGTCTGCCGAGGTAACTGCACGAGGGGGCCACAACAGACTTTCATTCCATCGTGACGTCCCTCAAAGGCCCTTCTGCTAGCTTGCTATCCCCGGCCCGCTAGCTGCCTGAAGCCACTCACTGGACTCCTATGATCACTCGGCTACGCATGCCTCTTCCTAACGTCAATATACCTTGTCCATTGCTGTTTTGGTTAGTAAACCTTACCTCATTTCACTCTAGAGCCTCCTGGCCTGCTCAATACGCCTTAGTTAACACTTTAGTTCCACCTCCCACACATGCGGTGACATCACCTGGTTTAAATTGTATTTCTAGAGACCATATCTATTTCATTGTCACTATATGCACAGGTTTACCCCACTGTATTCACATCCTACCATACCCTTGTCTGTATATTATGCCTTGAATCTATTCCACCATGCACAGAAATCTACTCCTTTTACTCTCTGTTCTGAACGTACTAGACATCCAGTTCTATTACCCTTTAGCCGTACATTTATCCTACTCCTCCTCTGTTCCTCTGGTGATGTGGAGGTTAATCCAGGCCCTGCAGTAACTAGCTCCACTCCCATTCCCCAGGCGCTCTCATTAGTTGACTTCTGTAACCGTAAACGCCTTGGTTTCATGCATGTTAACATTAGAAGCCTCCTCCCTAAATTTGTTTTATTCACTGCCCTAGCACACTCAACCCGGATGTCCTAGCCGTGTCGGAATCCTGGCTTAGGAAGACCAACAAAAACTCTGAAATTTCCATCCCTAACTATAACATTTTCCGACAAGACAGAACTCCCAAAGGGGGCAGAGTTGCAATCTACTGCAGGGATAGCCTACAGAGTTCTGTCTTACTATCCAGGTCTGTGCCCAAACAATTTGAGCTTCCACTTTTAAAAATCCATCTCTCCAGAAACAAGTCTCTTACCATTACCGCTTTCTATAGACCACCTTCTGCCCCCAGCTGTGCCCTGGACACCATATGCAAATTGATTGCCCCCCATCTATCTTCAGAGCTCGTGCTGCTAGGTGACCTAAACTGGGACATGCTTAACACCCCGGCCATCCTACAATCTAAGCTTGATGCTCTCAATCTCACACAAACTATCAATGAACCCACCAGGTACAACCCCAAATCCATAAACAAGGTCACCCTCATAGATATCATCCTAACCAACCTGCCCTCCAAATACACATCTGCTGTCTTCAACCAGGATCTTAGCGATCACTGCCTCATTGCCTGCATCCGTAATGGGTCTGCGGTCAAGCGACCACCCCTCATCACTGTCAAACACTCACTAAATCACTTCAGCAAGCAGGCTTTTTCGAATCGATCTGGCCCGGGTATCCTGGAAGGATATTGACTTCATTCCGTCAGTAGAGGACGCCTGGTTGTTATTTAAAAGTGTTTTCCTCACCATCTTAAATAAGCATGCCCAGTTCAAAAAATTTAGAGCCAGGAACAGATATAGCCCTTGGTTCACTCCAGACCTGACTGCCATTGACCAGCACAAAAACATCCTGTGGCGTACTGCATTAGCATCGAATAGCCCCCACGATATGCAACTTTTCAGGGAAGTTAGGAACCAATATGCACAGGCAGTTAGGAAAGCAAAGGCTAGCTTTTTCAAACAGAAATTTGCATCCTGTAACACTAACTCCAAAAAGTTCTGGGACACTGTAACATCCATGGAGAATAAGAGAACCTCCTCCCAGCTGCCTACTGCACTGAGGCTAGGAAACATTGTCACCACTGATAAATCCGCAATAATTGAGAATTTCAATAAGCATTTTTTTACGGCTGGCCATGCTTTCCACCTGGCTACCCCTACCCCGGTCAACAGCCATGCACCCCTCACTGCAACATGCCCAAGCCTCCCCATTTCTCCATCACCCATATCCAGATAGCTGATGTTCTGAAAGAGCTGCAAAAACTGGATCCATACAAATAAGCCAGGCTCGACAATCTGGACCCTCTCTTCCTAAAAATATCCGCCGAAATTGTTGCAACCCCTATTACTAGCTTGTTCAACCTCTATTTCATATCGTCTGAGATCTCCAAAGATTGGATAGCTGCCACGGTCATCCCACTCTTTAAAGGGGGAGACACTCTAGACCCAAACTGCTACAGACCTATATTTATCCTACCCTGCCTTTCTAAGGTCTTTGAAAGCCAAGTTAACAAACAGATCACCCAACATTTCGAATCCCACCGTACCCTCTCCACTATGCAATCTGGTTTCCGAGCTGGTCATGGGTGCACCTCAGCCACGCTCAAGGTCCTAAACGATATCATAACCGCCGTCGATAAGAGACATTATTGTGCAGGCGTCTTCATTGACCTGGCCAAGGCTTTCGACTCTGTCAATCACCATAATCTTATCGGAAAACTCAACAGCCTTGGTTTCTCAAATGACTGCCTCGCCTGGTTTACCAACTACTTATCTGACAGAGTTCAGTGTGTGAAATCGGAGGGCCTGTTGTCCGGACCTCTGTCAGTCTCTATGGGGTGCCACAGGGTTCAATCCTCGAGCCGACTCTTTTCTCTGTACACGTCAATGATGTTGCTCTTGCTGCTAGTCCACCTCTACGTAGACGACACCATTCTGTATACTTCTGGCCCTTCTTTGAACATTGTGTTAACTAACCTCCAGACGAACGTCAACGCCATACAACTCTCCTTTCATGGCCTCCAAGTACTCTTCAATGAAAGCAAAACTAAGTGCATGCTCTTCAACCAATCGCTGCTCACACCTACAGTGCCTTGCGAAAGTATTCGGCCCCCTTGAACTTTGCGACCTTTTGCCACATTTCAGGCTTCAAACATAAAGATATAAAACTGTATTTTTTTGTGAAGAATCAACAACAAGTGGGACACAATCATGAAGTGGAACGACATTTATTGGATATTTCAAACTTTTTTAACAAATCAAAAACTGAAAAATTGGGCGTGCAAAATTATTCAGCCCCCTTAAGTTAATACTTTGTAGCGCCACCTTTTGCTGCGATTACAGCTGTAAGTCGCTTGGGCTATGTCTCTATCAGTTTTGCACATCGAGAGACTGAAATTTTTTCCCATTCCTCCTTGCAAAACAGCTCGAGCTCAGTGAGGTTGGATGGAGAGCATTTGTGAACAGCAGTTTTCAGTTCTTTCCACAGATTCTCGATTGGATTCAGGTCTGGACTTTGACTTGGCCATTCTAACACCTGGATATGTTTATTTTTGAACCATTCCATTGTAGATTTTGCTTTATGTTTTGGATCATTGTCTTGTTGGAAGACAAATCTCCGTCCCAGTCTCAGGTCTTTTGCAGACTCCATCAGGTTTTCTTCCAGAATGGTCCTGTATTTGGCTCCATCCATCTTCCCATCAATTTTAACCATCTTCCCTGTCCCTGCTGAAGAAAAGCAGGCCCAAACCATGATGCTGCCACCACCATGTTTGACAGTGGGAATGGTGTGTTCAGGGTGATGAGCTGTGTTGCTTTTACGCCAAACCAACCAATCGCTGCTCACACCTACAGTGCCTTGCGAAAGTATTCGGCCCCCTTGAACTTTGCGACCTTTTGCCACATTTCAGGCTTCAAACATAAAGATATAAAACTGTATTTTTTTGTGAAGAATCAACAACAAGTGGGACACAATCATGAAGTGGAACGACATTTATTGGATATTTCAAACTTTTTTGTTGCCAAAAAGTTCAATTTTGGTTTCATCTGACCAGAGCACCTTCTTCTACATGTTTGGTGTGTCTCCCAGGTGGCTTATGCAAACTTTAAACGACACTTTTTATGGATATCTTTAAGAAATGGCTTTCTTCTTGCCACTCTTCCATAAAGGCCAGATTTGTGCAATATACGACTGATTGTTGTCCTATGGACAGAGTCTTCCACCTCAGCTGTAGATCTCTGCAGTTCATCCAGAGTGATCATGGGCCTCTTGGCTGCATCTCTGATCGGTCTTCTCCTTGTATGAGCTGAAAGTTTAGAGGGACGGCCAGGTCTTGGTAGATTTGCAGTGGTCTGATACTCCTTCCATTTCAATATTATCGCTTGCACAGTGCTCCTTGGGATGTTTAAAGCTTGGGAAATATTTTTGTATCCAAATCCGGCTTTAAACTTCTTCACAACAGTATCTCGGACCTGCCTGGTGTGTTCCTTGTTCTTCATGATGCTCTCTGCGCTTTTAACGGACCTCTGAGACTATCACAGTGCAGGTGCATTTATACGGAGACTTGATTACACACAGGTGGATTGTATTTATCATCATTAGTCATTTAGGTCAACATTGGATCATTCAGAGATCCTCACTGAACTTCTGGAGAGAGTTTGCTGCACTGAAAGTAAAGGGGCTGAATAATTTTGCACGCCCAATTTTTCAGTTTTTGATTTGTTAAAAAAGTTTGAAATATCCAATAAATGTCGTTCCACTTCATGATTGTGTCCCACTTGTTGTTGATTCTTCACAAAAAAATACAGTTTTATATCTTTATGTTTGAAGCCTGAAATGTGGCAAAAGGTCGCAAAGTTCAAGGGGGCCGAATACTTTCGCAAGGCACTGTATATTGCACTGGTCATCCCCGAAGTCAACACTTCCTTTGGCCGCTTTTCCTTGCAGTTCTCTGCTGCCAATGTCTGGAACGAATTGCAAAAATCTCTGAAGCTGGAGACTTTTACCTCCTTCACTAGCTTACAGTGTCCCAGAACTTTTTAGAGTTTGTACTACAGGATGCAAATTTCTGATTGAAAAAGCTAGCCTTTGCTTTCCTAACTGCCTGTGTATATTGGTTCCTAACTTCCCTGAAAAGTTGCATATCACCACTCCAATCAAGTTGTAGAAACATCTCAAGGATGATGAAAGAAACAGGATGCACCTGAGCTCAATTTCGAGTCTCAAAGCAAAAGGTTTGAATACTTATGTAAATAAGGTATTTCTGTTTTTTATTTTTTTTATCATACATTTGTTTTCCCTTTGTCATTATAGGATATTGTGTGTAGATTTCTGAGGATTTTATTTATTTAATCCATTTTAGAATAAGGCTGTAACGTAGGCACTGTATAGTGTAGTATTACCAAGGTTTATGTATTGTTTCCTGGCCTTGCCAGTTTCAATTCCATCCAACTTTAAAAAAAAAAAATGGCCTACTTTCCAATTTTATTTGGAATGGAAAGACCTCAAGAGTCATAGTGACTGCTTTGCACCTAACATATAAAGCTGGATGTCTTGGACTACCTCATAATAAGATGTATTATTGGGCTGCACAACTGCGTTCAATTAAACAATGGACAGCAAACTATCAAGTATTGAAGCCATAATTGTAATACCTTATAATTTATAATATATTCACTAAATGTGCTCATAAACAAAAACTGTCTTGTCATATTTGTTGCATAACGGTATTTTGGTCTTATTATTTATTTATTTTTGCTTTGTTGTTGATTTTTCAGAGCTAAACCTTCCAGGGTACGAAACTTCTTACTCTCTTAACCTATATTTTTTACTTATTTTTTTTATAGATACATTTTGTATGAGTGGGAAGGGAAGTAGGGAGGGTGTGGGAAAGGGATATTTATTGACATTGTATGAAATTTAAATATGCTTGATTGAATACTATGGAGAAAAAAAGGTTAACACTTTTCATTATTCCATAGTGTATCATTATTGATTATTGGATTGTGGCTCTATCCCTTTCATATTTGCAATATTTGAATGTTTAGTCTATAATGTTGCTTGATCCGCTATTAGCTGGACAAAAGTATGCTACATGAAAAGTGCAATACTGTTAATATGTTAATACCGTGTGTTAGTGCGGGTTTTCAGTAAATTTATGTAAATCACAAAGCTCATCTTCATTTCAAGAAAATTGTCAGCAACAAAAGAGTGATTAAACTTGTATACCATGTAGAGCCTTTATTGGGGTATTCTCCTTCATAAACACAATATAATGACTAACATTTCACCTCAATTTCAATATTTCCCTCTGATCCCAAAATAGATCATCATGTTCATATTCAGACAACCGTAAATGGTTTCAAAACTCCTTTAAGAAATTGGTGGATAAATAAGAAAGAATAGGCCTCCCAGGTGGCGCAGTGGTTAAGGGCGCTGTACTGCAGCGCCAGCTGTGCCACCAGAGACTCTGGGTTCGTGCCCAGGCTCTGTCGTAACTGGCCGCGACCGGGAGGTCTGTGGTGCGACGCACAATTGGCCTAGCGTCGTCCGGGTTAGGGAGGGTTTGGCGGTAGGGAAATCAGCGACTCTTGTGGCGGGCTGGGCGCAGTGCGCGCTAACCAAGGTTGCCAGGTGCACGGTGTTTCCTCTGACACATTGGTGCGGCTGGCTTCCGGGTTGGATGTGTTAAGAAGCAGTGCGGCTTGGTTGGGTTGTGTATCGGAGGACGCATGACTTTCAACCTTCGTCTCTCCTGAGCCCGTACGGGAGTTATAACGATGAGACAAGATAGTAGCTACTAAACAATTGGATACCACGAAATTGGGGAGAAAACGGGGTCAAATTAAAAAAGAGAAATAAGAAAGAATCGAGTGAAATATGACTATGCCAGACAGACTTCCTCTGTAATTGCACAGTAAGCGTTTCTAATAATCAAAACTGAACACTGAATAACTGAATAACAAAGAAACAACCGAAACAGTTCTGTCTGGTGCAAACACACAAAGACTGAAACAACAAACACAGTCGAAAACAGGCTACCTAAATATGGTTCTCAATCAGGGACAACGATTGACAGCTGCCTCTGATTGAGAACCATACCAGGCCAAACACAGAAATAGAAAATCACAGACAAACTAACATAGACAACCCACCCAACTCACGCCCTGACCATACTAAAAACAAAGGAACTATGGTCAGAACGTGACAAGTTTTTTAAAAAATAACTTTTTTAAACTAACATTAACATATTCATTATTAGAAAAGGTGTAGCATCACCAAAATCTTAAACAATAACTGGAATTTCTTTGTAATCCACCTATAATTCAGTAAAAACACAATTATACGAATCTGCAATGTTCTCTAAGAGGTTGTTATTTGGACATCCATAGACATCAATTCCTGGCAATGAAACCATGGCCATCTGCCCGCTCTTGAAATGATTTATCCCACTGCAGTAAAAGGTTAAGAAGAGCACATTACGGCTCAAATTAACTGCTTTAAGTTTAAACATACATTTCAAATGGATTTTAAGAATTAGCTAATTGTCTATCACGGATTCTCCTTGAGTGATACAACAAAGATAGAGTAAATGTAATTATTCTGGACATGTTATTTCTATAGAACTACAGTATTAATGTATTGATATAATTCTCACATTAAAATGGACCCTCAAGGTATTGGAACGTAATAGAATCGAATGTATGTAAATGTATTTCAACTTTTTTTATTTGCAGTTTACTTTGTTTTAATGTTTTATGTAGTCACAAAATGGCTTCCTTAAAAGCAGTGGCTTAATTCCATGATAAGACTAGTTAACCATCATACATCTGACATCTTCTGTGAGATAGCTGACTTCTGCGTCATCTAGCTACCAGGGAGATTTTTTCCAAATGTGTCATCTATGCATCCCTGTTTTTGCTTTCTCAAATGAGTGATTATCTGTATTCTACCTTCAATCCCCTTTTGCCATCCAACAATAATAGACAAGAAAGCCACTTATTTCCTTAAGATAATACTTTAGATAATATAATACAGTTCTGAAGTGTTAGTCTTACCTTGTTAACAAGTCTTACAATGTTAACAGTAATTCCACTGCAGTCTATTCTACACCATTTTAAGAGACAGGCAAACATAATCAAGTGGCCGACATGGGACAAGAGGAAAATGTAATCTATCCACAAACTTCTGATCATTACGAGTTACATTATTAATAAACATACAGTATCAGTCAAAAGTTTAGCATACTCCTTCAAGACTGTTGGAAAAGCATTCCAGGTGAAGCTGGTTGACAGAATGCCAAGAGTGTGAAAAGCTGTCATCAAGGCAAAGGGTGGCTACTTTGAATAATCTCAAATATAAAGTACATTTTGATTAACACTCAAATAAACATGTTTAGACACGTTAATAAAAAGTTATGGTTAAAATTGTGAGAGTCATTCGTGCTTGCCTATTTAAGCTTGGTAGAATAATACTATAGTTGCACTTAAAATGGTCATAAGACCAACTGTTATTCCGTCATGCAACCTTGCAAGGGTTTCGCTGTTGAGGAACATTCTCACTTTTGTGTAGGATGCATTGGTGCAATTATATATTTATCCCAGGAATTAAGGCATCAATATCAAGATCTGCCATGCAACATGCTCAAAATAACGATGACCTCGTACCTATCCACATGTGGTGACAATGAGGTCATGCAACAGTGTGCAAAGAATGGGGTCGAAAAGGTCAGTGTGCAAAATCCAGACATGAAAGATTGCTACAAAAGAAACAAAGTGTGGTAGATCAAAAACATCAACACAGGAGAGAGAGTAAGTTTTCCATGCAATTTGTTTAGCTTTTTTGGATACATTAATTCTGGTGTATGATTTAGCATAGGTAGTTAGCTAACGTTTGCTAGCCAAGATTATTGATATACTAACAAGATACATGTCTCTCCGCCCCAACAATGGGAGTCATTGTCCACAAAGCTGCATGGTGGGCAGTCGGTGGTATATTAGTGTGTTTATTTTCACACTTGGATGGCGCTTTCAGAAGCGAACTATTAGATTGTCAGAATGGGTAGCTTACTTTGTAGATACACAATAATTACAAGGAAGTACCCCTCCAGATACACATCATTTTAACTCTCTAAATCCTGTGTAACACCTAGTAATTACATTGTACATTTGCATATATTACATCTACTTCGTGGGGTACATGTGTATTTATTCTCTCACTTGTATGGCAAGGATGTTCAGGTTGTCATAATGGGCAACATACACATTCATTCTAAGTAATTTTTCTATTATAATCTGGGATGACACCCGTATGGTAGACCACAGTAAGTGAGGTTGACCTATGTCTGTTTTTGTAAACTCAACCAAGATAACCCAGATGGTACACTTTTTGGGGGCAACTGCTAGCAACAACATTGAGTGGAGATTTTGAAGTGTGCACATTCAAAGGTAGGTAATTAGAGCATATTGAGCCTCCATTCTGTGTAATCTTTGACACCCAGTGCATCTGTCCACAAAAGATTACAACCTTGTGACAGTTATTACTGAATCAGATGCAACTGAGAAGAAACTAAACACTAAATTGGTGATTTTAATGGAAACTTGACCATTTGTAACAAGCATGGTAGCAAGCATTTGTTGTTACACTTCTGTAATTACAGAATGCAATTACAAACATTTACATGTTGATATACTAATATCAATATGAGTTATTACGATTCACTACAATATTCATTACCGTGTAATTACACATTTAATTACACGGTAATAAGGACCCTTTAAAAATAAGTGTTACCCAATATTGCCCCCTTTAGATTTTATATTGTAATTACATTCAGTAATGCACTTTCTCTTAAGCACTCTGAATGTTTTCTTAATCAATACATACAAACCTCAAAGTTTGTTTTATAACTACTTGTAGAAGAACTCTAGAACCACACACCTATTTCTGAATGACCTCCAAGCTCTCTTAGGCAAGAGTTTTTGAGAAATGAATACACTGAGAGTGCCGCTACACTCCTTCACACCCCCACTCAGTTAAGATCCTCACTTAGATCCTGATGGTGTAAGCCTGTTCCACTACCTACTTCTCTACTTGACTCATCACTCTGAGCCCTAGAAGTAGTGAACATGGATTATAGGGTTATGTCAGTGTACATGGATTGTAGGGTTAGGGTACATGATGAAGATAATCATTGGTTAGGGCCAGTGTACATGAATTTCACACACAGGGAAAAGGACCCCATCTACTGGACGCAGGCCTTATTGCGACTTCAATAAGGCCTGTGGACAGATTGTTCTGTTGGCATGGTTTGCCACTTTCTTCCACTAACAGTCAATTCATTATTAATTGACTATAAGTGGAAGAAAAAGGCAAACCTACTGATTCCCAAACATTTGGTTTTCAGAAATGAACTTCAACATTCCTGAAACTTTGAAAAGAAACATGATTGGGACTGAGGCCAGAATTGAATCACATCAGTGGTAACCTGCATTAGCAAAACAAACACGTAGCTTTTCATTGCTTTTGTTTAGGGGTGTCGGAGGTCAAATCCACAATTGGATGCACCAAGTCATGTTAGTAGAAATATCATTCAGCCGCATTACAAGTTCGAACACTCGAATGTGTGAGGTAATCTACACCTCGAATAGGCTGATATAAATCAAAATTATTGAGCTTATTTATTTTAAATTTGAGTGTCATTATTTCTATATCGCCTACACTTTCTTGCTCTGAACTTCTAATGCGGGTTTGATATAGGGATGGTTTTAGTGGCAGCCGCTCATGGATTTGACAGCTCTAACGCAGTTACACCTCTGACACCACCTAAACAAAAGCAATGAAAAAGCTATATGTTTTTGAGCAAAAACAAGTTGCCGGTGACCTATGTGAGAATGCTGTAAATTGACTACAGCTCAGCGTTCAACACCATTGTACCCACAAAGTTTATCACTAAGCTAAGGACCCCGGGACCAAACACCTCCCTCTGCAACTGGATCTTGAACTTCCTGATGGGCTGCCCCCAGGTTGTAAGAGTAGGAAACAACACATCTGCCACGCTGATCCTCAACACTGGGGCCCCTCAGGGTGCGTGCTTTGTCTCCTCTCTTGTACTCCCTGTTCACCCACAACTGCGTGGCCAAGCATGTCTCCAACACAATCATTAAGTTTGCTGACGACACAACTGTGGTAGGCCTGATCATCTACAACAATGCGACAGCCTATATGGAGGAGGTGTGAGCCCTGGCAGTGTGGTGCCAGGACGACAACCTTTCCTTTCAATGTGAGCAAGACAAAGGAGCTGATTGTGGACTATAGGAAAAGGAGGGTCAAACAGGCCACCATTAAGATCGACTGGGCTGAAGTGGAGCGGGTCGAGAATTTCAAGTTCCTTGGTGTCCACATCACCAATGAACTATCATGGTCTAAACACACCAAGACAGTTGTGAAGAGGACACGACAACACCTTTTCCCTCTCATGAGACTGAAAAGATTTGGCATAGGTCCCCAGATCCTCAAAAAGTTCTACAGCTGCACCATCGAGAGCATCCTGACCGGTTGCATGCCCGCCCTGTATGGCAACTGCTCGGCATCTGACCGTAAGGTGCTACATAGGGTAGTGCCTACAGCCTAGTACATTACTGTGGCAAAGCTAGGCAGTCAGGAAGGCCCAAAAAATTGTCAAAGACTACAGTTATCCAATTCATAGACTGTTCTCTCTGCTACCGCATGGCAAGCTGTACCGGAGCGCCAAGTCTAGTTCCAAAAGGCTTCTTAACAGCTTCTTACACCAAGCCTTAAGACTGCTGAACAATTAATGAAATGGCTACCCGGACTATTTACATTGACCCCCCCTCCTTTGGTTTTACACTGATGCTACCCGCTGCTTATTATCTATGCATGGTCACTTTACCTCTACCAACATGAACAAATTAGCTCAATTAACCTGTACCCCCGCACATTGACTTGGTACCGGTACCCCCTGTATATATTTTTGTTATTATTATGTAATTTTCTTGTGTTACTTTATTTTGTTTACTTTAGTTTATTTAGTAAATATTTGCTTAACTCTATTTCTTGAACTGCATTGTTGGTTAAGGGTTTCACAGTAAGGTGAAAATGAGATTAAAATGAGATTTGATTTGATCAAATTGAACTCTGGCCTGTATCAGGTAGGCCTAAGGAACCTGTGTATTGAACTACTGCAGTGCCTTCAGAAAGTATTTATATCCCTTGACTTATTCCCCATTTGTTTTTGCGTTAGAGCTTGAATTCAAAATTGATTAAATATTTTATTTTTTCACCCAGCTACACACAAAACCCCATAATGAAAAAACGAAAACAAGTTTTAAGAAATTTTTGCACATTTATAGAAATTGAAATACAGTAATGTCTCATTTCCATAAGTTTTCACACCCCTGAGTCAATACTTTGTAGAAACACATTTGGCAGCGATTACAGCTGTGAGTCTTTCTGGGTAAGTCTGTAAGAGCTTTCCACACCTGGATTGTGCAACATTTGCCTATTATTCTTTTCAAAATTCTTCAAGCTCTGTCAAATTGGTTGTTGATCTTGGCTGGACAACCATTTTCAGTTCTTGTCATAGATTTTCAAGTAGATTTCAGTCAAAACTGTAACTCAGCCACTCAAGAACATTCACTGTCTTCTTGGTACATTAAGCAACTCCAGTGTATATTTGGGCTTGTGTTTTAGGTTATTGTCCTGCTGAAATGTGAATTTGTCTTCCAGTTACTGGTGGAAAGCAGACTAAACAAGGTTTTTGTCTAGGATTTTGCCCGTGCATTCCATTTATTTATTGGCCTGAAAAATTCCCCACTCCTTAACGATTACAGGCATACCCATAACATGATGCAGCCACCACTACCCTTGAAAATATTCAGGACAAAAAGTTAATTGCTTTGCCACATTTTATAAAAGTATTACTACCTTAGTGCGTTGTTGGAAACAGGATTCATGTTTTGGTATATTTTTATTCTGTACAGGCTTCCTTCTTTTAACTCTGTCAATTAGGTTAGTATTGTGGAGAAACTACAGTACAATGTTGTTGATCCATCCTCAGTTTTCTCCTATCACAGCCATTAAACTCTGTAACTGTTAGTCACCATTGGCCTTATGGTGATCCCTGAGTGGTTTCCTTCCTTTCCGGCAACTGAGTTAGAAAGGATGCCTGTATCTATACACCATCCAAAGTGTAATGTTTGTTTCTTTATAGTTTTTTTGGGGGGGGGGGGGGGAGGGGGGGGTATTAAAAAATACAATCTACCTGCAGTGAAGCTGCTCAACATTTACGTTACAATCAGTCATCTAACAGACTCCCATCCCATCCCACAGAAGCAACCAGGGTCAACGCCCTGCTTAAGGCCACGTCGACAGATCTCCCACAGGGCCAAAAACGGGGATCCGAACCAGCGACATATCAGCCACTGGCCCAAGCTCCCAACCCGCCAGGTCACCAGCCCTCCAAGATCCCCCCCAACAACCAACAAAATTAACAAAAGACAAAAAAGACAAAGAGAAAGGAAAACAGAAAACAATGCAAAAAACAAATTATATCAAGGACAACAAAAATCATAATAGCAAGGTCCACTAAATACATTTGAGTGCATGTATGGTGCATGTAAGAGTAATTAATAACTTCACCATGCTTAAAACCTCTTGGGGTTAGGGGGAAGAATTTTCAATGTTGGATAAATAGCGTGCCCAATTTCAACTTCCTGCTACTCATGCCAAGAATATAAGATATACATATTATTTATATATTTGGATAGAAAATACTATGAAGTTTCTAAAACTGTTTGAGTCATGTCTGTGAGTATAACAGAACTTATGTAGCAAGCAAAACCCAGAGGACTAACTGTTCAGATTTTTTATTTTCCTCTCTCTGTTCCCTGAGTTGTCATTGCCCAGGGATATGTTTTCAGTTCCTACCGCTTCCACTGGATGTCACCAGTCTTTGGAATTTGGTTGAGGTTATTCCTTTGTGCAATGAAGAAGTAGGCCAACTAGGAACTGGGTACACTGTTGAGAGTTGCGCAAGACGTAAAACGTATCGCTGGTTTGTTTTCATTCCTGTATTGAACACAGAAAGACCCGTCTACAATTTGATAGATTATTAACGTTTAAAAATACCAACCTAAAGTTGTATTACAAAAGTAGTTTGAAATATTTTGGCAAAGTTTATAGGCAACTTTTGAAAGATTTTGTAGTGACGTTGTGTTTTTTGTAAGCTGTTTTTTCTGGATCAAACGCGCTTTATAAATGGAACATTTGGATATATATGGACAGAATTAATCTAACAAAATGACCAATTGTGATGTTTATGGGACATATTGAAGTGCCAACAAAAGAAGCTTGTCACAGGTAAGGCATGTTTTATATTTTATTTCAGCGTTTTGTGTAGCGCCTGCAGGGTTGAAATATGCTAAAGGAATAATCCAATGACTGCTTTTTATTTTGGCCCATCTACAAATAGATGGGTGCCCTTCTTTGGATGGCAATGGTTAACCTCCCTGAGGGACCTTATAGATAATTATATGTGTGGGGTACAGAGATGAGGAAGTCATTCAAAAATCATGTCAAACAATGTTATTGCAGTCAGAGTGAGTCCATGCAACTTATTATGTGACTTGTTAAGCACATTTTTACTCCTGAACTTATTTGGACTTTCAAAAAACATAATTCCACTTTGACAAAAATCTCAATGTAATAAATTAAAAATGTGTGCTGTAACACAACAAAAGTCAAGGGTTGTGGATACTTTCTGAAGGCACTGTATCTGTGTAGTCGCTACAACCCTAATCTAGCACATCTGATTCTAATATAGCTGGTTGATAAACTGAATCAGGTTAGTGACAACTGGGGTAAGATTGAAAACCTACAGGAGGGTAGCACTCCTGGATCAGATTTGGATAGCTCTGATGTAGTGTATTGTATAAAAGGAGACAGACAATAGAGAGACAACCAGAAATTAAGAGCCCATTACAAGCGGGAAATTTTATTATGGGATAACAGCACATAAAGCACATCTAAAATCGATGTGTCCAATGCACTTTTAATAAAGGTAATATTAAAGGTACAGTTTCTAAGTACAATATAACAACATTCATATTAGAATGGAAAGTATTTAAAAGACAACATTGCATTTCTTATTTTTCTTTACACCTGTATGTACAAAATGAATCAAAATACTTATTTCCATATTTAAGAATCAGACAAGAAGGAGCAAAACTACTTTTGTGAATAGACTACCTGCTAAAGAGAGCTCAAAAGAGCTGGATAAAAAGGTACATGATCATCTGTTCCCATCGTAAGTAGCAAACATGTGACTTAAAAATTTGTGACAACCACATACCGGTTTCTGCTTTCTACAGTTCATACTGCTTTCACAAGGAGAAATATCCCACCCACACTCGACCCATCATGAAGTTACCCCAACCCCTTGAGCTTACATTAAACACAGAACATTAAAGAAATTCAGATGTGTTGTATGCATCTTTTGCATACACATATGAATATTTGAAATACAATGCATTAGTCAATTATCTGTTCTCAATAAAGAAATCAGCATTTTATGATCACAAAACAAAGTGAAAAACATCAACGTGGATTGTCCATTCTTTTGTCAAATCCAGAACCTGGATCAGCAGGTCATCTTTTATGCAATATTGTCAGCCAGAATGTACTTCATCAATTTGACCATTTTACATTACTACATCCTTCCCAGTTATGCTACTCAGACGAGAGGGAGAAAACGTATTTATGTCATCCGAATATCTAACATGGTGCCTTAAATAAACAAGAAAATGTGAACTTTATAAAGACAGAATATGAGAAATGTAGTAACACATAGGTGACAGAGTTAACCTACGTGCAAATACATTGTCAGCTGAGTACATGTTCGGAAAACAAAAACAATAACATTGAAAACCATTTATGCATCCTGTAACACTGAGAGGCACTCAGTGTAGTACATTGTGTATTATTGCAAGCACATTCTGGCTGATATTTGCTACTGAGTGAAAAGAAAAAAAAGGTTACAAAAAAATATCTAACCTCTAAACGGTGATCTTTTTCATGTACATTTTTTCTAATAACACAATGGTGGTGCCAAAGGTCTAAACTGGTCTAAAAGAAAAACACTGTTTCAGGGCAGACTAACTTTGAAATAAGGAAGCCAGAAAATGGCTGTTTTAAATGGACAATAGCACAGTACTTTCCTATGTAAAGTAAAGTACTACACAGCTTAAAGAGGTAAATACTCCGCATTTGCAAATATGACCAGCTACAGCCTCAGAAAGTGGTTTTTTACAATCAGAACAAAGAAAAACAATACTGCTGTTTTAGACTTTTTTTTCAGAAATCAGAAGAGCAACCCTTAAATAACCTGTTCATTAGTAGATACTGGTTTTGATAATAATTTAAGTGAGAAGGAAATAAGAGCCTTACCCCAGGACTAGCACACTGATACAGGTACTGTACTGGCTGGGTTTTGAAGTAAATTTACCACTATCATCATCATTATCATTACCATGATTATTTATTGTCCTAATATCAATAATGCACCAATACTTAATGAAATTAATGGACTAATAGGGTGGCCAAGTCTAGGAATCAAGACTTTGTCCACAAAAGGAACTTACCTAGCACCACACATCAAGATAACACAAAATAAATGTTGGCACACCCTACCACTATCAATCTAATCCTAAAGGAGAGAAGGATATTAAAATCAGAGATATTGTACAGCATGGTGTATTTGCTAAACATATACATATTTGTAGGCCTTAGTAGCAGTATTTTCTCCTTACCTATACAGACAGAAGTTACAAAGTTACCTTTATACATGTGATCAATAATAACATTAAATATTGTGGATTAAAAGTTGAGGATGAGGGAGAGAGAGAAATGAAGATATATAGTTTACAGGTCATGAGGTTTTATCCTCCACCTGGGAACAGAACCAATCAAATATACTGACTAAACAATATAACAACCAGAACCAAATAACACAAATTAAAACAAAAACAAAAGTGAAAAATAAGAAGTGTATTTACATGCAGATGTCCAAAGCCTATGCACAAAATTAAAATAATGCACCACATATTATTGCTTGACATTCGATTATGGCTAGAAGTTTTTTTTCTCTCAATTTTCCATTTTTACTATATTCTAAAATGTTTTTTTTTAATTTTTTAAAATCTTAAAACTGTATTAGCTGTGCTTTGGAAAATGAGAGTATTGTTAAAATGCAATTCAACTGACTGATAGATCTGGGTAACTCTTCAATACAGCACAGTTGTAAGCATGACATCACACATACCTTTACAATCTATATACCTATGGCAAATAAATAGGAGTCCCATGATTCCTAGGCAGTCAAATCATCTCAAGATAACATGTATGACATGCAGGATGGTGTGTTGTTCCTTGTCAACTTGTCTCTTTTTCTACCAATTACTCTGCACTGAACACGTCATGAGACTGAGTGGTTAGTCATTTGCTCCAGTGCGCTTTGAAGGACTATAAATTGTAAAGAGGTATTATGTCATGCTTATAACACTTAAACCCTATACGGGATGGAACAAATCTCTGTGTTACCGAATCCAGGGAAAGACCTACCAGACTCCTCATTCACATAACCCTTTCCCTCTTAGTTTATTAAAGCCTTGTCTGGGGTTTATCTTATGCACACAAACACACACACACACGCACACTATTGCTTGTTTACACGAGTGACACAGAGACAGAAGGACCATAAGGTGTTATTCACATTGATATACTAGCAGACTCAGCAGCAATCCTTTGCTACATATGTCTAAAATGAAAGCATGCAGGATGATGTGTCCCTCCACGCCATGTGGGTGCAGAGATGTTTGTTGAAACTGACAGACACAATGCCTCTGATCATTTCCCATTGTCAAATCAATATTGCTATCAAACTGTACACAAAGACTAAAAGGAGGACATAACAACACAGTGAACAGACCTATAATTTAGGACCAGTTTGATAGACATAGAGACAGAGAAGGACATCTGTGTTTCAGGAAATGGGATTCCACTCCAGTGGCTACCTGGCAGAAACCTATCATAGTTACTTACACACAGCTACCAAATAGTTCTTGGCTGAGAATATGCTAGGGGGCAAGCGTAGAAAAAGTAAAGATTTGACTGACTTAGTGAAAAGAAGGTACAGTACTGCATGTCCAATGTGCAAAAAAAAGTTAACCTGCCTCCTATAATAAATCAAGAGCTGTCAAAGAGTATGAGAAGCTCATAAATTAATGAAATAGCAAAGCATATGCTACGCATACATTATGTCCAGAGGAAAGAGACCTGCTTCCCCGGTCTGTCTGTATGTTACCTCCCTGAGCATCCATGTCTCTCTCACTGGGCCACAGGGCAGGCCCGCTATCACCTGGATTGTCAATCACTGTTTGAGACAGACTGGGTTTCACTGGTTGGGAGTAGTGGTTACTGGTGGTCACCCAGGCCCTTATTTAAGCACAGCATTAATACAGCCGAAAGAAGAGATATTTTATATTGCGTAAGTATATTTGGTTTATCTAAACACAGAGGGTAATCATAATAATAAATTTGTGACAATGGCCCTGGTGACATTGGAGTCCACATGAAGAACGTTATCATTGGAATTGTATCTAACATAAATATAGTGTAGATAAAATAATAACTATTCTGTATGGCCAATGGGAAAACTGGCTGTAAACATGGAAAAAATAAAGTTTGTTTTTGTTATGAGCTTGACTTCTAGTTCTGGTGCTTAGCCAAACAGCCCCTTAAGTACTTTACATCAGCAATGGAAAATACTACTCAGTAATGAATTTCACATGTTCTTCTTAACCACTTAATATTGAACATCCCTGAACAAACATAAACTAAACCTAATGAGGACCAACAACAAAAGAGATCAAATTTCAAACAGAAAGTGTAAAATAACTCTTCCCTGAGGGGTGACAGCACAAGATTCTCTGTCTTGTACAAATTTCACGGCAGAGGAATGATCGTGTGCAAAAAAAATAAAACAACACTATGGTGAGGGTTGTGTCTAAACTGCACCCATGCTGTTATGGGTTATCTAAAGGGATATCAGGATTAAATGGGAATTCTCTACAAGCCACCACTGAGTTTTCTGGAATGTCAGAACAATTAATTCTATATTATGGGCATGTAAACGGCAAAGCAGGAGCAACAACTACTTACTATATGGCACATCCAGAGGGTTTTCTACCGCTTCTCTACCACACCGACAAGACACACGCAACAAAACCACAACAACAAAGCATTCTGAAAATAGCACTTGTTCTACCATTGTCATGAATCTCTACTAGTCATACAAACAGCTTCTCTAATTATTGCAGGAATATAGTAAGTGCTACCTGACTTCTCTTTCTCCCCCCCTCTCTTTCATGAGTTTATTTCACTCTACATGTTACAAAAATAGAAGCTTTACTACCAGACAAGGCTTTCAATATTACATCTCCTTCTTCCCCCTTTTCTGTCCCATAACAAATGGCATAGCTTGGCTGAGGCCTTTGGGGAAGAGGCAGTCACAGTCACTCCTCCACACTGATAACACAAACACACTAGCATGTAAGGGTAAACAGAAGGATCAACAGATGGTCTGAGGCCTGTGTGGACCACTCTCTAATTGGCATTGTACTGTATTTCAAAAGTTCTCTATCACATGGCCTTCTGTGTCTCTACTTTCCACTAGATGGAGACGTTGGATTGAGCAGGAAACATCTTCAGCATCAGCAATTCAGCCCAGGTTTATTTTTCATGTGTGCTTTTGTTTGAGAGTGCAGATGCATGTGTGTCGGCGGTATTAAACTAATAGGTGATGGAGTGAATGTGACTTGCCTGCCTCTCCAGAACATACCATCCTAGCAATCTCACAGCCAAACCCAAACTAGCCAAAACAAACCCCCACCCAGAACAGCATTGTCTGCAGCTCTAAGGACTAGCCTCTGTGACCATGGTTCAACTGGTATTTCTTGTGCACATGCAACACATCACTAGGTAATATACAAGTCTTAAATTAAAGAAAGGTGCAAATAAAAGTGCCTTATCAATTCAACAATTAAGAATTGTCTAACTACTAATATCATACATTTTATTTAAAATAGAATCTATAAACATTACTTTTTTTCTGTATAGTAAGTACTTATACGTATACCCTGTAGTACATTATAAAACAGGTGGAATGGACCCTTATTGTTGTGGCGGTGCCCTATGTTTCTCCAGGGTATCTGTCCACACAAGGATTAATAGCAGATGGCCTTACATGATTTCACTAAGCAACCATGGTGGATGGAGTCTTTGACAGCTAAAATCATTGTGTTTTGACTAGAATTACCAGAATTCTACTTTTCTTTTTAGATGATTGTCCATAGAGAGGTGCCGTTTACATTGCCTCACACTGAAGGAGCCTCTCTCAAAGTCGCTGCGAGTTCTCATTCTAAAAACTGCATTCCAAACATACAACTAAACACAAGAGAACAGGGGCTGAACTTGACCAGGACATGCACATTAGCAGCAATGAATTTCCATTTGTGATTCTCACAGAAGCTTTACCAAGGATTAATGGAGGATAAACATGCCCTGGCAGCTATCTTCGTTGGTGTATATGATACAGTTTAGATTGAAACTGTATTCCAATGCAATAAGAGATGGGACATTGAAGCTCCAGAGGAGAAGTGGAGAGCCAGATCGTTGGATGCTGAGGAGAATTTTAAGTTAGGCATCTGCACAGACATATTCACTAATTTTCTCCATACAGTAAATTATCTTTTGTGGAAACAAGTCCAAACAATGACTGCTAAACAGTGTGAGACATCCTGGGAACATGCTGGAATGATGTGCATGAGAGGGTCAAGTTCATCCAAAAAGAAAGCATTGTCTCCAACTTTTCTTCATGTCCCCTGGGCTTAGAGTCCCACCTGGGATCTAAACGGAGACAACTAAACCCAGTGAAATAAACAGACAGAATCAAACCCCCCACAACCCTCCCCCCCAGAAAGAAAAATAGATAAAAGTGTGCAGTGTGCCGTCCGTCCTGGTTTGTGCAGGGCACCGTTAAAGTGTCTCAGATTCATGCTCCCTATGACATTCCCCGCGTGGCCACACTGGCACCTGGCAGGGCTACTGGCTACCCGTCAATGGGCATGGACTGCTCAAAGTCCGATCCGAAGAGCTCCTTGTATAACGGGGGAAAGTGGGAACGCACAATGTCTGGGTATATTGCTTTGAAAGCCGTCAGCTTCTCTGTATGCCTGCTGCACAGCGCCCGCAGTGTTGACACTTTGCATATCAACTGTGTGAGAAAAGAAAAGAGACAGGCTGTTATTTAGATTCACAGTAAGGCAAGGACATGGAGATACGCTAAAGAAAAACATCTCTAAATTCACTTTCACACAGGGGCAAACAGACTGGTAAATATTGATACAGGCACTCAAGCAGGGGAAATCTTGACACTTCTTATGGAGCTTGCATGCCATTGTTACATATCTTCTCATCTCTGCTCAAAAATATGAACTTAGTTTATCTTGCGTATGCTGCCAACCATGAAATCTACTGCTTCATTTTCATACAATAATGGATCACTGCATTACTGTAAACAATCTTTTTCAGAGTTCAGGAGAGGTTTCGATAATCCAGCTGAGTTCAGGTCTTTATAGTTGCCCTTATAGATGGCAGATATAGTTAGAGTAGGTGTATGGGTGTGAGGTTTACCTTGGTGAGTATGCCATCCTCTCTGTGGTTCTTCTGCAGGACATGCTGCAGTGCCAGCTGGATCTTCTGCTGGAGTTTCTCCACCTTTACCTTCTCCTGGAGCCAGGACCGGTCTACACAGAGAATAAGAAACACACTCATTATCAGCACTGCAATGTTTACAGAATCTACAGTTGATGAATACACCGAGTATACCAAACATTAGGAACACCTTCCGAATGGCTCACATGAACACCATTATCCCAGAAACCTAGAC